>NW_025999942.1:781491-964667 GCF_001458135.2 Marmota marmota marmota
GCAACGCCGAGGACTGCCCGGGCTGCGTGGGCGAAGCCATGTGGACGGAGTTCGGAGCTGAGGAGACTGAGCGCTGCCGGCCGCTGCACTTGCTGCTTGGAACCCTGCGCGCGCTGCCCGCTTTCTTTGCGGTTTCTGGCTGCCCGCGAAATGAATAAAGAAGGGGAGATGCACCCCACTCGCGTACGGGACTCCCACGCTTAAACCCCGGGGCAGTGACCTGGCTTCAGATCTGCAGCGGAGTGCCCAGCAGTCATCGGCTCCAGTGAGCGTCCCCTCGGGGATGCACGGGGAGGGTCTGGTTGCGGGTGAAGCCTCCAGGGATTGAGGGACAGCAGCCCCAGACGCCCTCTGACTCTGCACCTCGAGAATTCCCAAACAGCTAGTGCCATTGGGACGGCAAGTCCTGGAAGGGACCTGGTCTCCCAGCTTTCGAAGGGAATGACTTAGGAGCCCTAGCCTGGCGTCGACGGCTCCCGAGGTCGCGGCAGAGGGGAGTGGCTTTTGTGGAAAACGCCGCCGAAGCGATAGTCAGCGAAGAGTCCCGGTATTCACAGGGCACAATTCTCGGAGAATACTCTGTGTTCTCCGGAGGCTCTTCGCCTGCGCCCAGGGTGGTGCCATGTGGGGCGGACGCCGCTCATCCGCCGCCTCCTCCCTGAACACCGCTTCCCTCTTGCAGCTGCTGCTGGCTGCGCTGCTGGCGGCGGGGGCGCGGGCCAGCGGCGAGTACTGCCACGGCTGGCTGGACGCGCAGGGCGTCTGGCGGATAGGCTTCCAGTGCCCCGAGCGTTTCGACGCCGGCGATGCCACCATCTGCTGCGGCAGCTGCGCGTTGCGCTACTGCTGTTCTAGCGCCGAGGCGCGTCTGGACCAGGGCGGCTGTGACAACGACCGCCAGCAGGGCGCGGGTGAGCCTGGTCGGGCGGACAAAGACAGCCCCGACGGCTCGGCAGGTAGGGTTACCTGGGGCCCAGTGCGAAAGGGGAGAGCAGTTGGACTTGTATGGAGGGCACTGATCTGAGAACTTGGAGATGGAGAAGGAGATAGGAGCACTGAGATTTCAGGAAAGGGATTAGGACCAGGAGGTGGAGCCTACATTCTTTCCCATCCATTAATTTGTGCGAAGTAGGGCACCAATTCGTTGCCCTTGGCCTCAGTTTCCCCATAGGTCCGCTAAGGGGTGGCAAGGCTTAGATTTTCCGAAACAAATCACACACCTACCGCAATGTGGCCACGCACAGCTCCCAAATTTCTTCTGTCCAGGGTCCTCTGCCCCTCCCGTGTGACCTGTCTGCGTAGGACTTAATATCTTGGGGATACACAAGGACATGGTGAGCACTTCCTTGAAGGCTTCTCCGAAGGAAGGCAGTTCCTGGGGTTTTTGGAGTGGGTGATGTACACTTTACCAGACCTCAGGGAATTCAAACCGTCTGCACCTCTCCCTCCTGCCCTGGCCGGGCCTCTCCTTACCACATGGACTTGGTAGGTGTGACATTGCTCTTTGTGTCTTAAGATTTTTTTTAAAAATTATGTATATAAAATTATATATATGATCATAAATACATACAGACACACATATATACACACGCGCACCCATATATGTGTATATGTACAAACATACACACACACGTGTGTGTGTGTGTAGATTTTTTTAATTGCCAAAGCCAGATTTGGAAATAAACAAACCTACAGAAGAATTTGATAGGTTACATTTCCTCCACTCTTTGGAAGCCTTCCCAGACTGCCTCCCTGGAAAGTCTGCACTTATTTGCAAGAGAAAGAGCGTGTAGTTTGGGATTGGAGAGGGGTAGAGTCAAATGGCAAGCATGTCTCAGAGATGGTGTCTCATTTTTCTGTAGTTGTATTAATTAACTGACTTTATACCAGCACCCAGGGGTAGAACTGCCTGGACATTGACACCAAGTAGGTTCTGTGTTGGCCTGGTAAGAGACAGCTCTTTTCAGTGTCATTCTCTGTAATTAAACATTTTATTATCATACTACTCCTTGATGCTCTGCCTTGAATCTGAAGAGAGGAGAACTGAGGGTAATTCTAGAAAAGGAGCCATCTTAAAATGCAAGCCCAGCCTTGCAAAGTGTGTGGCCTCGGAGTAAAGCCTGGAGAAATGAGCCAAAGCCCAAACTGCTACAAAAAGGTGTCTGTTAAGTTGGGCCCATTAATGATCTCTAAAAGTTGGGATGGCTTTGGACAGATCAGCAGGCATCACACTAGTCCTGATGCTTGTGTTGCATGGGTGCCTTCTTCTTTCCTCTTTTAAATCTATTTCCTTAAATCCTGTTTCTTTCACATAGCCTCAGCGGTGAGGAAGGACGACCTGCTTAATTAAGCCTGTGGGGGGTGGGGGGAGTGGGGCTTATAGTAGCCCTGCATTCTTTACCCCTGTGTAATTATTTACACTTCCAATTAAAAATCCTGGAAAGAGAACAGTTATTTCTCCCCAAAACTCATTATGTAGACTGAGACTGGTTTGAGCTAGTTTTTGCTCTAGTGTTGGTGGTAAATTATTATTTTTCTCTTTTACTATTTTTTTTTTACCTCTTGATAACATATTTGGGACTGGTGTCTTAATGTAGAGAATGAAATGTTTATAGTATGTGTAGGAAAAAGTTGGGCATCCACTGCTCTAGCCCTTCATAGTTAGCCTGCAGTGATAGTGTAATCAGAGTAATACTGCTTCCTTGGGCGGCTGTGCTGCACACTGTAGCAATACTCTGCCTGCCAGAATGGACACTATATATAGAACTGGCTCTGCTCAGCAGTGAAATTCAGGGAGATCTTTCATTGTCAGACTTTGGCTAAATTACTCAAAAGTAGGTTTTACTTATAAGGTATTACTTCTCAATGATTCCAGGTGATGCTGGATTCTAAAAACACCGATTCCAGGAATACAATAGTCAAAGGAGAATAATTAAAAAGCCCACTGCACTAAGGGATAGTCAGAGGGTATTTGCAGATCTGACCTCAGAGGTATGGGCTTCTTCCTAAAATGCTGCCCATCTGATCTTGTGCTGGCACTGTGGTTTGCCAAGGCAAGATCCAGTGTATTTTTCAATCAAATAGGGAGGTCGGGGGATGGAGCTAGAGGTAGAATGCTTGCTTAGCATGCTCAAGGCCCTGGGTTCTGTCCCTAGTACCTGCAAAAAAAATAAAAAATAAAAAAGAAGAAGAAGAAGCCAGGGAGATGGGACAGGAACATATCAAAAACATACCAGGTTCTAAAGCATGGAGCGGAATTCTACGGAAGTGGCTCAGATTTCTTCTGCAGGTTTCCCCTTCCTGTTTCTGCCCCCACCAGCCTACTTTCTAAAGTGTCATCTCTGTGACTCCCAAAAGACTTTTTTAAAAAAGAAAATAATTTAAAAAATGGAATTCGCTACTGGTTTTAGTAAAGTGTTTTTTTTTTTTTTTTTTAATCTTATGGTTTTATTTTTCAAGAATAAAACCTAAATAAATGCTAAGTATGATAAATACCATGGTTCTCCTCTACAGACTTTGCATACAACCTTGGGTGCAACTGAACCTCTAGGCATCCTCCCTGCACCCTCATCCGTCCTGCATGCCTTCTTGGCCCTTGGTGGGCAACTCCTTTGTAGAACAAATGGATTTTTGTTCCTGATATTTGTTCTCAGTATACTTTTTCTTCTACATCGCAGTTTCATCACTAGATGCCCCACACTGGGCAGGATGCCTCACCCAAGGATCCACCCCTTCAACAGACAGGAGTGTGTAGAAGTTTCTGCTATTTTTGACTGACACATAGTCATTGTACATATTTATAGGGCACAAGGTGATGTTTCATTCATGTAAAAATTGGGTAAGGATCAATTCAGGGTAACTAGCACCTTAAACTTACATCATTTCTTTATGATGAATTCATTCAAAATTGCCTCTTCTAGCTGTTTTGGGATATAAAGTGCATTGTTTTTAAATTGTACTCACCCTACATAGCTCACCAGAGCTTATTCCTCCTATCTGAATACAAACTTGTATCCATTGATCAGTCTTTCCATCCCCCGGACCCTTCCCGCTACTCTCCCTAGTCTCTGGAAACTACTATTCTACTTTCAGTTTCTGTGAGATGAACTTCTTTAGATTTGTGGAGACATTTAAACCCTTCCTTGATTTCTCATGCATTATACTCTTTTTTGGAAATAATAGTGGCTCAGAGTCTGACCTAAATTGTTATTTATCTACTTATGGAAAAAGAACTTGCTAAAAAAAAAAAAAATGGCAAAAGACATTTTCAAGGAATGTAAGAAAATTTCCTGGAAAAAAAAAAAAAAGAAAGACTTAAGAAATTCAAACTCATTATTATTTGATACATCCTACTAAATCTGCGCTAGGGCAGATTTAAACTTAGGTAGTTCCATTATTATAGGAAGATTAGAATCCTAGCAATTTTAATACTTTAAGCCCATGTTTTGCCATCTTGGGTATGTCTCAATCATTATAATTGATGACTTTAACTGTAAATATTAACACTTCCCCTTCTGAGAGTCAATCTAGCATGTCCATAAGGTCCTGGCACCTCTCCTCGATACTTGATAAAAGATGGTACATCTTATGTACTGCTAACATGTGAACTAACCAGTCCAGGTTAGGTCCTTTGATTCTGGACATCAGTGTGGCTTATTTATCGTTGCCTCCACCAGTCACCCATTTTAACTGCATTCTTATAGTAAGTCATAATGTTTCTGTCCTTTTCTCCAGTGCCCATCTATGTGCCATTCCTGATCGTCGGCTCTGTGTTTGTGGCCTTTATCATCTTGGGGTCCTTTGTGGCAGCCTGTTGCTGCAGATGTCTCCGGCCGAAGCAGGAGCCCCAGCAGAGCAGAGCCCCGGGGGCCAACCGCTTGATGGAGACTATCCCCATGATTCCCAGCGCCAGCACTTCCCGGGGGTCATCCTCCCGCCAGTCCAGCACAGCTGCCAGTTCCAGCTCCAGTGCCAACTCAGGGGCCCGGGCACCCCCAACAAGGTCACAGACCAACTGTTGCTTGCCTGAGGGGACTATGAACAATGTGTATGTTAACATGCCCACAAATTTCTCCGTGCTGAACTGTCAGCAGGCAACCCAAATTGTGCCACATCAAGGGCAGTACCTACATCCCCCATATGTGGGGTACACAGTGCAACATGACTCTGTGCCCATGACACCTGTGCCCCCTTTCATGGATAGCCTACAGCCTGGCTACAGGCAGATTCAGTCCTCCTTCCCCCACACTAGCAGTGAACAGAAGATGTACCCTGCGGTGACTGTATAGCTCACAAGTCACCCACTGGATTCCCTTATAAGGCTGAGAAAAACTGGGATGGATTCTTCAGATGGAAGCCTGTGCATGTCAATGGTATTTATGGCACAGTTGTTTTGTGTGGCTTCATTTGCCCCCAAACTGTAGGAAACGTCTCTGAATTAGCGTTTCTGGATGTGTTTCATCCCAGTGTATGGATGGATTCATGATGGACAAATAACATCCACTGGAGCTGCCACCTGTGTTGTTGATGTGACAAATGCTTGAGCCCTTAAGTGCCCTTGAGGTGTGGTACCAGAAGAATTTTGTACACTGATGAATTAAGGGATTTATTATGTCATCATTATTATTTCTTTTTGTTGTTGGGTTTTAACTATACAAGAATAGAATACTCACCTCCCTTTTACCTGGGCCATTTTTTTTTTTTTTACAAGCATCTAAGGTGAAGGGAAGACATGAATAACACAGTTATTATAAAAAGAAACCAGTTTGAACTCTATGAGATTAGTCATCAATCTCACTATTCCATAGGCACATCTTATTTCATTGTAAAAAGATATATATATTTTGTCTATTTTTGTGCTTTTTTGCCCTATTTTGTGCTTTTTTTTTTTTACCTTGTGTAGAGACCTTATTACCAAATGATTTTCTACATTATAAAGAGACTGAAAGAAATTGTGTAGTTCCTTAACAAATGAGGACATTTCAGAACTCTGGGATTATTTTAATCTTGAAGTAGTGGGTGGTCTAGTAATGAAACCATTCATCCCTTTCTTGATGGTATCTCAATATTCTGGCTTTACTGGGACGTCTGAGAAGTAATTGGATTTTTTAAAATACTGAAATCATAAAACCATCACCTACTACTTCTCTGGGTTGCTTTTAATTTTGCCATGCATATGGCTTGGCATTTTGTTCTGCTTGATTTTCAGATCCCCTTGTCTATGTAGCAGTGAGGGCATAGTTATAAATGAATATCAGTATTTCTACCTAGATCTGATAAAACATTTTTTGTGTTTTAATCATAAAAATTCAAAGGAATGTTTTGTATAGCTTCTCAGTTATAACCTGAGACATGGAGTGAAATTTAAACCTCAGACATGGCATTACTTTGCAAATCATAAGGCTTTTATACTCTTGTTAGCAAAAGTAGCATATTTTTCAAGGAATAAGGACAATTAAGTCAAGAGAAAAACTTTTCAAAGAGATATTGCCTTTGTTCCCCCACAGTTCTTATTATTCTTTTTCAGGCCTCAATAAGCACTGTATTCATTGCCAATGTTTTGAATTACCAAAATCAAGTGGATTTATTTGTGTATTACTTATTAAAAGTTTTAAGTATATGCAAGTAAATTTTCAACTGCTAGCAAAACAAAGATTTGTAATTAAACAAATCATTGTAAGATATGGTCTTTTACACATTTATGTCAGTGGCTACCTGTCATCTATTCTTCTATCATCTATCTCATGACTGAATAATGTTAAGCCATTGTTGGCAACGGGTATCAATAAAGATACTCAATCATAATTTTTAATAACCAAAGGCAGGGGAAAAACATTACTTATTAATAAATATTTTATGGTGTGAATTTCTAAGAGAGTTGTTTTTTTTTTTAAAGTTTTCATTATACTTGGTAATTTTTCAGATGTTCTAGTAAATCTGTTAATAAAATACAATTACTAAAAATCATAAAATATTGCTTTCTAGACCAAGAGACTACTTTTAAAAGTAATCAATATCTAGGAGGTTTGGTTGCATGTTCTGTGTGTGAGTCAGTAAGTATCATTTTACATATTCTGTGGGACATGTTGAGAACACAAAAGACGCAGTTCTTTTGGGATCATGATGTCATCAAGCTAACTTGTATTCCCAATATTGTTTTTGACAGAGAATTTCTGCTTACCTAAGGAAGTAAAATTCTTAGAAGAAAGGGACCTTAGAAATCACTCACCATAGGGCTTGATGAACATTTTCAGTGAAGAACCAGAGAGTAAATATATTAGGCTTTTTGTGGTCATTTAACTAAAGTAATAGCACAAATATAGCTATAGATGATACATAAGTAAATAGGAAAGGCTGGACTCCAATAACACTTAATTTATAGAATATACTATATTTATATATAGTATACATTTATATATAGTATATATTTATGTCATATGTCATAAAGATAATTTATAAAAAATTTCCCCAACCATTTCCAAAGGTAAAACCCCTTCTAAGTTCCTGGGCTTTAAAAAAGCAGTCAGTGAGCTGTATTTTGCCCATGGACTATATAGGTGGCTAGTCTTTAAACTGATGCCTTTTCCTTACTAGATAAAGGAGTCACCTCTGTGATGTTCTTGACAGGCTTTTAAATTTTTCATTATTTTTAAATTTGGGTTGGAGATTGATGCTTAATCACTGAGCCACATCCCTGATCTTTTCAATTTTTTATTTTAAGACAGGTTCTCCCTAAATTGCTTAGGGCCTTGCTAAATAGTTAAGGTGGGCCTTGAACTTGTGATCTCCTGTCTCAGCTTCCTGGGCCGCTGGGATTAGAGGCATGTCCCATTGTGTGCAGTTTGAAAGGCTTTTTAAAACAGAGGAGTGGGCAGTACTTGCTACTCTGTTACAAGATTGTTACTTTTTCCTCCTTTTCCTATGTGGTGGTAATTAAAGTAAAAATACACTTTAATAAATGAAATGAGTTTTTTTTTTCCACTCAGTGAATGCTACTGGGTCTTTCCAAACATAAAACACCATGAGAAGCAATCTCAGAACTTTGGTTCAATCTTAGTAAGAACTAGAGAAATTTGGCAAAACAGGTGTTCAAATGCCTGGATTAAGTGTATCTTCCTTGCTCTCATGAAATATAAAAAATCTGAACTTGCAAGGTATAATTTCCACTCAGTAGAAATATTTTACAGTCTATGGAAAACTAGTTTGCTGCTGCACATTTTCTGAGGTGTCTAAATCTTTACTGTTGGTTCGTAATAGTTCCAGGGGAATCTCTGTTTTTCAAAGAGAAAAATCAGATCTTTGATTGCAAGAAAGAAGCTCCTGTGTCTATTAAAGAGTGGAAATTACAAGTCTATAATTTCTGCTACTGCAGAAGAAAATTAAAATATACCCTCTCTCAAGCTGGGGATGTGGCTCAATGTCCAGGATGTGGCACTTGTCCAATATGCTGGAGGTCCTGGGTTTTGTGCCCAGATGAATTAAATAATGATGTCAACAGCCAAGTGGTGAGAAGACCACTAAGACAAATATGGTTTAGCATATTCACTCTGCAACAGGCCCCTTCCCATAACCTTCCTGTTCTTAAGTTTCCATAAGCTTAACTAATTCTGTTTCGTCTATTAAATTTATCTTGAGCTCATTCATTCAAGATTGCACAGTTTTACTTCATGAGTGCTGTGACCCATACTTACCTTGTTCTGTTATGAACTAGGATGTGGGTTTCCTTCAGAATCATCTCCTGAGGAAACACTAAATGTTAGAACAAGGTTTATGATGCCAGGGTTGGGGCTGTAGATCATGGCAGAGGACTTGGCTGGCATGCCTGAATGCATGAGGCCCCAAGTTCGATACCACACATATACACAAAGGTTCATGATACCAGTCAAAGCAGATGTTCACAAATGGACTGACCTGCAGAGAAGGTTTGCATGCTGCTACACATTGAGATAGAAAAGAAATTGAAATAATATGTTCTTTTCTTAGTCTGACTCCTACCTAGTAATAGCGGAGTGATCTTTTAGTGCAAGTATCCCTACCACACTGTTCTCAGTGATTCACTAAAATGGGTTAGCAGGTTAATAAACAGCATGTTTGTCTTTAGTTGGTTGAACTTCCTAAATGCTAAAAGGAATAAATTTAATTGACTTCAGAATTACTATTTCCATTATCTTAGTCTGTTTTTTTTTCTGATTAGTCAGAATGTCTTCATTAAAATATGTAATTTTAATATTAAAATATAATTTTACTACCATGTTACTACATGGAGCAGATCTCTATGCCTGCCATATGCATGAGGAGCTTATTGGTATGTGGGGGGAGAGGTGACAGGGTGCAGAGAAATTAGACTCACCTTGTCAGTCATTCAGAGAGAAAACAATCAAGGCATGCGTTTGCCAGCTCTACAGGACTTCCCTGGATTACTGCTCAGTAAATAATGTGTTTGTAGTATTGGCTCAATGCATTTTTAAAAAACATGATCATTTCCCTTTTGTGCTTAAAAAACAAGAGAACAATCAAAGCCTCTCAGGAAGTCACATATCACTGGTCTTGGACGGAGGAATCTCAAGGCATGAAGTGGATGGTGATGCTAAACCTAACAGGGAATCAAGACTCTTGGGGTCCTGCCAGGAAGGCCCA
This sequence comes from Marmota marmota marmota, assembly GCF_001458135.2. Lineage (NCBI taxonomy): Eukaryota > Metazoa > Chordata > Mammalia > Rodentia > Sciuridae > Marmota > Marmota marmota. Next base: position 791,128 of record NW_025999942.1, read on the forward strand.
GGTGAGGGGCTGGGCCTGGCCACTGGTCAGGCACAATCTGGTGTTCAACTTTTAGAGCACCTTGCATGTTTAAAAGGGGCACCTCCGATAGTCCAAGGAGGAATGAAGCAGGTGTGCACAGGAGAACGCCCTTCCTCCTCGCTCCATCTCAGTGCTTGTCTTCTGCTTACGATGGTGGACCCAGAGGACATTGTCTGATTCATTGCCATCCCTATTCCCCACTAGAAATCAATCAACATTTCTTTGCCTTTTGAAATTTTTTTCTTAGTTAACTGAAAGAAAGGATGTTACTGCGATTCAAGTGTCTTCTAAGGGTTAAGTAAAAGATAACAACCAATTAGACGATATTAACCCCTTTCTGGAAAATTATGGCATTAAACTTGGTGAATTTGTTTTAGTGTGTAGATTTTCTTTTGCCTCCTTTGCTCTGTTCTTCTGTATAGAATCATTTAACAGTGGAAAATAGAAGAGTAAAACCCTAGGAAAATCCTCAGTTACTCCAGGCAAAGATGTGAGGTACTTTTGCATACCACTTATAACCCTACACCACCATGACAGAATAACTTTGAGATAAACATATGAAGTTTTGAGCAGGGATCTGGTTCTGAGGGTCATGCTGCCACTTACAGTTAAACCTTTAGAATGTCTTCAACATTTATACCCACAATTGAAGGTCCTAGATCCAAATCAAGACAAGAAGTTAAAACTTAGTGCTCTTTTACATTTCTAAATGAAAGATTATAAAGGGGGTAAAAAGTTTACGATGGTGGCCTTAAGACTGATCTTAAACATAAAAACTTGCATTTTAACTTCAACCATCTTGAAGGGTAGGTCATTTAGAAAAATCATATCTTATACAATGCATTATTTATTCTGGAGACTGAACAGCTGGAGACCACTGATTGCCATCTGCAACCTCTATATAAAATTGCCACGTGTGTGTATACATAAATGTGCAGAATGATCACAGGGAAATTTAAAGCAGAACAAACTTATTATATGGGGCTAGCGCATTCAAGATTGTGAGTTTGTTTGCAGTCAGTGCTCAGCTTTGTTTTTCTAGCAATAGTTTTTTTTGTTTTTTTTTCCATAGAACCTCCTCTGGATTAAGTGGACCCAAGTTAGAATCCATTTCTACCATTTGTGTTGGTGTGGCTTCAGATGAGGGTTTGTTCTCTGAACCTGAGTTTTCTGTTAAAGGGGACTAATAACAAACACCCATCTCCAAGGGTTGGTGTGCAGACAAAGGATATTTGATAGCACAGGGCTAGCAGCATCCAGTGGGTTTTTACAATCAACATATAATTTAATTTTTTAGGCATTTTAAACTTTATCCAGTATAGAGAAGTACAGCCTTAGAACTAGCTTAGGAGATTTTTCTTATTTTTCTTCCAATAACAAATCTAAAGTGTTTTATTTTACCTGGGTTAGTCTCAATTTCTTGTTTTTAAGTGCGTAGGACACTTGTACAGTATTGGCCTTTTCTGTCCCTTGCATCAATATCCCTCTTGGTGATGCTCCAAGTGTTCCTGTTTGCTTTCTCTGCACTTTACTTCTGTGACTTTGTAAATCCACAGGGTTTCTCTCGTCCCTGTGTCTCTGGAATGCTTGGCTATTCCTCCACAGTCTCTCTAGTCTGCCATTGGGCATCTCCCTGACCTGATCAAGTTTCAGTCAAGAATACAGACTGAGGGCTGTGGATGTGGCTCAGTGGTATAGCACTTGCCTAGCAGGAGAAAGGCCATCAGCTTCATCTCCAACAATGGGAAAAAATTAATTATTAGTACATACACAAACAGTCACCATTTTTATTTTTTATTTTTAATTAATTTTACTTTTTGATTGACACTGAATCATTTTATTTTAATTTTCTACTCAATTCATTACAACCTACACACAGCTAAAGCACATGCTCTTAGATGACTAGATCAATAAATCATCACTCATGTTAAGAAAGAGAAAAAATTCTGTTGACAGCTCCCTTCAAAGATATGTGCTCCACCTCCATAGATTAGTTCTGCCTGGTTTAGAACTCACACTGATCTGGGGTTCAAACAGTAGGTATTCTCTTGTGTCCAGCTTCTTTCACATCACATTATGACCATTGTTGAATGGAGCAGTGGCTTGTTCCTTTTTCATTGCTGTGCAGTATTCCAGTGCAGGACTCTACCCTAATTATCTGCCTACTCTGCTCTTGATAGACTTGGGTTATTTTCTGTTTTTGCTATCAGGTACATCTTTAAAGCTACCTCCAGGTGAGCATAAACACTCGGTTCTTTTAGGTATCATTTCAAGAATGGACTTTCTGTGTCATAGGATGTATGTATATTTGCCTTGGAAGACTTGACCATTAGTCACACAGTTGTTTCCACAAAAATTTGTATAAGAGATTGGTTTACGATGGGCAGAGTGGCTCACTCTAGTAGTCCCAGCTACATGGGAAGTTGAGGCAGGAAAATCCCTTGAGCCAGAAAGTTTAAGAACAGCTTGGGCCCCAAAGGAAGACCCCATTAAAAAAAAAATTGGTGTTGGAGAACTAAAATAGCAAGAGGTGACACAGATAAAGTACTCGCAACATGAGAGGTTGAGGGTATTAGAATGTAGAAGCTTGAAAGAATGGCCCTGCCTTGCTCAGGGAGAAGTGCCTGGTGACTAAGGCTGGTACCCGTGATCAAGGGGACACTTTTAGGATAGTTCTGGAAGCATGAAAGAAATTTAAAAAGCTGGGGGGGGGGGCGTCCTGGGGGAGGAAGAAAGGAAGTGGGGAGGGAAGGAAGGAAGAGGGGAAGGGGAGAAGAAAGGAAGGACAGCCAGGCACAGCCCAAGGGTCATGAGGATGAAAGCTGAAACTGAGCACAAATCACACTAACCCAACACAGCAAGAGCAGACCCGGCTTCCTCTTCTCTCTACCGCCCCCTATGGGCAGAGCCTACTATGCAGCCAGTAGGCACAGTGGGACCAGGCACTGCAAGGTCCCATCCCCTGCTCAAAGCCCAGAGTGTGTGGGAGGGGCTGGAAGCCAGTAACTGGCACCCTTCAAGAGGTGACTGTGCTTGAAGAGTTCTAGTGTTTTTTCCTCATTTTTCTGATGTTTGTGTTACATGAGTGTTTATTGCCTTACTTTTAAGTGTGTACAAGGTCAGAGGTTGAACTTAGAGCTGTTCATACATTCATTTTAATGCCAAGATAAAAATTAAATATTCCTTCAGGACAAGTTTGACAGCAGTCCCTGCACAGCGCTCCACAGTAGTGCAGGCACCTTTGTCAAGGCCTACTTTAGAAGGACATCTGGGGACAAAGCCCAGGCTTTGAAGGACGTAAGAGTTGACTTGAAATACATCTTCCATCTGTGACAAGTGTGTCACCATTCAGGAGGCCTCTCTGAGCTTCACTTGGTTAAAATGGGACACACAGTCACCCCTACACGGAGTTGTACAAATCAGAGAGCTTGTTGCATGGTGCCTGTCCCCACAGTGTCCTCCTCATATGCATGGTTTTTATAAGCTCCTTTCCAGGGACTCTGTTTTTAGGTGAATGGTAGGATTTGTTTGATTAAACTTGAAAGCATCTTTCAAATCTCACTAGCCACATTCTAGGAGGGTCCCTCCATTGTTCTTCTGTCTGCAGTTTGGATCTAGAATGTCACTCAAAGGCCCATATGTTAAAAGCTTAGTCCCCAGCTTGGTGTTGTTGGTGGAAACGTTAAGACGGAGGGCTTGGTGGGAGGTCTTCTGATCACTGGGGGTGTGCCCATGAAAAGGCAGAAAACAGAGAGAAAGACGAAGGGCTGGGGTCCCAATATCCTTTTCACCTGCTCCCTACCATCATGTACCACCTGGCTACAGGGCCCAAAGCACCAAGCCTACCAACCATGGACTGAAACTTCTGAAACAATGAGCCAAAATAAGCCTTTCCTCTTCATAAGCTGATTAGCTCAGGTTTCTGTTATACCGACTAAAAGCTGATTGACACACTCTGTTTTCATGTGAAACTATCCTTAGAAATCAGTCTGCAGGGCTTTTAGAGCTCATTCTAATCTATGCACAGATTCAACCAGATATCTTTATTTATAATACAAGTTTGTATTAAAAAGCAATTAGAAACAGTGGGAGAAAAATCAACCTTCAGGACTGAGAAGCAGTATGGATGGGATAGCCCTGCTCTCTGCTTCTCTCACATGTGTTTGGTATTATCCTCCTTTGTTCCCATTTCCATGGCACCTGTTGATGCCCTGATGTCATTCTGCCTTACTTATTTAATGGTATATCTTTACCCTTAAGTGGCATGTGCCTTGAGGATAGAAATCAAGGTATCTTCTTCTCTAAACAATTCCTCAGCCTCTAGTACCTGCTGGCATTCAATATTTGTGGAAGTAGAAATAAACATTTGGACACAAAGATTTTAAGTATTTCAAAAGGAATTTTAAAAAGGAATTCTTAGGCCAATGCAAGACAATATTTATTTAAGCATAGCATCCAATATTACTAGGCATTGCATAGACTAGCACATAGGCTTTTCTTTGATTATAAAAATTTTCAAGTAACCTATCGATCCTTTATTCTGGGACCCTTTCTAGGTGACTCTCGTCTGTGACCTGCACAGATGAGTCAAACTGGGTTTAAATGGGCTGGCTGCAACATTAAGCTAAGTAGGTGGCGAAAATTACACAACACCTAAGTTTTTCAAATAGAGGGCAGGATGGCTCTTTGACCTTAAGGGTCAGCTTCCATATTGGAAAGGGAGCACTGGAAAGAGAGAGTGTGCACCTGAAATCCCTTTATTTATAGGGGGATCAAAAAAGTTTTTTTCCATAGAATGTTCTTCACCAAATAAGGCAGGGGGTGGGCTGACCTAGCCCCAACAGGTAACGCCCAGGTCCAGAGCTGTGAGTAAGCAGACATCTTTGCCAACCCAAGGTGGAGGCCACCGCATCACTCAGCCCAGACAGTGTACAAAGCCAGACCAACACCCCTTGGGTCAAGGCTGAGAGAGGATGCTTTCTATAGCTCATGGGTGGCCCCCCACAGGTGACCTTTGTGCAAATGATATTTGCTGCTTCTGACTATGTTTTAGTCATTGGTTGACTGTAAACATTTCGACTCACAGAACCAAGTGAGGGTTGTAAAGGTTTAAAATCACCAGAACCATCCGCAGTCCGATTTCTCCCAATATGAAGTTGTAAAGCTAAGCATAATCTGGAGTAGATTTTTTTCTAGCTTGTAATATTGAGTTTTCATTCTCCTCTTTTTGACCAGTACGATATTTCTATAGTAGCTTTAAGAAATTTTATAGCTACTTACAAGTTTATCAGAACAGAGAGACTCCTTGTGGAGCATCTAAGATCAATATTCATTCAGCAACCATTTATTGAACCTCATCAAAAACTCATAGGTTCAACAAGTTTCCTCCAATGTGGTTGTTAGGAAAAATTGCTTGACTGGTGGCATTTGGGCCCATGTCCATCTCTACAATTGTAGAAAATGAGTTGGCAATTTTGGAACCTCTTAACTACAAGACACATTGGAGTGTACTAGAATACCATGCTGTCCTATATGTGTGTGTAGACTTGATTTTCAGAGTAAAATACAGAGCAAGGTACTCTCCATGGACATCATCCACAGGGAGAGTTGGTTTCTGAAATGCAGGCACACTGCTACAGGCAGCTTGGTTATATGCACTCCCAGATCAACAGAGCAGAGTCCCTTAGGCATTTAATAGGGTGCGAGTGAGGTCTGTGTTTTATTGCATCCTGCATCTTATGGATCGGGAAGCTGCTGCAAAACCTGGTCTTAATTTAATGTTCACTGTCACCATCATTGATAATGCACCAGTGAAACATTTCAGGATTTAACTTTACAAGACCTTTTCCATCTGTTACCTCAGCCTGGAGGCAACTTTCCCCTTTTCATTGAGGTCTCCAGAGTCCTCTTGTCTCTCCCACCTGAGTGTTTTATACACCCTTCATTTATTACATTTTGGTAGAATAAAAATGCTCACAAACCTTTTGAAATCTCTTCTGTGGAGAAGTAGAGGTGTTGGCCTCTCCCCTTGAGCCTGGGTAGGTTTTGAGGTTCTGCTCTGGTAGAATTTTGGAAAGTGATGCTATGCCTTTTTCTGGATCCAGGCATTAAAATTTGGAAGATTCTTCATCCTGCCCCCAACTGTTGCTTACACCATTCAGTTCCCCTGAAGCCACCATGGCAGAAAGACTTCTCCATCAGGAGAGGATCTAAGATTAAAGAGATGAGAGATGAAGATGCCCAGACAGCCTATGTGTATATCCAGGCTGCTGCAACAGAATGCCACAGTCTGTGTGTGGTTTGAACAATAAATACTTATTTCTCACTGCTCTGAAGCCCAGAAGATCAGGGAGCCATCGTGGTGGGTTCTGGAAAGGCCCCTTTCCTGGTTTGCAGATGGGACCTTCTCTCTTTTCACAAGGGCACTAATCCCATCATGATCTGATTACTTCACCAAATACCATCATATTGGGGATTAGGATTTCAGCAGAGAAAATCTGGGGTCAATTTAGGTCTCAGACATCATTGAGTGGAGCCCTATCTCAATGGCAGGTTTGTAAGAAAAGTAAATGATTTTTTAAAAATTTTGAGGTAAAATATAGTGTATTAGTCTGTTTTCTATTGCTAATAAGGCAATATCACCAACTGGGTATGTGATAAAGGAAGGAGGTATACTTTGGCTCATGGTTCTGGAGGTGCAAGATTGAGGTCATTGCCTGGTGATGGTCTTTTTGGCAGAGTCCTGAGGGGTGTACAGCACTGCACAGTGAGAGACAGGGAGTGTGTGTGTGTGTGTGTGTGTGTGTGTGTTCTGGTCCTTTTTCTTTTTCTTATAAAGCCACCAGGATTCCATCATGGGGCTCCACCCTGATGACCTTATCACCTTAATCACCACTCAAATCCTAAACACCAAATAAACTGTATATTTTGGTGGCATTAAGTACATTCACGTTGCTTGCTGAGTAACCATCACTGTCATCTCTCTCCAGAACTTTTTCAGCTTTCCAAGCTGAAACTTGGAAACCCCGTTCCTTCCTGCCCCAGCCCCTGGCATCCAGCATACTATTTCTTGTCTATGCCTTTGACTACTCCAGGTACATCGTAAGTGGGAATTCTGTAATATTACCTTGTGGTGTCTGGCTCATTTCAGTTAGTATAATGTCTTCAAGTTTCATCCATTGTAGCATGTACCAGGATTTCCTTCCTTTTTAAGTATCATATGTTAATTTTGTTTAATATTTTGAAGAACTTGCCATTTTAAGCCACTGGGTTTTTGAGGTGGTTTGTTCCCTAATAACTGAACACTCCTCAGCTGTTTTTGGTGTATATACAGGTCTGTCTCCCTATGGGACTGAGTTCTTTGGGTGACTTATTTTTCTATATTATTAGTTCACAGCAGAGTGCCTGGAATAGTTACGTAATGAGGAGTGAATGGGGATACTCATAACCAAGGGTGTTTCAGGCAGGTCTGATGGCGCACTCTGTAACCCCTGCTACTCAGAAGGCTGAGGCAGGAGGATCACAAATTTGGAACACCCCAGATCCTTGTCTCAAAATTAAAAACAATATCCTGTCTCAAAATTTTAAAACATCTGGGGATATAGCTCAGAGGTAGAGTGTCCCTCTGTCTAACCTTCAGTACCACAACAGCAACAACAAAACAAAACTCAAGTTTTCAAACTGAAGGACAGCAGGCATAGACCAATCATAGCAGTCAAAGGCTTCAGAGTTGTTGGGTTGGGGGGTCTTGCCTGGCCAGCTTACCTCTTAGCTGCTAGATTGTGGAAGGCCTACAGTGGTGGTGCAATAAGGATGGTGGTTACTGATCAACTGGTATAGTTATATTTCAATATTTTAACAAGTAGTGCAGCTGTACCAGCTGTACCATGGCAACCCTGTTATCATCACTTCATGAGGACCGTCAGGATGATCTACATCTGTTTCTGCAGGTGAAGAAAATGCAATGCAAGGAAGTTAACAGATTTCTTCAATGTCACGAAGTTTGAATCCAAGTGTTCTCTTAGTCTAATGTTCATTTCATTACACGAGCTGCATTATGTGTGCAATAATAATAACAACAGGTCCTTGTGGGGAGGTGTATAAACTTCTTGGAGAGAGAAGGAGCACATGGGTGTAAGATGCCCCAGTGTCCAGATGCTGCCAGCAAAACTATCAGAGGGCAGAGAAGGGAGCATCGTTCATGGACTAGTTTGACTAGACCCAAGCCTTTAAGTACTTGAAGAATCTAAGGCATCGGCAAGAAGAAGGGAGTATAAGGAGCAGACTGGGTGGAGAGGATAGGACTGAGATGTTAGAAAAGTCTGGGTCTGGCTAGGGTGGAAAAATGGCAGTCTAGAGACTGCCACTAGATGGGAAAGTAAAGAAAATGTAATGTCCCCTCACACAGTCATTACTTGTATGGTCAACAGGGACAAATCAAGTTAGAAGGGAGTTTTAAGAGGCTCTGTTGACAAGAGAAGGGAGATGGATTCATTGAGTAAGACTGGACCACCCCACCTGAAGCTGCGGGATCTGGTTACCATTCATGCTGTTGGACACTGTCAAGTTACAGATCCTCCTCAAATTACAATGGCAGGATAAACCCATTGGAGGTTGAAAATATAGTTAATTTGCAAATGCACAGACTACACCTAATCTACTACATGTCTTGGCTTATAGTGCAGCACACTGTAGTGTTGGTTATTTTGCTTCATGATTTCCTGGTTTACTGGGAACTGTGGTGATTGCTGCTATCCAGCATCAGAAGAGAAAACAGACTGCACAATGCTAGCCCTGGAAAAAATCCAAGTTCAAAATTCCAGGTATGGTTTCTCCTGAATGACTTTTGCTTTCATAACATCATAAAGTCAAAAACCCCTAAATTGAACCGTTGGAAGTCAGGAACTATCTATATATGTTCATCTGATCTGATCTCTCCCTCTAGAATGTGAGCTCCATGAGGGCAGGGACTTTGCTGAGTTCACCAGGACATCTCCAGTGTTGGTGAGGCAACTAGTATTCCAAGCAGCAACAGGAGAGGTGTCTGATAGCCCCCAAAACTGTAGCTCCCTGGGACAGGGGAACACAAGACCATTATCAGTCTTGTTTCCAACATCAGCACAGGAGCACGCTCTAATTGCAAATCCCATTGCTCTCAGTCTCTCTCTGCCAATTGAGGCCTCTCCTTGGAACCAGGAGCTTCAGCAGTGTTAGCAAAAAGACTCTGGTTCTCAGACAAATAATATCTGGCTGTCTGCTCAGTTGGACCTGAAAAGGCCCTAGAGTACTTTCCCTGTAGTACACACACAGTTGCCAGAGTAGGTTTTCTCTTGTCTTCAAAAATAAGAAATGTACTAACCCTTTACAAATGTTCCATGGCACCACAGGAACTACTTTGGCAAATTTCCAAGGTGAAAAACATGAAATTTTGCAGAGCTCTGGGGAGTGAACCCAGGTTCCCACATGTATTAAGCATGTGCTTTGCTGCTGAACTGTGGCCCCAGCCCAAAACACATTTTTTAAAAATTTTGTATTCATGCACGTTTGTGTCACTTCATCTTCTCTTGCAAGACCCTCAGACAGGTATGTACATCTAAAATCAGGTACACACAATCACAACACATCCTGCCCATCTGCATTTCTCCCTCAGACACAAGGGCAGATTCTTTTGTGTAGCATCCCTTGGGCTCTTGGCTCCATATTGGGGTTTTTCACCAGAGAAATTGAAAAGTAGGACTGCTTTCAGCTATTGTGCCAAATACATATGCTCAGAGGCTCCCCATCCAATATTTTAATTTTTAAAAATGGTTAGTTGTAGATGGACACAGGATCTTTTTTTTTTTTTTTAATGTGGTACTCAGGATTAAACCCAGTGCCCCACACATGCAAGGCAAGTTCTCTACACTTAGCCACAACCCCAGCCCTCCCCATCCAATCTTAAAATATAAATTGGAAGTAAATTCTAAGGCTTTTTCTGCAGTCATTTTGGGAAGTATTTGCAGGCATCAAACCCTGGGAAGGAAAACAAGTGAGTTAAACAGCTCTTTTTTGTTTGTGACTAATAGGCTCTCCTGTTCCAGCTCTTGGATGCAAGCTGATCCCTCCATTTAAGGCTATTTGGGAAGTAACAGCAACAACCTCCCCATCATAGGCAAGATGAATTAGGTCAACCCGGGGTGGGACCCTAGGCCTCCAGCATGCTAAGGCAAGCACTATAACACTGAGCCACATCCCAGCCCTGGCAGAAGAGCTTTCAATCACATGGAATGCATGCACAACCACTGTTTGGAAAACTGGGGGAAAATCAGGAAGCATTTCTCTGCAATTAACTTGGAATATTTCAAATAAAAACATATTTTTCTTAAAGTGTGTGGAGAGGAATATTAGCAGCACTAAACTTTGTAAATAACTCTAATAATGATGATATAGAAACTTCTGGAACAGACCATTCCTATTCACAGCTCAGGCCAAGACTCAGCATAGCCTGTGCACCCTTCCTTCAAATACCTATCACTTGAGTCAAAGAGATTCCAAATGAAGGCAGAGCTTTCATGTCAATCTTTATTTGCATGTGCTGCCTACTTTTAAAATGTTAAAGTTTAATGTTTATGAGTTGAACTGGGTGTATTTGATACTCGTAGCTTTGGTAGGCAAAGGGATTTTGTCTTCCTTGGCAATACATGTTCAGTATCTGTTATGGTTTAGATGTAAGGTGTGGACCAAAAGCTCACATGTGAGACAATGTAAGAAGGTTCAGAGGAGAAATGATTGGATTGTAAGATTCTTAACCCAATCAGTGATTTAATCTTCTGATAAGGATTAACTTAGTGGTAACTGAAGTGGAAGGGTTTGGCTGGAGGAGGTGGGAATTGGGGTGTGGCTTTGGGTATATATTTGTATCTGCAGAGCGGAGTCTCTCTCGGCTTCTTGATCACCATGATGTGAGCTGCTTCCCTCTGCCACACACTCCACCATGATGTTCAGCTTCATCTCGAACCTTGAGAAATGGAGCCAGCCTTCTATGGACTAAGACCTCTGAAAATATAAGCCCTCAAATAAACTCTTCATCCTCTATAATTGTGCTGGTCAGCTCCTTTAGCCACAGCAGCAAAAAAAACCTGGCTAAAAAAATATCCCCTATCGAAAATATTTGGAACCAGAAGTTTTTCAGATTTTTTTTTCAAATTTTGGGATATTTGTATATACATAATGAGATATCTTGGGGAGGGGATCCAAGTCTGAACACCAAATGTATTTGTTTCATACATACCTTATACACATTGCCTCAGGGTAGTTTTATGCAATACTTTAAATGATTTTGTGCATGAAATAAAGTTTCATGGTGTGAAATTTTTCATTGGTGCCATCATGTCACCAATCAGAAATTTTGGATTCTGGAGCATTTGAATTTGGGATTTTTGGACTAGAGATATTACGTGCATTTATAGAGGACAAAGGTGTTATTTTTTTTTTCTTTAAAATAACATCAGGATGCGTATGTGGCTCAGTAATAGAGTGCTTGCCTAGTATGTGCAGGCTCTGGGGGTAGATGGATAAAATAACAATGTCATGATTTCATGCTTGATGGTAGAATTCGATCTGCCTCCATTTTGGTTTGCCCAGATGCTGAGATGAATCAGGAGGAGGGAAGTAATGGAGGGAAGAAGATTTTCTGTGGTCAATTCTTTCCTTTAAGTCACCACATTCAAACTGGACTTCCTGGGCCCTCTTGTGAAGAGGGCTGGCCTCTGATTCCTGTGCTCAAGTTCATGGGCAATTCAGGCTCCCCTGTACTCCTGCCAGTGAACAGTGTCCCCTGCTCAGCAGTTCCTGAGCTCCATGAAGTCTGTATCTGCTGACAAAACCCTATGTTATAGTCCCAAGTCCCTAAGACTATAACTGCTTATTAGTGGAAAAGGAAATTCCAAAATAAAACATGGTCCAATCATTTACTTTAACAAAAGATTTATTTGAAACAGGTTTGTGCAGACATACACCAGTCAACAGGATTGATCAAAGCCACAAATCACTAAATTCTCCAAACACCTCTAAACATACAAGTAGATGCCCTTCATTTGTATTCACTCCAGGAGGGAACCCAGCTCCACTCAATGCGCTGCTGTAATTTAACAACCAGGGACATTAATAGGACGGCAAAACGGTTATACTTCTAGAGAGAGGGAACAAAAACCCCCACATAACATGGAAGCACTCACTGCTCTGCTGGGAGCCAATTAAATGTGCCCCCATAGCCCGCTTCCCTCTGTATAACCAGATTAAAACCTCCCAATCGCCAACAATATTTAAGCAATCTCAGCGCAGATGTGACAAGAGACAGGAGAACACATGGCTTTGCTCTCATGAGAAAGACCACAAAGATGTTGCATTCAAATGGCAATTCTGTGAGCTAGAGGAACGACGGTCCCACCCCTGCAGCTGTCCGTGCTGCCACACTGACCTGGACAGGGAGGCCTACACACAAGCATCCTGACACACCACTGGATTTGGCCATCATTGACAACATGGGAGAAGACACAGGAGAGGCAAGCAGAGGATTCAGTCCTTAATCCATTTTATTAGTGAAAAAACAAACGTGTCTTTACTATTGCAAAAACTTTTTAATTTTTTTTTTATTTGTGCTGCTGGGGATGGAACCCAGGGTCTTACTCATGCTAGGCAAGGCCTCTACCTCTGAGCTATGCCCCTAGCCCCAAAGCAATCTCTTTTTTGAAAAAAAAAATTGACACATAATAATTGTATATATTTAAGGGATATGGTGCAGGCTTCTAGTTGGAAGGAAAGAAACTCCATGACTGGCTAGGTTTTCTATTTTCTTATTGGTGGTTAGTGTTTCACCTGTATCCACATACCAAGCTTCTCAAGGAACACAAGTGGATCCAATCTTATGGCAAGTGGGTCCAGAACCTTCCGGTCTTTTTTGCTTTTGCAGGGAAGAGCTTACCTAAATAAGGCTTTTGATAAGCTCTCTTGACCCCTGTGTTTCCTGGGCAGGGTTATTTGGATAGTGCTATTATTTCAACTTTCTTCTATTTCTGCCATAAATCACAGCCACCTGACATTTTGTTCCTGACTTTTAAAACAAACAGGTCTCCTTTCTTTCTTTAGCCAGGTCAGAAGAAACGCCTATGGGCTAATCTCTGAGAGTGTTTTTCTTGGTCTGACGCCTGGGAGAGAGAGCAGAGTAGGTATCTCAAAAGCAGCTAGACCAAGAGATTGTCATTTGAAAGGGAGCCAGACTGGTGGGCAAAAAGAATCACCCTTTTGTCTCCCCTCCATCGGGAAAGCCGAGGTGTTCATCTAAGGTTAATGGCTGTGGATCATACAGGGGGTGGGGTAACTGGTGAGCTCACCCCTCTTTTCTGCTTCCATTTGTTTGTAATGTCTGACCACTTAGATTTATGTTAGTTTCATACCCTTTTCTTCCCACTGAAGAAATCACTCATACCTAGCAAAGTGACAGAGAGCTTTGAACAAAGCACTGGTCAGAAGTTTGATATCCAATGAGCTCATGTAAACTCACGTAAGTGGAATGGAAATGTGTATTGCTGAACAACTTGAGATGCTGAGAAAAAAATGAATAAATGAAGGATACAATACATCAAATTGAATGTTCCTGGTAGTGTCATTGTGGGGGTTTTAGGCCCTCATTACTATGATCCATCAGAAACCCACCTAGCTGCTGTCCATGCCCTTCAAGGTGGGAAATGGCTAGCATGAGTTAATAATAACTACCTCGAACCAACGAAGAATCACCAACAAAGCCAACTGATGCACACTCTTTTTTGGAGGGGAGGAGGCTTTTAGCTCTCTCCATTGTTATCATGTTCACTAATTTAAATATTTGCATAAAGAAAGTATTTATGAGATGAGAGGGGATGCTGTCTTTTGATTTGACCTGATAAACTCAGGCCTTTGCCAAGTTATTATTTCAGGTTCTGCTTAGCCGGTTTCCCTGCTCACATATTTTATGGATCCCAGGAGATGAAGGCTACATTTCAAATGCTGAAGCTAAATCACTCCTTGAATTACTTTGGGACAATGACCCTAGGCAGTAATTCAAACCCTGGCTGAAATATGCGTAGTCCTTTCACATGTTCAAAACTAAAGACTACCTTATCCTACAGCAAAGTCTTGCAAACATTCTATTTGACTTATGGTTCAAGATATAAATCCCTAGGAACATGGAGAGATGATAGAAATTCTCACTCTTATGGTTATAAAAAGGTAGAGAGTCACTGTTATAACAAAAGGAGATTATAACTCCATTTGTACTCAGAAGCTGACCAGGACAATTTTTAAGAAAATTCAATTTTAAAGCCTATAATCTGTATGTCCATATGCATTTTCAGACATTAGTTACCTAGACTCACTTTTCCCCCCATCATATACTGCTTCTTTAAATGTTATTACTGAGTTTCACTGTCAGATTCCTATAGCAGACCTGAATCCTTCCAAGGAAAAAGGAAATGTCAACAGAGTTCTCAGCCGAGCTCGGCTGAACCACAGATTCACTTTTTAGGACATTTCTCTAAAAATTTTCACAAAACACCATCGCCTTTCTCCAAAGGACAGGTTTTATATGATACTGATCCAAAAGAGTCATCACATTTTTGTTTTAGTGTATGCACATATACAGAGGGAGATGGAAGAAAATAATACTGGTCAAGAAGTCTGGAATACTCTACATTGAGTCAGGACAGACATTAGCTACACTCCCCCAATTCTTACAAAGCCCACTCCATTAGCCATGCCAAGTGAATCCAGAATGACAAGCAGAGTTAGGTGGTTCTTTCTGTTCTCCCCTTCCCTTTACAATGTGTTTTTTCTACAGCCACTGTTGCAAGTGTGTGCCCATGCAGTGGAACCAAGAACTCATTTTAGAGGATGGCTGGTCTCACTTGTTTGCAGAGTTAGCCAGAACGGGACATAGCCTCAAACAACACAGTCACTGGGTATAGCATTAGCCTAGGGGTTGGCCTGAGTGGGTTCTGCCAGCTCAGCCCAATGCCCTATGTTGCTGACCAAGTTTGACCTACTAGTCTGAGAGTCACTTACTGTGTGGAGAGTGACAAGTCCCATGTGACATTTCCACTGAGCTGACAGGCAGCATATGCAACCTCGTCCAGCTCACTCGGCTCCCCGGAGAGGGGTTGTATGTAACACTCTGACCTCAATTTAAAGATAGGACAAATGACACAGCCCCTGAGTTGGCCCCAGCTAAATATTATACGTCACACCTCTTGACAGCTGCCTTGCCTAGAAACCCAATTTAGTCATTCGGCTGTAAGAAAGCTTAATCACACAGAGAATAAATAGAAAGGCATCCCTTCTAGAAATGTTTTCTTCCGTGTGCATACCTCATTATTGCAAAGATTGTTTAGTCTACTTCTCAAAAAAGGAGGAAATGCGACTTCAATCCCAGAAAATATGACTGTACTTTAATGTAAAAAAATTAAATAAAAACCCTCAAACCCTATAAACACAAACAAGACTTCAAGTTCAAGAAAGGGCTAAGTGTTTGACAAAAAATTGAATTTTAACTCAATCTTTCCAAATGGGTTTAGTTCCCAAATGAAACCAAATAGTGAAGATGCCTAATGAACATTGAATTCCAACTTTCCTTCCTTTTCTGTATTTCAGCTACCATCTTTTTGGGTGTGCAATAAAGATATACACCTGGTTCGTTGTGTTAATTGGAAGCCAATTTCCTGCTGTTGTTCCTGCAGGTCAGTCCTTGAAAAATTCAACTGGCTGGGTGCTCTAGTATTTAAAAATGTTTTGTTCACCTTAGGAAGTAAGGAATGGTAACTTTCTGAGCCTCCCCTGTTAAATGCATCTCGGTATTCTGGTCATCTCATAAAGGAGGATTAGTTTTCTTAATCAATGCAATTTATTCTGTTTTTTCAATGTTCATGAGTTGTGAATGTTCCAGTAATAATTAGAAAGAAAAGCGCATTATTGTTTTATTTTCTAGGTTAGTACAACCATCCCCAGAGGAACGGTGCCATTTTAACCAGTGCTAGTTACCCAGAAGTATTTACCTTAAGCCATCCTAAAATCTGGTTTGGCAACCAAAGCAAAGAGGAGAGAGAGAATATGCCTCCAAGCCTGCCATTTGTTGAGGGCTCCCGTATTCTTACACACATACTTGGAGGTACCCAGGTCTCATGCCAATTCAGGATGTAGGACTGCAGTTGGGGAGTCAGTGACTGAGCCTTCCCTTCCTTGTCTTAGAATTCAGGGCACTATATTTAGGAAGGCCCCTGTGTCTAAAACTGATTGGATAAAAAAAGGAAATCATGGGCTAGGGATATAGCTCAGTGGGTAGAGTGCTTGCCTCACATGCACAAGGTCCTGGGTTCACTCCCTAGCACCACCACAACAAAAAAAGGAAATCATGTCAATATTTCAAATACAGGTATTTAATTGAAATGTTTGGAATTTTTAAAAATCAAACTGAATGGCAAGGTCATGCTTCAGCTCCCATACAGGGGAGGCTGATCCTGACAAGTGTGGGGGCCTCAGGGTGTGACTCCAGAGTTCTGAAAAGATCTGGTGGATGTGTCCACTGTGTCTGCCTCCAACATTAGTATGCCCTTCAGCACCTTCCGAGGACAGGTGGGGTCTCCCTCACTACTCTCCTTCACTGTCCTATACTACCCCTCTGGGTTTGTGAATTCTTTGATTCTACAGCTACAGAGTGAGAGGTGTGTTCCTTCACTGTACAGATGTCTTATAAACTCATTTGTTTCCCAACAGTGAGTCTAAAATGTGCTCTGAACTCTCAAGGAAACGAGCATTGATTCTAACTGAAGCAGTTGCCAAAGGCTTGGTGGTTGGAAATTGGGAACTGAGTGACTACTCAGAGGCTGACCAGGGCAAGGAGTTTGACCATCGTTGTGATCTGTGGGATTCCCCCTTGTCAGGAAGAGGCAGATAGAAATCTAAGATATATTCAGAATAGCTATGTTTTTGTTTAGTTATAGAACAAGAAGTCAGAACTGCAGTGGAACAAGGAAAATTACTGATTAGGGTCAGCTGCCCACCAGCTGCCATGCACCAAGCCCAGTGGCCAGCTATGCAGAAGGTCTGAGGATAAGGGACACCTGGACAGCAATAGTAGGCTCAGTCAGCTGGCACCTGGCAAGGGTGTAGAAGAGTCCATGGTACACTGACTGGTTCGTCCTGATGGGAATGTGGCTAAGAGGTTCAAATAAAGGTTCTTAAATTTACCTCCCAGATATAGACATTTTATGATTTCATTGCAATCAAGAAGTTTATGCCAACTTCATACAAACAAAATAGGAATGAAAGCGGGTGAGCAACCTGCCTAAAGTGAAGTTTGCATGCTGCCCACGTTGGATGCAATCTGTGAGTTAACCAAACAGGAAGTAAGAGCGCCCTGTTCCAATTACCAAGATGGATCTCTCACGCAACATAAAACTCCCTTTCCTTCCTCCCAGAACAACTAGTACTGATGTTTAAATATTGGTGGAACACAATGTTTTTAATTTCACACCTCACGGAGCACAGTTGAATGCTTTATAACAACGTAAACAGAAGTTAGGCCAAGCACTGCAGACAAATCGGGAGGGAAAAAAATGGCTTCCCCTGCGGTCTATACTCCAGGTTTGCGAGGGAATAAACAACTAACAAACTGGTTGGCTAAGGCCACAGAAATGTGTTTTCTGGTGATTTGGCTGCTGACGCCAGTCTCTTCTAACAAAGATGGGTTAACACTGGTGCAACAAACCACATCTCTTCCCTCGGATCAATCAGGAGAAGTTGTATCTTATTTCTTCCTCTGTTTCCTTTGGGTGGTATCATAAGAACGAACTATTTCTTCCTGAGTAACAGCTCCATGTTCTTCTTGAGAAAAGGCGTACCCATCTGAAAGAGAAGCATGCAGGAGGAAGTGGTTAGCAGGAGAACTGAGAGTGCTCCGGGTTTAAGAGAAGCTGCTTTTCTGAGGATTCCAGCTGAACTGGAATGCAACCTGTGGCTTCTTTAGCCTTGAATGGAGAGGACTGAGAAACCTGTGATTGTGAAGGGGACTCTGGGCAAGTAGACCTGTGGCAGCACAGTGCTGCTGATGCTGGGGTAGGAATGCCTCTTAGCAGGTAGGGTCTTAAGTCTGTATTCCGCTGCTATAATAAAGATACCACAGACTGGGTAAATTATAAACAATAGGAATTTATTGTTTATAATTCATGGTTCTGGAGGCTGGGAAGTCTAAGATGGACAGGATGCAGCTGGTGAGGGTCATCTTATTGTGTTAGAATGTGACTGAATGGCAACCCACTCCTGAGATAACCAATAACCAAGTCCCTTGATGACAATATTAATCCATTCACGAGAGCTGAGTCCTCAAGATCTAATCACCTCGTAAAGGTCCCCCCCCTCTCTCGCTCTCTCGCTCTCTCTCTCCTCTCTCGAGATAGCATCCTGCTATGTTGCCTTGAATAGCAGGGCTCAAGTGATCCCCCTGCCTTAGCCTTCCAAGAAGCTGGGATGACCAGTACATGTGACCATGCCTGGTAGGTCCCATCTCTTAATGCCATCACAATGGTAATTAAATCCCAACACAAGTTTTGGGAGGGATATATAGTAGATGAACCAGAGCAGGTGGCTTTCCTATTCCTAAGGTGCTTCAGCTAAGCTCAGTGTGGGTAGCATAAACAGTGGGTCACTCTCCCACTACCCATCAAGAGAGATGCCTCCATCTACCTAATGCTGCAGGCTGCCTACTAATTTATGAAGCTGTAAACATATCAGGAAACAGACACACTACACTAATAGGGAACTGTACTGATTTGTACTGGTAATAAGTAACTGATATGGGTTTATTTCTATGTAAATAAAATGAAAGAACCCATGATAAAATCAAGAGGAATTTAGTGATCGGACTCATCAGGGACTCATCATATGGCCACACTATGACTCATTCTCACAATCAGTTTACATGATAATAGTAAATAATCACCAACACTTTTTAAGTGTTATATGTTCAAGACATCGATCCACATACCATTTGCATAATGCTCATTGGATCATCCCAGAAACCCTAAGAAATATGTAATTCTATTCTTACCACTTTTCAGCTGGGAAAGAGATTTTTGTGACCTGTCCAAAGTCACAGACCAGGTGAGTGGCAGAATAGGGAAGCAGGCCTGAGCAGTGTGCTGTGGGCTATACCCTCTTGCATCTACTGCTCTGAAAGAGGCTTGGTGTTCAGAAGCTTAAGTGGGTGTTTTGCTTTCAACTGGTCCTTCTCACAGAAAGTATCTGATACGATTCCTTCTGCATTAGCAACCATTCTGTGGCAGAGGGACAGAAATGTCCCTCAGCTCACATAGATATCCTGACAAAAACAACAACAAAAAACACCATAGTCCAGAGCCTAACAATCATGAGAAACATCCATGCATGTCTACAATGGAAATGTTCACTTATTTTCATACTCCAAAAGGAGAAAAAGAAATCAGCATCAGCTCCTGGGTTGTTTGTTAATTTCCTCAGATGTTTAGCTCATAGAAGAAAGTTGCCAGGGCAAAAAGACATACCATAGACCATAGCAATGTTTCAGAGACCTTGTAAGGATGGAAAGGACAAGGAGGAAGGAGAAAATGCCCATTTTTTTTTTTTTTTTTTTTTTTTGTGGTGCTGGGGATTGAACCCAGGGCCTTGTGCATTCGAGGCAAGCACTCTACCAACTGAGCTATAACCCCAGCCCTGCTGCCCCTGCAAGTTGTTTTTTTACTTCTCTGTGTGCCCATAAATCCAGAGTCTTTGTCCTTGGTCTGGCCTCCTAACTCTTCAGAGGAGCATGCCTGCCAGTAGCGCAAAGGCTCCCAGGTGGGCCACCCAGGAGGCAAAGCGCTGGACTGCAGAGGTGGCCTGGGGATCAACTGAGGACACAGAGGCTAAGTAGCAGGGAGCAGGGCCTGGACCAGGAGTCTACAGGAGGAAGAGAAAAGGAGAATGAGTGGGCCACAGTGAAGGCAGACCCAGCCGAGTGAGGGTGAACGCAAAGGACAGAAAGGAATCCTCCACAGGGGACTTTTGTCTGCTTGTTCACCACTATTTCTAACAAAGCAACACACACAAAAAATCCCACAAGCAGCCCTCAGATCAGTGTGAGCCCCTACATAGCTGGGCACAAGGCAGCATCTCTCTGAACTGGAAGCCAGCTGGAGCGGGAGGCTCTGCTTGTTCCATCCAGAGTCCACAGCCCTTGAACTTGCTTAGGGCACTCTCCACACAGGTGTCTTTGCTTTCTCATGGCTGGAGAGTCTTTGCCTGATCTGCTTCTGAGCCCTGATGGGCAAATGCTGCCTCTCAGGCCCATTCCCTTAAGAGCTTTTGGATTTTCACCAAGTCGAGAGTTCATCAGGAGGAAGAAACTGCCACTGCTGGCTTGGGAGGGGCTGCTCCCCACTTCCCGCCTCCCTCTGGCACAAGACTGTCCTAAACCCTGCACAAGGTGTTCTTTGTGAAGCATTCTTGGTGTAGTCCAAGAGGACACGCCTTTCCCTGGGATGTTTCAAAGCAAAATCTAGCCAGTAACAGTGTCCCCTGGTAACAAGACTGTGTACTGTGGTCTACTTGGCAACTTCCATTCTCTGGTCTTTTAAAAATCAACATTTCTAATAAACGGCTGATGTGTCCCTGAGGGGCCGTGTGGCAGCTGTCCCTGGATGGGATGTGCCATGGAATGGCAATTCGGCCTCCAAATGTGGCTGTAGCCATGCTCCACTGCCAGGAGAGGCTCTCAGTCTGACCAAGGTTGTTCCGACCAACAACCGGTCTCCTCCTGTAATTCTAAATGCTCTTTATAAACACTTCCGTGGCAGGCAGGGGACTACTGAGATCCCCACCCTGATGACAGCTTTGTCCACTCTGCTTTCATCTTGGACCCAGGAAGCCCAAGAAGCTGATGTATTGGGTCCTACGAGGTGTCTAGTCCTTGCTTGGCAATCTTGGACTTTTTAGGTTTTCTGGTCTTGGTTTACTTTTCTGTAAAATAAATGACGTAGGCCAATGAAGGCTACGTTCTCTCACAGCTCCAGCCTTCTGTATGAATTCCAGGATACTTCCTTGGATAACTATACCCAGGAGGCAGAATCTTCTCCCTGTTCAGTACTGATTTATACTCTCCATCAGTGGGGAGGCTTCTTGATCCAAGTCAGAGAGGAAAGGAGTCTCTCTCAACAGTGGGTCCAGTTAGAATAATTGCTTCCTATTCTTTTTTTGGGGGGGGGGTCTGTCTGTATTTACTTTCTTTTATGTGTGGTGGTGGGGGGCTGGGGGGGGGTAGGAAATGAAGGGTAATTGTTGAGACTTTAAAAATAAATACTGGGGTTGTCCTTTTGGGAAAGGTAGTTGTCTTTTGAAATTCTCTACTCCTTGTGTATGGAAGGAGCAAAAGCTTTGTCATTCATTTATCCTGTTTTTCATTCACATCATGTCTTGCCTAGTGGGCACCCAACTCTGGGAGTGTCTTTGGCTCATGGCTGTTATGACTTTCTCAACTGACATTAGTACCACAGCCATGTGGGCCTGCTGTGGGTTGGCTGGGGGCTGACTTAGCCACACTGGGGTGGGAAGGATTTCTAGATCTCCCTCCAAAGAAGCAGGCCGATAGAAATGCCTTATCCTGCTGTAGAACTGTTCTCCCGGGGTGAGCAGAGCACCCAAGGGTCACTGTCAAATGCTCCTCCCCTCAGTTCTCATTGGCTGTGATCTAACATCATGTTCCAGAATGCTGTGGACTGAGACTTTCTTATTATTAATCTCAACTAAGACTTAAAGAGAACTCAGAAATTCAAGAATGAATGAAGGATCAGACAGAATCCTGCGGGCCAGTGATCCCAGTGACTTGGGAGACTGAGGTAGGAGAATGGCAAGTTCGAGGCCAGCCTGGGCAACTTATATTTAGAGAGAAATAAAATAAAATATAGGAAAAGAGCTGGGAATGTAGATCAATGGTAGAGCACTGGCCTGGTGTGCCTGAGACCATGGCTTCCATTCCCAGCACGGAGGGCGTGGGGTAGGCGGGTAGAGGGAGGATGGTCTGACAGTTTAACCCTAGGAAGTGGGTGGATCCTCCCTGGCTCAGGTAAAATATTCTCCTTTTAGAAACTGGGACTGGTGAATGTTGAAGTTGTAGTGGGCGAAGTTTTAATGGAACAACAGGCCCTAGAAGTACTCACCTGCCTCCACCTGCCCAGCCTGTACCTATAGCCTGACAAAGATGCATGATCTGCTCAGCAGGTTCTGCTTAATGAGTATGTAACTAGGAGCTCAGAGGAAGCCCTCAGCAATTTGCATTTCCCACTTTCATTTGTCTTTCAGGAAGGCCTGACAGCTGGAAAATCCTGAAGTGGCCCTGGAGGAAGCACTCCACTCACCCAACTTGTGAACTTTCCCTAGCTGGCTTCCTAATTCATCTATTCCTAAATATCAACCTCCACCAGAATTCGGGGAGGGGGTGGGGAGGTGGAAGAAAATGGGGAGAGGGTAAATTTCTTAGTTGTTTGTCTTGTCCAGGTAGAACATTTGATGAAGTTCATAAAAATCATGTTTTTTTTTTCTTTTCATTTATTTTGGAATAAGATTTCCCTTAAGTAGCATTCCTTGAAATCAGAGATCTGATAGCTCCTTAATGAAAGTAGCAGTTTCCTGTCTAGACAAAGATTCCTAACAGCCACAAAAGTGGGAAGACCACAGGGATGATAGACTATGTAGGAAACACTTGATCTCAGTTGTAAATATTGTTCATTGGTGGTTGGAAGGCACTATATTAGTCTGGTTTTTCTTGTTCTTATAATGAAATACCTGATTGCTGTGAACATTAGAAAGATAAGAGGTTTATTTTGGCTTATAGTTCTAGAGGTGCAAGGTTGAGGGGCCTCATCTGGTGATGGCCTTCTTGCTAGCAGAGTTTCAAGGTAGCAGACAGCATCACATGACAGGAGATAGGAAGCACATGGGGGTCTCTTCTCATCTGTCTTCTTGTAAAGTCATTGGGATTCAGTCATGGCAGCTCCACCCTGAGGACCTTATCTAATCCCAATCAACTCCCAAAGACTCCATGTCTAAATACACAGTTGGATTAAATTTCTATCATCGTAATACCTCACAGCGGGGATTAAATTTCAACACATAAACCTTGGGGGATACGTTCAAACCAGACCACATGGTCAAATCCAGATCACAGCAGAAACTAAAAATACTACCAAGTTAAAGTCTTCCAGTTTCCTAAGGAGACTGAGGCCGAAACAGCAGATGGACACATGCAGGGGGACAGTCCATTGTTCTGACTACTCAATGGTCCTCTCTCAGTATTAATGACAGAGTGTCTTAAATTGTCTAAGAGGCCTTCGTATTAGTCATCAAGTATTTTTAAAATGTGGTATGATACTAGAAGCTGACTTATTTCTTATATTTGTTCAGTAGATTTTTTTTTTTTTTTGCCTTCAAAATGTTGACTTAAGAAAATCATTTAGACTGTTTAAGGCTCTCCGCTTGGTCTTTGATTGCAACACACAAACACACACACACACATTGTATATGTCCTTTCTTGCTTTTCTGCACAGAACCCAGGTTTTTGTGCTTGCTAGGTAACCATCCAACCATACCCCTAATCCTGCAAATGTTTTTTTTCCCTATGGTTACTTTGAGACATTTATTAGAGGAGCAGAGTGGCTCTGTAGCATGAACACTGTGGTTTAGGGAATTTGTATGTGTTTTCTCTGTGTATGGCATACAGAAGATACTTCACACTGAGAAGATGCATAAGGCTGCATGCATATTATTATAATTTTATTTTCTTTCCCAGAGAAGAAATTTAGAGAAATATGTAAGTTGCCCACAGTTTCTCAGCTAATGGCATCAGCATCATCATTGTCATCATTACAGTCATACCTAACTCTCTATAGTCCAGCACAGCACTAGGCATTTATGTATATGATCTCAAACAATCTTCTTGATCACCCAGCCAGGTTTTCCTATTATCCTCATCTTATAGATGCAGAAATTTTTCTTGCTCAAGGTCACAGAAAAATGGAAGAGCAGGGAAAGGAACCCAGATAGCCGAACTCAGTGGGGGTGCACTCCTTGGAAGATCCCATCAAACCTCTGAACTTGACCTCTCTCAGTCAGAGACCAGTGGCTGTGACCTATATCCCACAGGGCCTCACTGGGCCACTACTCTCCTGATTTGAGCTTGCTTTGTGCTCTCAGGGCTGGTGCCTAACCCTTGGCATGGAGGGACATTCATAGACAGGTCAGGCCCCTATATCTCATAGGGATATTCCACATGGAGAAGAGGAGAGAGGGAGTGGATTACTCCAATGTGGCCATGTGCTGCGCCTCACCTTCCCTTTCCATTGAGAAGGCCTGGGAATCCCTGTGGTCAGGTGGAGTGCAACTGAACCCCACACAAATCCATGGACACCTGGGCTGTTTTCAGTGTTTCACAAGGTGTTCTTTTTTTTTTTTTTTTAAATATTTATTTATTTTTTAGTTCTTGGCGGACACAACATCTTTGTATGTGGTGCTGAGGCTCGAACCCGGGCCGCACTCATGCCAGGCGAGCGCGCTACCGATTGAGCCACATCTCCAGCCCCCAAGGTGTTCTTTTTTACCACATGCTTCCTTCTAAACTTTTCAGGGAGGGACAGGAAGCAGGGAGTGGGGTCTGGGATAAAGACATGACCTGTGCTCAATTAGAAGAGAGGGGAGGTGGGCTGGAAAAGGAAGCAGGATCTCTAGAGGCACAGGCTGGTCCGCAGACCCCTGGCGGAAGGCAGCCTGGGCTCTCTCGCTGGCAGCTGAATGGGTGCATTGCTAAAAAGAAGCCGAGGAGCTCTCCTAAGAGGTCCAAAATAAGTTGTGTGTGTGTGTGTGTGTGTGTGTGTGTGTTGGGGAGGGGGGTCAATCACAGCTCACTCTCTACTCCTCTGGGTCTGGGGGTGATGGGGGGTATGGCAATCTTAGACATGGGTCAGTCTTCATGGGAAAAGAAGAGATTCCTCCCGCCCAATTGTTATCATTACAATTATTACACCAAAAAGCAAAGCAATCCATATTGCTATCAGTGAAGGCAGTAATTGAACACTAATATCACTTCAATTTTTAAAAATTCTCTTTGGAGGCTGACAGAAGGATCTTCACCTTAGCAGGATTTTAGGTTTAAGGTTTTTGTCATTCAGGCAATTGATTGGGTTTGAGGGAATTCCCAACATTCAAGCTTGTATTTGCCTTGGGGCCAAATATGTGCACTTCCAAAGCACACCTTTGGCTGATTAGCACTACTTGGAGTTCCTGCAGCTTGCTGCCCTCCTGGCTCTACCCAGGTCCCCGTTGCCCTGTCTAGGATGACAGCATGTACTCACGTGAGACACATTGCTGGTTCACAGAGCCACCAAGGAAGAGGGTCGGGGGTGTCTTCCTGCCGAGCCTCTTTATCAGGCGGTCACGCTCATTCATTCTGCAGGGAAAGCAAACACAGTCAGGATCCAGGTCAGCTCAACACGTTTCCAAGGGAGTCGGTGAGGTGAATAACTTCAGGCTGTAAGATCAGACAGATTGACTGGGGTGGCAGAAAGCCTCCCACATCAAGGAAAAGGTTCAGTTTCCCAAGCTGCCCGGTTATTTACAGTAGATGCTATCTAGGCATGTTGAGTGCACTGCTCCCTCTTTTAAGTCCCGTTGGCCTCCAGAGCCTCCCTCCTCACTTAGGGGTGCTTACAAGTGCCCTTTTCATTCCAGGCAGAACCTGGAGTGATGTGTTTCCACAGTAAAGTCCTAACGCTTCACCCCCACCTGCACTCACCTTCCCTTTCTGAAGCCCAGGCATCTGCAGGAAGAGAACGCTCCCATGCCACAGGGCTCCAGGCAGAGGCGGCGGCTTCTTGCTGCATAGCCCCAATGCTTAGTTTGAACCACAATGAAAAATCTATATGAGTTTTCTTCTAAAAGTCACGAATTAGGAACTGTCCCTGCCATTCCTGAATATTCCCTCCAAGGTGCCACTGCTGTGAAGAAATATGGAACTTTCCCAGAGATTGGCTATTATTTACAGCAGCCTCAACCCAATACTGTGTTTCACTTTCCGGTATGTGGTCAACCACAATGGAAACATTTAAATGGAGAATTCCAGAAATAGACAATTCATAGGTTTCAAATTGGGTACATTCTGAGCACATCACTCATCTCCCTTCCTCTCACCATTTATATTATCTCACATCACAAGAAGGATGAATATAGTGCAGTAAGACTTTGAGAGGGAGCATGTTCATACAGCTTTGATGACAGTTTATAATTTTCACATACTTAGATGTGGTATGCAGTCTCCATATACCAAGGCCTGCAAATGTCAGGAGTGGGTCTGGCTGTGATAACTAGTTCAGAATTGGGGGTGCTGGGGCTAGAATCCAGGCTCTTGTGCATACTAAGCATGTGCTATACCACTGAGCCATACCCTTAGCCCATTACTTCAGACTTTAATGAAATAATAAAATCTCAAATATAAAGTGCCCTTATACTCCTCCCTGGTCCTATTCTTCTTGCTACTATAAGAAAATTTGGAAATACCCTTGCTGTCCATATTTTATTTGCACCATATATATGTATTTATAATTAATAGACAATTATAAAATATCCAAGTGGTATCATTTATATCATACTTGCTTTTTAGCATGCTTTTCTTTGCTCTTTTCTCTCCTTCCTTATTTACTTACTTATTTATTTTTTTGCCTACTGGTTTAGAGGCATTTTATTAATTTGAGTGATCACTCTTAGATTTTAAACTAACCTCCAATATTTGACAAAGTCAAAAGTCAGAAAATAATAACTGGCTTCTGGGATGGTACAAAGGCTTTAGAACATCCAATTCTGATTTTTCCTGACTGTCTGTGTTCAGCCCTGAAGCTAACTTAATTTGATTGACATTTTTTTCAAGTAATCTGTATTTTCCTCCTGGTCGCTTTTACGATGATTCTGTTTGTCTTTGATGTTCTGTGGTTTCAAACAACACTTAGTGTGACTAGGATAAGTTTCTTTTTATTTCCTGCTAAGCTCCTTGGGTCTTCAGATTTGTTTATCTTCATGAAAAAACTGAATTCTGCTTCCATTCTCTATTTTTTCTTGTCCTGAAGTTCCTAACACACACACACACACACACACACACACACACACACACACACAAAATGTGTTAGGTATGTGTACATGTACACACATATATAATTTTATTTTCCACATCGGTAAATTTCACCACGCTTTCCATTTCTTTACTCCTTTCAGCTTTTTCTAATCTACTTTGAAATTGTCCAATGTGCTTTAACTTCAATTACTTCATTTTTCATGCCTAAACTATATAAGTACAAAAAGAACAAATTGATAAATTAGACTTAATTAAAATTAAAATCTTCTAAAATGGGTGAAGTGATACACACTTGAAGTCCAGGTGCTTGGGAGACTGAGGTAGGAGGGTCACCTGAGCCCAGGAAATTGAGGTCAGCCTGGGCAATACAGTGAGGCCTGACCCTCAAAGAACAAATAAAAATTGAAATAAAAATAAAAACTTTTGATCTTCAAAGGAGATGATCAGCAAAGTGAAAAGATAACCACAAAAGGGGGAAAACGCAGATCTACTGATCATATTTGATTCAGTTCTCATATGCAGAATGTATAAGTAATTGCAACTCAACAGCAAAAAGATAAACAATCCAGAAAGAAAGAATATACAAAAAGATGGATAGACAGAATTAATAAATTGTTAATCCAGTGTAAAAATGGGCAAAAGATTTGAATAAACATTTATGCAAAGAAGATACACAATGGCCAATAAGTACTGAAAAAGATGCTCAACATCATTAATCACTAGGGAAATGAATGTCAAGACCATGGTGACCCAGCATTTCATACTTACTAAGAAGACTATAAAACACAACAAGCAAATAAAACCAAAAAAAATTTTTAAAATTGTTGAATATCTCAAAAACACACAAAAACTTAGGAATCATTCTAATCAAGGATCTACAATGAAAAATATAGAACACCCAAGAAAGAAAGAATACACAAGAAGATGGATAGACAGAATTAATATTGTCAAGATGGCCATACTACTAAAAGTAAAATACAGATTCAATGTAATTCAAAATACCAATGATGTTCTTTACAGAACTAAGAAAAAAAAACAGTTCTAAAATTCATTTGGAAGAGTAAAAGACCCAGAATAGCTGAAGCATTCATAAGCCCAAAAAGCAATGCTGAAGGCATCACAAAGCCTGACTTCAAATTATACAACAGAAGTATAGCAACAAAACCTGCATGGTACTGGCATAAAAGTAGATACATAGACCAATGGAACAGAATAGAAGACACAGAGACAAACCCATACAGATACAGTCATCCGATCCTTGACAAAGGGCCAAAAAAGATACATGGGGGAAAAGACAGCCTTTTGAAACAAATGATGCTGCTAAAACTGATTATCCTTATGTGGAAGGATGAAACCAAACTCTTATCTCTCTCTCACCTGCACAAAAATTAACCCAAAATGGATCAAAGATCTAAGAATTAGACCAGAAATTAGCAACTTCTAGAATAAAATGTAGGGTCAACATTCCAACATGTAGGCATAGGCACTGACTTTTTCAGTAGGACCCCTAAAGCTTAGAAAATAATGACATGAAATAATAAATCAGACGGCATCAAATTAAAAAGCTTCTGCACAGCAAAGGAAAAAAATAAGAATTTGAAGAGGGAACCTACAGAATGGGAGAAAATCTTCGCTAGCTACTATTTTGATAGAGGATTAATATCCAGAAAATGAAAAGAACTCAAAAAACTGAACACCAACCCCCTCCCAATTAACCCAAGTAATACATGGGCAAATGAACTAAATAGACGCTTCTCAAAAGAAGAAATACAAATGTCCAACATATATGTGAAAGAATGTTCAGTATCATTAGCAGTTAAGATTTCATCTCATTCCAGTCAAAATGGCATCCATCAAGAATACAAACAATAATAAATATTGGAGAGGATTTTGAGAAAAAGGAACACTTCTACATTTTTGTTGGGATTATAATTTAGTACAACCACTGTGGAAATCAGTATGCAGGTTCCTCAAAAGACAAGGCATGGAACCACCATATGACCCAGCTATTCCACTCCTCAGGGTATTTATCCTAAAGAATTAAAGTCATCATACTCTAGCAATACATGTATACTTATGTTTACAGCAGCACAATTCACAATAGCCAAACTGTGGAAGCAGCCTAGGTGTCCATAAACAGATGGAAGGTTAAAGAAAATGTGGTATATATACACAATGGAGTTTCATTCAGCCATAAAGAAAAATGAAATAATGCCATTTTCAGAAAAATGGATGGAACTTAACACCATTGTGTTAAGTGAAATAAGCCAATATTGAAGAGTCACATGTTTTCTCTCATGTGCTAGAGGGGGAGAAAAGGAAAGGATGGTGTGAGGGGGATCTCATGAAAATTAAAGGAGGATCAGTAGAGCAGAGGAAACAGATGGGGGATGAAGGGGGGCGGGGAAAGGGGAAACACTGGAGAACGACATAGGCCAAATGACATTGTCACATTGTGTGCATGTACAAATGTGTAACAACAAATCCCACCACTATGTACAACTATAATGTGCTAATTAAAAAATATGGGGGAAATTTTTTAAATTGTTGAAAAGGATGTGGAAAAGCTGGAACCCTCTCACATCACTGGGACTATAAAATGGTGCAGCCCTTGCTTCTCAAAAGGTTAAATACAAAATTCTCATACTATCCAAAAGTTCAGCTCCTGAATAAATCCCCAAAATGATAAAAAGGGACTCTGATGGATACTTTTATACCATATTCATAGCAGCATTATTCACAGGAGTCAAAAAAGTGGAAACAACTCAAATGCCCATCAATTGATCAATGCTGACAATGATGCTATCTTTATAGTTTATCTCTCCAGTGGTGGGAGCTGTGGGAATTAGAGTGCTTTTGAAAACATTTTTTTCTATGCTGGCATAAGCAGATGTGCTAGCTGGGATCTACCATATTCATAGAAGCATTATTCACAGGAGTCAAAAAACATGGAAACAACTCAAATACCCATCAACTGATCAATGTATAAACAAAATATGGCCTACCCATACCATGGAATATTAATCAGTCATATGAAGGAATTCAGTAGATACATACTGCATCATGAATAAGTTTTGAAAGCATTATAACCAACCCCAAAGGCCATACATAATTATATGAAATGTTCAGAAAGGGCAAATATGTAGACGGAAAGCAGACTGGTGGTTGCCAGAGGCTGCAGAGCAGAGAGTAGGTGGAGAGAGAGGGGAGAAACTGCTTAAAGATTATGGAGTTCCCTTTTGGGGAAATGAAAATGTTCTGAAACTAGACAGTAGGGATAGTTTTACAACACTGTGAATGTACTAAATGCCATTGAACTGTACACTTTAAAAATGATATACTTTATGTTATGTGAATTTTCCCACAATTTTAAAAAAATTCAATTAAAAAGAAAGGAGAAGGTAAGTTTAGGTAAATTTCCTCCCACCACCTGAACTGCTGACAATGATGCCATCCTCATAGTTTATTTCTCTAGTGGTGGGAGCTGCTGGAATTAAAGTGCTTTTGAAAACATTTTTTCCTACGCTGGCATAAGCAGGTATGCTAGCTGGGATCTACCGACGTGAAAAGGTGTTAGGTAAACACAAATTCACCAGAGGTACATGCAGTCTTGGTGCCTCCCCAATAATGATGGTGAAACCTAATCTAACACAAGTCCTTATAAACAGGCTCTTTTTAGAAGCTGACATACCCTAGAGAAGGTGTTATATTCCTGTCCTGAAAAATGAGCAGTCTCAGGAAGGAGCAGAGAGCTGAGAAGGGTTATGTTGGGGAAAAATAAACTCTTACGTCCACATTTCTGTTAGGAAGCTATTCCTGCAAAACTCACACATGCCTAACTGCCGAAGAGCAGGAGGGTGGAGATCTAGCCAGAGTTTTAGATGTCAGCAGTTCCTACAGCTGATAGGAATCACAGCACACACTGCAGCAAAATCACAACCAAATAAGTATTTTTAGAAATTCATTTTAAAATTAGTTACTGGGTAGTTTTGAAAACATAGATGTGGACTGGGGGTGTTGCTCAGTGGTATAGTGTTTGCGTCAAATATATAAGGTCCTGTGTTTGATCCCTTGCATAATAAAATAAAATAACTGCAACAAAGCATAGATGTGACCAGACCCTCAAGAACAAAGCTTGCCCAAATTTCCCTTGCTTTAGTTTAAGGCAAAACATCTACCAGTCCTTGAGGATGCTGAAATTCTAAACTGCTTTTAAGGATCCTTACAGAATGACATTTCGTAGCCTCAACTGGTAACTTGTTTCCTCATAACAATTTGAACATTAGGAAATGAGAACCTTTTGGACTCAAGGATATCCTGGACCTCTCCAGGCCTCTATAGAATCAAAAGCCTTCCCTTAGTTAAACACATTTACGTAATGGGGGAATAACAAAAATAACGCAAATAGGCTTTCCAGCCTAAGATTCTAATAAGGCAAGGGTTATATCTATTTAAATACCCTGGAGCTAGGAGCCCTTCAGAAATTCCATTCTAATAGATGATAGAAATTATTCTCCTTCCCTCTTTCTGCCAATCCATATACATCCCATTTTTAAAACCTGACTTCCCGACTTTTCATTTGTTCAGCATTTATGCAGCCCCTACTGTGTGTGAGACCCAGCATGGGAAACAGAGTTACCCAAGATACAGTCTCAGACCTCATGTGGCTCAGTTTCTGAGGAACCTTGCTATGTAGATAAATATCATGATGAAAGGTGATGCATGCCCTCGTAGAGATTATGTCAGGCTCAACAGTTGTGGAATGGAGCAAAGAACTCAAAGAAAGTTCTGGAAGGCTTCCAGAGGAATTAACTTTGAAGCTACATCTTGAAAAATGCATGGATCAGTTCATTGCTGGAGGAAGAACAGGTTTTGTGGGAACGAGTCCAGTTTCAGAGGCCTTCGAGTGGCCTCGGAGGCATTCAGGAGCCCATGGGACAATGGCATCTGAGTTGGGCATGTCATGTTGGGACTGCTGAACTTGCAGACAGCCATGAAGAGCAAGCAGAGAGAGGAGGAGGTACCATGCCACCTGATTCCCGAGAAACACCAACATACCATCTGTTTGCTCAGCTACGGGGCTCATTCTCTCAGCCTGGACAGAAGTCCTACGCTCTCTCAGCATTTTTCACAACACCTACCTGGGGCTGAGAACAGCAGACATGGTTAAATATGTAAAAATTGCATTGTGGTGCTTCATATTTACTGATTTGTGCTGTGACTCCTTATGCTCTTCTGATGGGTGTCCACAGCACAATGCCATCATCTTTGTGTCTGTCCTCGGTGCCCAGCACTGAGCTGACACAGCTGACCTAAGTGGCTAAGATAAATTCTTCTGTATTATTTTTTAAAAATGACAGAGGGGAGAAGACTTCATTCCAAACTTAGAAGATACCTTGAGTGTCTGCCTTTGTAGAGCTAGAACACTAACTTTCTTAAGAATTTAGATTACATAGACCAGTCAGGGGCCAGCATGGTTGAGGACACAAAAAGGGTTCAAGGTAAACTCACCTTCATATAAATCCCATTCCAAAAACAACAACAACAACAAACAAAACAAAACAAACAAACAACAACAACAAAAAAAAAAAACACAGTCCTTCCTGGACTACCAGAATTGGGATCAGGATATGAGTACAGCGTTGTTTTCCTTCAAAGTTAAGGATTTGGACAACAGGGAAAGGAGGATGATTTGGGATGTTGGAAGTAATTTCACTCTTTTACAGTGTAGTTTGGGTGATTTTCTGTCAAGAAAAAAAAAAGTTTATCCAAGAAGTTGTACCAAATGCTTAGGCAAAAAATCTGCAAGGGGAAATAACAGATTTGCAGCCTCAAAATAGATGGTATCTCTCCGCAGTGGCCTCTGGTCAGAGCTCAGAACAGCCTGTGAAGCCCAACAAAAAAGGGACACTCACAAACTTTCAAAGCAAAACAGACACATGCAATCCTTTTCTATTGTGTCTAATAGCTGAAATGGTAACTTAAATAAACCAGTGAGGCTGGGAAGAAAGTTTAAAAAGAAATATAAACTACCACTTGCAATCACACTGTCCTTTTGCCTTAAACATCAACCTAGGTAAAACTGATAAAAATGACTATTATAAATTAAGTGCTATCTTATCATCTACCATTGATTTGGAAAAGTAACAAAGCCCAAATCTAAAAATTCCCACCCAGAAAGGCTTCTGCGTCCATAAAGATGGAAGAGACATACTCTTCCTACTCTTTCAGCTGACAACCCTGGACATTTTATGTAAAACACACAAGAAGCTGTGATAAAAATGTTTCAATAAGCAATTATGGACACACTTAAAACAAATAAAGAAAATAAGTAATAAATGCAGGGACTTGTAATTTTCAAGCATTATAAGACTCAACATTGTAAATATATTAATTCTCCCCCAAATTAATCTAGTTTAGGCTTACTGCAATTGCTATTAAAACCCCAGAAACATTTTTATAGCTATAGATGAGATTTATCCTTAAAAAATATGGAAAGGCAAAGGAATAATTAGTAAAACCATTCTGGAAAAGAATAGTACAATGGAGGAATCAGTCTATCTGATTTAAAGACTTATTATATTACTATAGCATTAGTGGAGGAATAAACACATAGGTTAATGGAAAGAAATAAAGAATCCAGAAACAGACACAAACATTCCCATCTAAATTTTTTTTTTGTTTGTTTTTCTCTTCTTTTTTCAGTGCTAGGGATTGAACCCAAGGCCTTATGCAAGCTTAGCAAATAATCTACCATTAAGCTATACCCCAGCCCTTTGTCTAATTTTTGACAAAAAAGCAAAATAATTCAAAGGAAGAAAACTTTTCAACAAATGAAACTACAAGAAATTTACACATATAGGCAAAAAAACTAAACAATCAATAACAAAAAAATCTGTAAGTCTCATATCTTATGCAAATGTTAACATGGATCACAGAATTGAAAATAAAATATAAAACTACAGAACTTTTAAGGAAGAAAAATAACAGAATATTTTTGTGATCTAACGTTATATAATGAGCTCTTAGACTTAACACCAGAAGCAAAACTCATAAAGAAATATGGATAATTTGGACTTCACTAAAATTAGAAACTTTTCTTTTGAGAAAGATCCTATTGTGAGGTCAAAAAGGACAAGCTATAGGGTGGTAGAAAACATTTGTAAATCACATATATGACAGAGGACTAATATCTAATCAATATCTATATCTAGATATATAAAGACTCTTGAAACTCAACACAATACAAAATAAAGATTCCAGTTAGAAAATGATTAAATGACATGAGGAGACATTTTGCCAGAGAGAAAAAAAAAGAAAAAAAATATATATCAAAAAAACACATGAAAAGATGTTCAATATCATGAGCCCTTAGGGAAATGTAAATTAAAATCACAATGTGAGATCACTAACCACTTGTTTTAAAAATTAACAACAGAATGCTAGCAAGAAACTGGTTCACTCCTATATCACCAGTGGGAATATAACATGGTATAGCCACTCTAAAAAGCGCTTGTCAATTTCTTTGAAATCAAATATACTACAACCTTGTGAAAATGTTAAAAACCATTGAATGATACATTTTAAGATGGTGAAGTTTGTGTTAAAATTATACCTCAAAAAAAAAGAAAAAAAAAAACAGATAAACTAGAGCTAATACATAGCTCAAATTGCCAACCCACAGAATCATGAACTAATTAGATGGTTGTTATTAAAAATAAAAATTATGTAACTACCAGCTAACGTAATCTTGGACAGCTAATGTAATCTTGGATATCTATTTCAGAGAAATTAGACAATGTTTTCTCAAAAATATGTAAACAAGTATTTATAAGAGCTTTATAATAGCCCCAAACCAGAAACTCAAACATCTTTCACCAGGTGACTGGTTGAACAACGTGTATTAAATCCACAGCACGGAACACTACTCTGTAGTAAAGAGGGAAGAAATTAGCAATTTATTTAACAACATGGGTGAAGCTCTGGAGAATAATGCTGAGTGAAAAAAGTCACTCAAAAAGGTTATATATTATATGATTCCATTCATATACCATCCTTGAAATGACAAAATTATAAAAATAGAGAAGAGATTAATGGTTGCCTGGAATTAAGGAGATAGTTATGAAAGAACAATCTGAGGGGATCCTTTTGGTGTTGGAAATGTGTTTGCCTGGTGTATTAGTCATTTTTCTGTTGCTGTGACAAAATGCCTGAGAAAAACAATTTAAAATGTAGAACAATTTATTTTGGCTCACGGTTTCAGAGGTTTCAGTCCATGGTTGCTTGGACCCATGGCCTTGGACCTGTGATCAGATGGAACATCATGGTGGGGATTGTGAGGCAAAGCAAAACTACTCCACTCATGGCAACCAGGAAGCAGAGCGCTAGCTTCTATAACAAAGACCCTCCTCCTAAACCCATTAAGCTATGAATCCATAAACAGATTAATCCATTCATGAGATCAGAGCCTTCACATCCAGTCAATTCCCAGAACTCCTACCTATGAACACTGCTGCAATAAATGAGATTTGGGGGCACATTTAAGATCCAGATTATGGACTGTGGATTCAGCGGTAGAGTGCTTGCCTAGTTTATGGGAAGTCCTGGGTTCAATCCCCAGAACCACCACACGAAGGCTTAAGAAAAAAAAAAAGAAAAGAAAGAAGAAAAAAATCCAAACCATAACACATGGTGACTGTATCAATGTCAATTTCCTGGTTGTGATATTGGACTATAATTTCCAAGATGTTATCATGGGGGGGCAGGGGGAATGGGTCAAGGATCCATGAAATTTCTCTGTATTATTTCTTCTAACTTGATGTGAAGCTACAATTATCTCCAAATAAAAAGTTTAAAAATCCCCACTTGTTTTTATGCATTTCTTTCTTATGCATTTTAGTTTCTCTACAGTGACACCCACCCCCTTTCTAAGCAGTGCTGAGGAATGCTGTTTTGCCAAGCTCTGTTTAAAGGGGTGGGAGACAGTCACCTACCTACTTATCCTGTAGGCACACTACCTGAGGGACAGGCCACCATCCCAGCGGAGCCATTCTGACCTCATTAGCTGAGCAGCCAAAGGAGAGTTTGAATGACAGCCCCGGCACATATGGAAACCATTACCTCATTCCACGACTTGCAGCGAGGTAGTGAGGCTTCTCTCAAATAAGCTGTAGCTCTACCGTACAGTTGGCAAGCCCAAGAAGAGGTCAGCTTGGAGTCATGGGCTGCTAGGAACAGATAAATTAGCAGGGCACCTGGCTGACCCAGAAAGGCCTTGGGCAAAATGCTGTGTGGTGGGTGGAAGAGGCCTGGGAGGAATGGGTGACTGAGGAACGGTCTAGGCTCTGTTCATTTACCAATAGGGAAACTTGGGAGAAAGGACAACACAAAACAATACTGTGGTGAAACACTATGAAGCTTCATAGGCTGAAGGTTCTTTTAAAACTCTATGTCTAAAGATAGGACCATGCCACTTAACTGCTCAAAATCACACAATCATAAATGCAAAGACTCCAGTTTTTGCTCAAATTTCCACCTCTTCTTTCCTTCCCTGTCTCTGCTCTAGCCATGTAGCCTTTCCTGAAAATCCTGAAACTCTCAATGTTTTCCCACACCAGGGCCTTTGCACTTGCTTTCTGCCTGGAATGTTCTTTTCACTGACATGGCTCTCTTCTTCCATTCACTCAGACCACCCTCCTCTGTAACTTCCCCTCTCTGTACTCATACCTGGCTTTGTTTTCTGTATCACATTTTCTACTACATACTTTGAATTTATTGCTATGTTCCCCAATTAAAAAAAATAATTCTATAGGGCATGGATTTTTTGTTTGGTTTGGTTTTTACAGTTAACATCTCCAGCACCAGAAACAGTACCCGGCATATAGAAGGTGTTCAAGAACCGCTTGTTGGGCTGGAAATGCGGTACAGCTTAGCATGTGGAAGGTCCTGGGTTTGATCTTCAGGATCAAGATTTGGGTTTCATCCCCAGCACAGCAGAGGTAAGTGACAACTATTTATTGAAAGGATGAAGGAAAAAATGTAGACTGGGCCAAAGCACAAAAGCAAGCAAAGACAATGGTGGAAAACACAAGGCCACAAGGCCCTCCATCTTTCTCCTGAAATCACAACCTTGATTCACCTTTCTCCTGCAGAAGGTCGGAAGGAGCTGGCCTGCTGACCTTCTAAGATCAAGTCTATGGGAACCTCTTTTTAAATACAGGGAATTCCTGGGGCCATAGGATGGTCAAGTTTTCTGAATAGTCACTTCTCAGACCTGCAAACAATGAGTTGGAGGGAGACTCCCCCCACCTTCCTGATTTTAGCCTAGATCCAAAGTTCGCCCTTCCCCAAACATGAGAACAATGGCCTCCTTTAAGTGGAAGGAGGCAAGAAAAGAACTCCGAAAGGTGGGAAGGGTTTTTATAAAAAGGCAGAGATAACCTTTGAAATGAAAGATGGTCACAGATAAGAGGAGGAGAAATCCTATCTCCTATCTTATTCAGAAAGATTGCAAGTTCCAGGCCAGCAAGGTAGCAAGAGTCTCTGTCAAAGTAAAAAGGTTATAGTGGTAGAGTAAGTACCCCAGGTTCAATCCCTAAGAGTGCAAAGAATAAGTGAAATAAAATAAAATAAGAGGAGGAGAGAACGAGTACAAGGAAGCAGAGGGA
Organism: Marmota marmota marmota; assembly: GCF_001458135.2. Lineage (NCBI taxonomy): Eukaryota > Metazoa > Chordata > Mammalia > Rodentia > Sciuridae > Marmota > Marmota marmota. The sequence continues at coordinate 829,003 of NW_025999942.1, forward strand.
AAGCTGGAGGTATAGCTCAAAGACAGAAAATGCAGGCTCTGGGTTCCATCCTCAGCATCAATAAATACATAGATAGATAGATAGATAGATAGATAGATGAAAAGGAAAATAAAGAGGGATATGTCAGTCAAACACTTCGGACAGCCTCTCAAGAGACACTGGGCCAAAAAACAATAATACAATTTCCTGAGGGTGCACCTGACAACTTTCTCATGTCAAACACTGAAAATAAGAACATGAATTAACAAAGAACCTACTATGGAAAGGTAGAGATCTGGCATAAGAACTTAGCAGTATTTTTTTTTTTTCAATGCTGGGGAACAAACCTAGGGCTTTAAGTATGTTAGACAAATACTGTACCACTGAGCTACACTCCCAGCCCTATTTTTTTTTTTTGATCAAATAGATTCTTTGAAGTGAACCTGCCCTTATTTGAAAAAACAAACAAACAAACAAAAAAAAAAACAAATTTGCTTCTTGGGGCTTAAGAAGATTTGGATCATGTATGAAACTGTTGATCACTCACTCAACACTATCACCTTAAAATAGCAAATTTTGTTGGACTGTTAAGCTGCAAATTAATTGCAATATGAATAACTTTCTGCATATGTCTCTCTGCTTTTCCTAGCACTCCCTTCGATGCACACAGGGTCTAGGGCTGGACAGTAAACACCTGATTTTACAAATTCAAAATAAGCATCCCAACAAACAGAATAAATCAAAGCTGGCCTCAAGGACCTCCTGACTCAATTGTTGAAGTAATTAAAAAAAGATGAGCTTCACCATCAATTAACCTCCTAAACACTAATTAAAGATAATGAGGGTTCAAGGTGCTTGGCACAGCCTGACCTGCGTGTCCTGCCAGAGTTCACAAACAGGCTGACAAGCCCTCCAAGACTCACAAAGAGGAAAGGGATTGCAAGACTCACAAAGAGGAAAGGATCGGTGGATGCTTCATGCCATTTTCCTGGGAGAACACACAGCCCAATTGACAGGGAATACAATAAACTGTCTGCATAAGAATTCCAGACAGGCCATTTTGCAGATCTCAGCTGAAGGAATCTGTCTTATAGGACTTCAGACCACGGGCGAGCCACTCTAGTTCAGCTTAGCCCATGGAGAGAGCCAGAGGACTTTGAGAAATTGTCTAACTCTTTGTGTTCTTGAGCTGCCAGAAGTCCTTTCTGGAATAAGGTAAATAAGCCATCATGAAGGATGAATGAATTGGAGATACGGTGCACTCCGGAGTCGGGCTGCGCCACAGCACACACACATCTGGAAGCGCTGTTATGTCATCCATCTCCCACTTCAGCTCAGGTGCAGGAGGCAGTATGTGCAACGCAGCCCTAGGTTGACACAGAAAAAGCCATGCAGAAAGCAATTTGTGTGCAGCTGAGCTTCCCTTGCTTTTTAATGAATGTATTCCAACCAGGATGTAGTGCGGACATACACATTCCCATGTGTCGTAATTACAGCAGAAGGGAGGCTGAGCTGAATGAATAAAAAAGCACATGGCTGCCACTTTCGTCACTCGCAGTTCAAGGCCTTTTAACAGCTCCCCTTGCAGGTGCTGGCACCTAGCGTCATCACATCTGAGCCTTGTGACCGCCACCAGCTGAGGGAGACACCCCTAACCAGGCACAGCTCCATGCTCACTAGCTCGAGTGTGTCAGCTGGGCCCTTCACAGTCACCAATCTGTGCCAGGTCTGCCTTAACTGGTTGAGCTGCTTTGTAGTGAGAGCTAAAATTTCATTTTCTGTAATCCTGGACACGGGTGGATACTTTTATGACTTGGTTCCCTGTAGTTAGAGTTCAGTTAAATATCTGAAAACTTCCCTTGAAACCTTAAAAAATGTCTGCATCATCAAAAACAAAAACAAACAAACAAAAAAAGAACAGATAGTGTTTAATTGAAGGTGTGAAGGTCTGAACAGTGGGTTCAAACTGGCAACGGTGAAAAAGCAAGCACAATGCAATTTTTCAGGTGAGGTCACACCTGTGGAACAGTTCTAAGTGGACCAAACAGGATCCCAGTACATTGTCTGTCACCATCAATTTCAGCTGTGTTGCTATTGAGATTGAAGGTAAATGGACAGGAAAAATAAGCATTGCATTGTCTGGTGTCTTCTGCAGGTTGTCCAGACCAAGAACCATGCCTATAGTTAAGTCACAGTGAGCTAAGGAACGCAATCCCAACCCTGTGTGCCTGGCAGTTGTATGTGGGTGTGGCAATATCTAGCATCCTTTCTAGGCCTTGTGTCTGAAAGAAAAACGGCTTCAAAAAGGTGACTTTGCCAGAGACTTCTTTCATTGCTTTTATTTATTTTTTGGTACAGGATTGAATCTAGGGATGCTCAACCATTGAGCCACATCCCCTGCCCTTTTTATTTTTTTATTTTGAGATAGGGCCTTGCTAAGTTGCTGAGTCTGGCTTTGAACTTGTGATCCTCCTGCCTCAGCATCCTGAGTCACTGGGATATACCACTGCACCTGGTGTTTTATTGCTTCTAAATCAGGGTTTACTTAAAACTGATGGGCATGTGTATAGACAGTGCTGAAGGGCTTTATTAGAAGGGAAGAACTCGGCCTTTCTCCCAGTGAAACAATTGCTGAACCTACCTGCCCAGGATTTCTGGCAAACCTTTTCCTTTACATTTCAATTGTCCATATTATTGCTTGTTCATATTTTCCAGTTGGGAGAAGAGTTTTTATTGAAAAGCCTCACCTCATCCCCAAGAAGAGAGGCTGTCCCAACAGGTCTAGCCACATTACCTTACTCTTGGTACCTTCCCAGTCTGGGGAAAGACTCATGGCAACCAAGGAAGGGATGGTGTTGTAGAAGACAAGGGGAAAAAATAACAAGATTCAGGGCACAGGAGAGGAGAAGAACATATCCCTTTCCTTCCCCAATGGAAAAAAGGCCTTTCAGCTATGAATTTTTTTTTGGTGGGGGGTGGAGGGACTGGGACTTGAACTCAGGGGTACCCGACCACTGAATCACATCCCAGTCCTATTTTGTATTTTATTTAGAGACAGGGTCTTGCTGAGTTGCTTAACCTCACTTTTGCTGAGGCTGGCTTTGAACTCACCATCCTCCTGCCTCAGCCTCCCGAGCCACTGGGATTACAGGCGTGTGCCATGGAGACTGGCTTCAGCTATGAAATCTTTAAAAAGAATGAATTGAACATTTGAAATCGGTCATTCATATATCATTATTTGGCTTCTCTCTAGATCATCCATAAAATTATGAAATAAGAGCTTAAAACCACAACTTACCTTCAGAGTCTGAATAATAAATTTTCTGAATGAACAAACAGTCCTGGAGAGTGCTGAAATCTAGGAGTAAGGTACATTCTGCTTCTAAGATAAAGAAGGATTCTTACACACTAAAGCCTTGGGGAAAAGTGGAAAGATGGAAAGAGGCTGGTGGGTCTTTGATGGGGATCCATCAGCCATGATGGCCCTCCAACAGGATGTTCAAATAAAATGAGGTAGGTACTTCTCACATCTTGAAGGTCAGTTTGATGTGGGGTCTCTGTTACTTGCAACTGAGAGCATTACTGACACAAAAGCAATTCCAAAATAATTAAGAGTCACTGGTCCAAAGAGTGTATGTATGCTCAAGGGAAAGAGCAGGAAGAATGAAGGGAAAGGTTAAGGGATAGAAAAAGTTGGAACTTAGCTATTTTTTCTTGATCTTCTGACCTTGAGATATACTTAATGATTATTTTAAGGGTACTTAAAATTTTTTTTAATTGTTAATGAACACAATACCCTTATTTAATTTATTTAATTTCATTATTTTTTAATGTGGTGCTAAGGATTGAACCCCATGCCCCACATGTGCTAGGCAAGAGCTCTACCACTGAGCTACAACCCTAGCCCTTCAGGGTACTTTTGTAGATACAATTCATAAAAGTAATCTTGCTTTTATTATCTTTTCCATTCTTGGAACCAGTATACATTATTTTTTTAAAATGAACAGTTACTCATTAAGTCTTGTATGATAACTTATATTTCCTAGACTCTCCATGTTATTAACACCTACACCCCACAAAGTGCCCAAATATAGTATACGGTCAGCCCAGAGAGGCCACCTTCTACATTTGCACATTTGGTTGCTTAGTACTTATGTACAAGGCAGTTAGTAAGCTACAATTTTCTTCTTAAAAGTGTGTGAAGCCACTGTAAGAAAACCTTTCTGTAACCTAAATTGCTCTTAGAGAGGAGTGACTCTCAGATACAATGTGTGTGTCTTAACACAACCCTGCTTGGGAGAGGAATCTTAGTGACATGTAACTTTCTTGTCACATGGTCAAACTGTAGAGACTTGATGAAGGAAAGGCCAAGTGATTCTTCTGAATACTCATAAGACCTCATTCTTTGGTTATTTCTTATAAGCAAAACTTCTAATGACTCCTTGTGGTTTATAGAATAAATCCCCAACTTCATCACAAGTCATGAGTTTGCTGTCACCTATGTATCCATCCTAACTTCTTTCCATGTTTCTGGATTGTCAACCCTATCATACTGAAGCCCTATCGCCGTTCCCAGACAACTCATCATGTCTACTGAGTCATTCTCTGCAGCTGGGATCTCCCTCCTCTGCCTCACTACCTCCTTAGAACTTCTGATTTTTTCCCTGGACTCTCTTGAAAGTCTATTATGCTCTTAAAACACTTTTCACATTCCATTTCCATTCTCCATCTATTCATCTACTGCCACTGCCGTACTCCTTTTCTACTTTTTCGTTGTCCAGATCAATGCTCGATGGCATATTCTAAAGGATGGACACATGCACCTGTCTGGATTAGCATCACTATAAAGGATGACAACAGGGGCCGGGGCAGTAGCTCAGAGGCAGGGTACTAGCCTAGCATGTAGAAGGCCCTGAGTCTTATCCCCAGCACCACTACATAAATAAAGTAAGCAACTACCAAGAAGGAACCCTGTGCAGAACATCCTCAAAAACTGTACTATTACAATTCTGAGGAATAGAAATAGAACTCACCAAGTTTCTGTAAGAGAAATCTAATTTTAGAATGCAACTTTCTACAATAGGAATTGTCCCACTTATAGGAAAATCATAATGTTACTTGTCCAGTAAGTGTTAGGGGGCAAACATTTTTAAGGATTAAGATGTACATGGGTAATGGTTTATAGAGGAAAAAATAATTAAGGGAGGGTTATGGCTTGTGTTGCTCCCAAGTGTGTGGACAAAGTTTTGGCAGAACAAATGATAAATTTTACTGCTAACTCAGGTCTTCCTTTTGCTACTCTTTCATTTCCATTTATTGTTCTTGTTAATGTTAAAAGTAGATGAGAAAGGCTGCTGAAGATGTGTCTGTTGCTAGGAATGTGAAAATATTTTCTGCTCATACATGTAAGCAGCACAGAAAATCAAAATGGACAGACAGAAGGTACATCCCAGAGCCTGTGCAATGTTGCTAATGATGTCATATAAGTTGGATATGTTCCAACAAGGCTAAATAAGAACAAAAGTCAGAAGTTGTGAAACCTACACATGGTATAAGCTGCTGTACTCAAGAAACAAATGCAAAGAACAAAGCAGTGATACAAACTATGAAGTAACCCTGATGGAATGGTGTGGTTATGTCCTTTGAGAATATTACATAAGAGACAAAAAAAAGTCACACTATATGGAAAAATAAGAACTAAGGATCTGAAGTGTATACATGAGGGTGTCTGCTGGGACTAATGGAAGAGCCCCCTGAAGATCCTTAACAAATTTCTCAATTTGGAATTGGACAATGTACTTTGTAGATGGTTCTCTGCAAAAGAGCACAGATACAAACCCATCATCTTGGAGGATATAAGTATATTTTCATTTCCAAATACTGAAGAAACCAAAGTGAAAACCTTGAGGAATGGCAGAAATGCTGTGTTCAGCTGGTTGCATTTTAACTGCAAGGTTTATTGGTGTAAGAAACCAAGATCAAAATGTGGCAGAAATGTGTGACTGCAGAATTTCTCTGGGATATCAAATAAAAGCTTATTTGGATTTTATTCTGAAGAGTGCTTGTGTCCCAGATGCTCCAGGATACAGAATATCTGCAGATGTTTGGTCATTGAACATAAGCAATTTGACCTGCAAAATGGCAGCATGCTTGGGCGGAATCCAGCCCCCACAGCTCTTTGCTTTTGAGTGGTTTGGTGCCTGTTGTCTTCTGCAGCATGTGAAAGGCACTGCGCATGAATTGGGAACATGCAAAAGGGCTTTGTCTCCAGGCTGTGACAACTCAGACAATCCTTCGATTTTCAACAGATTTGTGAGGATGGTGAAAAGATGATAGCTTAGACAATGAGCCCAAAGTTCCATATGACAAAAGTGTTTTCAGCAAGTTCCTGTCCACAGCTCTTTCTTAAAAGCAAATGCTTTTTGAATAGGTGGGACAAGAAGAGGGATACAAAAGGTCTGGGTGACAGATCACTGCTTTAATAAACAAAACATTCTAAAATACCCTGAATATCCAAAATTTCTTCTATCTAAACTCTCTCTCTCATGAGCTGGGAGGAATTAAAATTTTGGATTCCACTAGTAATGGAAAGTATATATTTATCAGTAAATTCAATGAGCACATGTAATACTCTTGTTTAAGTTATACATTTTAAATCCCCCAAACTTATTCATTTTATGATCCTAAATTAAATGTACTAATAATATTAAAATAACCAAATGTATTTTACTCTCTTTAAAATGTGTATTTTTATTAAAGACTTCAAATTTTTTAAGGAATTTATCCCTGTGAATTTTGTGACTAGTTGAAATACAGTTAATACATGCTCTTGGAGTTATAGTACCATTTATTATTCCTTCTACAACTAATTTTTAAATTATATTTTGTGTATATATAAAAGATATTTAGCTAAAATAAGAACATATATATGTTTCACATAATACATATCGAATCTTAATATAATGAAAACCACAAACATTTTCAAGTTAACTTGCTTTGATAAGGGTATCAGTTTAAAGTTCTTGTTTTTTATCTGACAAATAGATTAGAAAGGTTGTAATTATAGGCTACCGTTTCTCAAAAATTCTTAAGTGCACACTCATATAAAATAAAACTGGCAACTGGCCTGTTCTGCTCAAAGGGCATTATTTGGCCCATGTTCTTGTCTAGGTAAGTGAGTTGTACCACCAGAACCAATTATCACATGATGCTATTTCTGAGAGTGTTAGCACTTACACAAACGGTTGATTGTTTCTTTATGATAAGAGGTTTAAGCAGCTGTTAGATACAGTCAAGAAGGAAATGAGAAATAGTCTGAGGTTACAAGGTGGACTATGACAACAATTAAAATTGGCAACTAACCTTCATATATCAGGGCTTTTCTCAATTTTGCCCAGAAGAAAACAGAAGTAAACAGAAGTAAGATAACCTATCTTCCACTAATGCTAACTTCAAATTTTGTCATTTTGGAAAATCACCTTTCAAGTTGTGTGCAAGTATGAATGTGTAACAATGAATCTCACTAATATGTATAATGCAATAAAAATTTTAAGGGCTGGGGAGGTAGCTTAAAGGTAGAGCACTTGCCTAACATGTGTGAGGCACTGGGTTCAGTTCTTATCACCATGTAAAAATAAATAAATAAAATAAAGGTCCATCAACAACTAAAACAACAACAACAACAAAAACTTAAAAAAGGAAAAATCACCTCACAGGTACCCCTGACTTTAAAACAAATAAATGCCTTAATTTGAAATGTATAACAAAATCATATTAATGTTTTCTGGTTTTGGAACTTTACCCAACCTTAGAGAATGGGATTCCATGGCTTTAAAATGGTATGATAATCACCAATTCTAGAAAACTGGGTTATGCATGTCCCTTCCTGTGGACGTTTTTCCTAGTATCCAGATCCCCATCCTTACTCGCAAAGCGCTGAATGGTCTGGTCCCTGCTGTCTCTAGTACTTTTAGGCACTGGGTCAGATGGAGCACATTCCCCTCTAGGGCTTTCCCACCAGCTTGTTTTGCTGCCTGGAATGCTTCTTCCCCGGATTTGCCCCTGGTTAGCTGCAGTTTATTTATTACTCAGGTTAAATATTGCTGGGACTCAGAAAATGCTACCTCAAAGAACTGTGAACCAAAAGAGACTGGGAAGTCTCAGGAGCAAGAAGGTCACTCTGACCTTCCCTTCCTTTTCCTTTATGGTCATAAAGGAATTCTCTGGCCTACCTTGCCTGAAAGTAGATCATAAGACCCTCATTCCAGAGGGGTGCTGTCTACGTGGTGGGGTGGTGGTGGTAGGAGTGCTACACAGAGAGGCCCAGAAGAATCTGAATAGACATGCCTTGCTGAGTTCCCTCAAGTTGATGACCATTAGGTCATACCTGCTTTGCTACATGACTGGGCCATTCTTCATAGAACCTACGTGTAAAAATAAAAGTTCTTCCTGAATCCTTGGGTCTTCATTACTTAAGTCTCTCCTGACATGTAAGACTTAGACAAATAAAGTTGTTGTGCTATTCTCTTATTAATCTATCTTTTTTTATGGAGGGTCTCAGCCATGAACCTTACAGTGGGTAAGGAGAACATTCCAGCCCAGTCATTCACTCACTGGGTCAGTCCTCTGAACAGCTCTCACTTATTTTCTTGCCCTTCACTGTTGTGACTCCAACTAGCATTGTCACCCTAACACAGTTGGAACCCGTCTCTCCAGTTCTGGGCCACACCCTGACCTGCAACTTCTTCAATTTTCGATAAATGTCTATCACATGGATCAATAAATGACTTGCCCTCTATTAGGCCAATCACCGTTTCCATTTGCAATGAAGCCAGCATGTTTACTCATTAGTAACTGTGAATTCCCAGTTACCACCACCTGAGGTGCCTTGAGCCCATCCTAATTTCCAGAGAGAGAATAAACACTGAATAATCACATTTTCACTATCCTGTTAGAAAGGGAAGATTTAACTGGGTCTCTCAAGAGTTAACAATCAATGCTCTACGATAAGCAGACATTCTGTGTCCTGATCTGCAAAACAGGAGACCCATGATAGTGTGTTTTACACCCAAGAAATGGGTTTTTTTGTTTGTTTGTTTTTCCTGCTTCTATTGGTACAAAAATTTCTCCAAAGGTCCAATAAATCTATTGTTAATGCATTGATTCCTACTACAAGGACTGTGTCTCTTAGTGATAACTTTTACATATTCTCTAAGTTCTCATCCACAAAGTCAGCTATTTCCAAGCTGGGCCTTACCTGGCTTTCCAGGTGCCAGACAGAGATGGAATTTCCTCACCGTAGCACAGAGACCATGCTTGGAGTCTGGATAAACATTTTCTGAATTCTGGGGTGAGAAGGTAGCCTTCAAATATAAACCCCAAATGCCAAGCACTTTTCCTTAATTTTCTTTATTCCTCCCATAGTTCAATACCTCCAAGAGATTCACCTAAAATCATTACAAAAGTTATTTCAACCTGACTCCCAGGATGCCAGAGTCTCCACTTCTTTCCTCAGCTTCCCTGAGGATTTAGGGAGAGGTGCACCAAGAAATGAACCCTTGAATCTGGCTATTCCCAGGTATGCAGATTGTAACTCAGCTGCAGAATGGTGTGCCTGGCCATCTGATTTCAGCTGGCTGGAATGTTTTACTCTCAAGAGATCTATCATGGTTGAAGACAGGGAGGGAAGGGAAGTCCAATGGAAAAGCAAACAACTTACTGATCAAATGAAGTAGAGAAGTGATTAGCAGAGACTTCGGAGACCTGAAGAATTAATTCCTGCCTGGAATGTACAACATCACTATTCAAACAACATGATCTATACAGTTAAAAAAAACAAACAAAACACAACAACAAAAATCCTTTCTACTGCTGCTCAAGTGGGCTGAATAAAATCAACTTTAAAAAAAGGATTAAAGTATACCATCAATTATTTGAAAAGGGCTCAACAAGCCATCAGCACTAGTTAAGTCTGGGATTAACATTAAACTCAGTAGTAAAAATGATTTGGAGGCAGGAGGGTTGGGGACTGAACCCAGAGCCTCATGCAGGTTATGCAAGCACTCTAATATTAAGCTATATCCCAGCCCCTTTCATTGATTCCTGAAAAGAAGTCTTGTAGCAAATAGAGAAAGTGGACATGAAAGTAACTTAAGTCATGCTTAAAAAAAAAAAAATTGTGCTTGAGTCTCCCTGGAAACAGTCTGAGGCCATATTACCAGCAAACCTTTCAAACCTTTGTCTGACTTTGACCCTCCACTCTCTGCTCCCCTACCTACCTCAGAGAGAGAGATGCCTCTTTCCCTCCCATTCTCTTTGGAGGCATTTCCTAATAAGGATGCTATACTTCTACATCACAGCATTGGGCAGTAACTAAGCTCCCAATGCAATTTCTAACACATTTAATGCACCATTTTAAAGGTGAGCAGGAAGTCCTTTTCTTGCTTCAATAATCAATGACAACTGGTGTTTACAATTAAGCAAAAAAAATTAAACATTAGTCCCTAACAAAGGCTCTTAGGATTTAACACCCATAAAAAAAGCAAGAGAATCAATTATTTTTGGTTGACATGAGGAGCTTAGGCATTAACTGAATGCTAATGAGGTGTTTTACTTCCTTCAGAGTTTACTTTCCTCCTCTTCCTGGCCTTCCTGTGCCTAGCGTGTAGTTCCCAGAAATCCCCATTTGGGTAATCCAGTCGGCTTTTCTGTAATTTCCTGGACCATTTACTCCCTTTGTTCTACTAATGTATTTCCTCACCAATTCTGAGTATTTGTCAGCCAAGCTAGAGATTTAACTGGTCTTACCCAGGAGTTTTGTTGATTCTGACTGTTTTCCTAAGAACTCACCCTGTTGTCTGAGCTAAAATGTTCAGGTCTTGCCCAAAATTCTTCCCTCCACAAGATTAAAAGCATTTAATCACTTTCTTTTCGACACCACACTAGACTCCATGGAGGGGATTCTGCACAGAAATCATCTTCCTTAATAAGTCTTCTCTTTTCTGAACTGTGACAAAACAGTTAACAGGAACTCTTTCACCTTTATTTGCTCTGAACTCCTCAAGAGTCTTTGCTTCTGCATTTTGTGGGGGGAGGGTATGATTTCTGTGCTTGGTCCATGTTTCTCCTGCAGGTAGGGTTTCAAAAAGAACGACATGCAGGTGCTCCCCTCACTTCCTTCAAGTTTTGCAAACAGTTTTGTGAAGCCAAATGACTTGGACCTTTTTCATCAGACCCCACTGGCAGGGTGGCATCCCTCCAGGTCTCCCTGGGGGCTCTGTGGCTTTCTGGCCTTCTAATAAAGATGAAAGAGCAAGGGAAAACTTTAGGTGAGTCTTAGTATCTTGAATTTGTGCAAAGAGGCCTGCAATAAAAAGAGGTTTGTCTTTCTTTTTAGTTGGGTGACAGTGGGAAGAGGTGACTCCTCCTCTTGGTTGGAGGAGGCTTGGTTCCCTGGTTTTCATTGGCAACACATAGTGATCAATGTCATGATAATCAATGTCATGATAAAATGGGACCACACACAATGTCTGTTAAGTCCATAGCATTTAAAGTAAGGAAGCAGGAGCTTCACCAGATTAAGAGAGACTTGAGAAACCCAGAAACCCAGATATTGGTGTGAATCTTGCCTACATTCCAGTATAAATGACCCAGTCCTGAAAAGGCAGGGGCCATCCAAAAAGTCTGCTCACAGACTGAGTATTTGACTGACACCAAGAAATTACTGCTGATTATTAGAAGTGATTATGGACACTGGAGTTGCAAATTTACATTTAATAACGTAAAGCAGAAGATGTACCCTAACAGATGTTATAATATATAATCTAATATTTAGAGATGCATCCTGAGGATTTGCTTTATTTGCTTCAGCAAAGAAAATAATCAGGGAAAAAAGAGACTAAATGAAGCAACTGTGGTTTTCTAAAGAAGATGGTGGGACCATCCAAACTTTGAACCAGAAGGGTTGTGCTTCAGAAACTGCCTGTGGCTGCAGGGAAGAGAGACACCTGTAAAGGGGACCTGTGCAGGGAGTGCTGCCTCAGAGGCAGGGCCCTCGCTGAAAGGGCAGAAAGGCTACCATTTAGGGAAAGACCTGGCAGTTTCTCTAAACTTTGCAAAGATAAAGAGGGAACAGTGAGGCCGCCAAGAGGGAGTCTGTGGTAGGGGAGCAACTCATCCCAAACAGAACACAGAATGCTGAAGGAAGGGCTGGTCCTGCAGGGTGCTGGCCAGGGACACTGCATTTCAAATGGACCTCAGTGGCAGTCAGCAGAAGAGCCTGGAGTGCAGGTGAGAGCAGCCTGGGCAGGATATACCTCTTCTATGCAAAGAGGATTTCGTGGAAGCAGTAATCCAAAGGGTGATTTGGGAAAGCAATAAAATTCTAAACTTGTTAGATCACCCAGTTTCTCCAACCAAAACTCACTCTGTAGGCTGGGTTAGGCTTAGTGGTAGAGCACTTTCCTAGCATGTGAGCAGATCTGGGTTACGTCCACAGCATCATAGGGAAAAACAACAACAAAAATTCACTCATTCACTCTGGCTGCCTACACTACTCTGATGTGCCTGGGATTCAGCTGGATTCCTGCATTTTAACCCAGATTAGGGAAACAGGATGCAAAATAGCACCTGCTGTGTTCACCTCTTAATACTCTGGGACAAACTCACAGCTGTTAAGAATGGCCACTGAAATTTAACTTGCGCACCTTTTAAGTTAGGAGATGAGATGGGTGTTAACACTTTCTGAATGTCTACATATGCTATATAGATTTAATATGTATTATTCCATTTAACCCTCAAAGAAAATTTATGATGAGAATACAAAAGTTCAGAGAAGTTAATAACCCAGCCAAGGTCACACAGATAAGTAAGTGGCAGGGCTTGAAGCCCAACCTGGCCTGTCTCCCAATAGGGGCTCATTGATCTGCTTCATGACACAGCCATGGAAAAAATGCAGCTGGAAAGCAAATTAATCTTAACCAGGTGTTGGAAGCAGAAATTTGCCACCTGGTCTAGAGAAGTTTGCTGAAATGATGCCATAATTTCCTATCCTTTTAGCCAATGAAAAACTAATAGACATTTTAGGAGAAGTAGGAGAGAAAGGGAAAAAAGAGTCATGCGATGCTAACAGCCAGTACTCTGAGAAAAAAAGTATTTTTTCCTGAAATGATATAAAGTCAAAACTGGAGCAACACCCTGCAAAAAATCTGCTATATCTCATAAGCGGACTTTACTTAAATGCCAATTTGACTTAGAGGTATGACAATACCAACTTCTTAAACATTACTGTTATCATTTTACTTATTCTTTATTTTGCAGCACTGGGGATAGAACCCAGGGTCTTGTACATGCTAGGCAACCACTCTACTACTGAGCTACACCCCCAGCCCTTGAACATTAAAGATCAAAAGAGCCCTACAAGGTGGTACACTCTTGTAATCCCAGTGACTTGGGAGGCTGAGGCAGCAGGATCACAAGTTCAAGGCCAGCCTCAACAACTTAGGCTCTAAGCAGTTTAGCGAGATCCTATCTCAAAAAATTAAAAAGCGCTGGGGATGTGGCTCTGTGGTAAAGCCCCCTTGGGTTCAGTCCCAAGTACCAAAAAATAAATAAATGAATAAATAAATAAATAATTATCTGTTTAAAGATCACAGCATAATGGGTGTTTTGAATTGAGAAGTAAGAATGTGTTGGAGAGTTTCCGCTTTTTAAAAAAATACAATCAGTTTTAAAGAGCACCAGGAAAGTCCCGCCTGGAGCAGAGGAGTAATCTTTGGCTTGTTTAAAAATCTTGCTGCTGTGTTTCAGGCACTGTACCCTATTTCTCAGCAGATAACACTCTATTAGGATGTCCGTATTGCTGCCTGAGGCTTGTCCAGGGCCCTGCAGGTTTAGAAGCAGCCTGGATGAAATGGAGCAGGACAGCAGGAGAGCACAGGGCTGCAGCGCCCAGGCAGGGGAGGGAATCGGATTTCTCTCCTGAGGTCCCAAGAGGCCTGGGCTGTCTGGTTATCCTGCCCACCAGCCTCAATCCCCAGTCACAGAGCCACGCATCAGTGTTCACAGAGAACACAAAACCAAAGGGAGACAGGTGATCGCCCAGCAGAAGGCTCAAGGCCAGCCACATCAAGACCTTTATGGCAGACAGAGAGAGCCACACACAGGGGAAAGCACTTAAGTGAAAGAGAATCCACCCCTTCCTGGCAAAGGTAGGTACAGCAACCAGCACCATCCGACTTTGAAATTGGAGAAAATCAGCCCAAAGCCCACTCACTCCCACCAACTGTGACGAACAGGGAGAAAGATCTAAAATGAAACAAGGATCTTCTTGTTGTTTATTTAGATTAAATGTAACTCAACAACTAGATGTTTTCATAAAATATTCCATCTTGTCACAATACCTAAAATATTATTACAGAACACCTGTACCCCATATCAAATAAAAAAAAACATTAATGGAAAAAAGTTTGATATCTTACGGGACATATTGGACATTTGCTTATATTACATCTATAAAGTAAGTAGCCCTTAGGTTTTCTTCCACTAGAAAATTTTTTTTTCATGAATTATACTTTAGGAATAAATAAGGGGAAATATAAATATGTTACAAAAACCCTGAAATCAGTAATTCGTCAGTTAGCTCTTCATTTCTTAAACACACGAAAAATAAAAATATGCAGGGTAGATCATTCTACACCCAGCAGCAGGCCCCCTGCTTTTCCTCGGTGAGGGTGAGGATAACTGGGGACGATGGTTTGGAGAAAGTATTCTTATCAGTCCAAATGTGGCTCTCTGTACCTGCCGCAAACTTGAGCAAATGTCTAAAGTGTATAAGTTGAAGAAAGAACACATCAAGGAAAACACTCCTTCAAAAAGGACAAACTGAAATCAATACAAACCTTTTTATTCCTTACCTGAAACAATTTTTTTCTTTTCTGTATTTCTGTGCATATCTAATTCTCTGATCTCAGTGTTTCTCATTATCAGCTTACCTTATTAAAGTCATGAGAACATGCTTACGGATGCATAAATTCCACAGGTTAATTTTTGGAAGACAAGATTTGCTAATGAGAAAGTGTAGAAGCAGGTTAAGGAGAATTTAACATTTCTCAAAATAGGGCAAAAGTTGGGAACTCAGATAAGGTATATTAAAATGTTAGGTTATTTTCTTGAATGGATAAGACATAAATGGAACCTTTGAATCCGCAGCCACCATTTCAAAATTATAATTGTCAATTTGGCATATGAGGTTTTCAAAGATCAATACATAACAATTTTTGTTCTATTTCCTATACATTTCTAAGAAAAACTATTAGAATGTGTGCCCTTGGGTTGGACCTGGATGCTGTGAGGGGGCAGAATGTCCTTATTGGGCCCCTGAGGGATGCTGTCAGAACTCAGTGAAGTTATCTTCTTGTGGTTGTGCTGCTGAGGACACTGGGTGCAGAGGCTGGGCTGGGGCAGCTGGGCAGGACCAGCTCCTACCTAGCCTGTTCATCTTTGCAGGGGTAGCACAATGCCTCTCTACTGGTGACTTTATGATAGCTCTATTCTTTTTTAAAATATTTTCATTAGTTGTAGATGGATCTTTATTTTATTTGCTTCTTTTTACGTGGTGCTGAGAATAGAACCCATTGTCTCACACATGCTAGGCAAGCGCTCTACCACTGAGCCACAACCCCAGCCCCATGTTAGCTCTATTCTTGAGTGATAAGATAAACTGCACACCCGCCCCTCCCCCAAGGCTAAGTGACTGCACTCTCTCAGCTTCTCTCTGTGGCCACTTCCAAAATGAGCTGGACACCTCAGGCACCAGATCTCTTTTCTTTCATTGATGCCATTTCCATGGACTTTTGCATTTTTAGCAGGTCAGTTAACAAATATTTACAGAGCATCCACTATGTGCCAGACTAACAACCAGAGAGGAATTTTAGAGTAAAAAGAAAAATTAGGTGAGGAAGAGAAGAAGGAATGGAAAGGCAAGAAATGGGAAAGGTAAGAAGTGACAAAAATACTTGGAATCTCAAAGAGGGAGTCTGTAAAATTTTTACAAGAACTGAACTGGTCTCTAGTCTCAACCTCCCCCACTTGCCCTTCCCACTCACCCCTCCCAGAATCCAAGCAGGTGTGATAAAAGCAAATGAAGGTGATAAAAGAACAATTGTGGGGTAGCTCTCAGGAGGCCAAGCAGGACAAATCGCCTCTTGAAGAGAGCAGCATGTCACCATTATCTAGTTTGCAGATGGACCACCCAGAAAATCTGGAGCAATTAGGAGGGAAACAAACAAAGGGTGGGTGTTGAGGCGATAGCCATGTCCCCATGCTATATTGTAGCCAGCAATCCCACAGTGCAGCACAGGGAGGAGAAAAGGAATCAGGCTGTAACCATGTGGGTGCATGCCCACACACATATACACCCTCATACACAACATGTGCATGCACACACAATCACATCAACTACAAAGTTGTGCAAATAACCAAGGGACCAGAACAGAGATTTTTTTCAAAAGAAACCCCATTTAATTCTGTCTTCTGGTATGCACTGGAACATTTAAAAGTGAATTTTGAACAGGATAGGTAGATTTTTAAAATTATGTTCTCAGAAGGAGACCAGTATAGTAGTGGAAGGGAACCAGGGAGAGAGAGGAGGGGAGGGAAAGGGTAAATACTAGGGAAGGATATTGACCAAATTATATTGTTATACTGCGTGTATATACAAATATGTAACAGCGAATCCCACCATTGTGTATAATTATAATGAACCAATTAAAAAAAAAAAACAAACTAAAGCACCAGAAAAAATAAAGTTATAAATCCACATTCTAGGGGTATAAAAAAAAAAAAAAGTTTTGAGGGCTGGGAATGTAGCTTGCCCAGCAATTGTGAGGCCTTTGGTGTGATTTGCCAGCACCACTACACATACAAAATAATTACTTTCTTTTTATCAACAAGCAAAGATGGGGCTCATGTTCTCTTTTAGGATTGACAGCCCAGGCAGGATTCCCTTCAATATCACCACTCTCTGGCCAAACTGGATACTCACAGCTGCCATGCTGCATCCCCATGAGGGCTCAGGCAGCCTGCTGTGTTGTTGTGTACTATCTCATAAGCCTTAGGCAACCCACCCAAAGTATTCTCATCATATGACCATCTTGCTCAAGGTCACACAGCTAAGCGACTCAGAATTCAAATGCTGTCTCCAGATCACTGAGAAATCTCCCTCTAAACTGAGTTGGTTTGTTTCTGCACAGTCTTGCATGTGCCTCTGCATTCATGCCTCTCTAGCTGAAATATACTCTGATTGCTGCTCTCTACTCATTCCTTCACTTCCTCAAAGCCTTGCTGGCCATCCCATCTCCAACATGAATTCTTTCTTGGTAACACCAGGCAGATGGCCTGTTGCTGACTCTTCTGAATGTCCTCATTATTGACCCCAGGTCCAGAACTCCAAAAGCCCTGCAACATATCACAGCAAGCTTGTGAAAGCACATTCTCTTACCGCATTATAGGCAATGCTTTCCTGCAAAATGTAGTTTAGGATTTAGAGTTTAGAATTTTGCTTTGAAATTCCCAGTTTACTTAGAAATTACTTATGCCTGAGCCAGGTGCAGTGATGCATGCACCTGTAATATGAGCTATTTGGGAGGCTGAGGCAGGCAGATCACAAATTCAAGACCAGCCTGGGCAACTTAGTGATACCCTGTCTCAAAATAAAAAAAAAGGGCTGGGGATATGGCTCAGTGGTGAAGCAACCCTGAGTTCCAAACCCAGTACCAAAACCAAAACAAAAAAATTAAATTACTTATGTTTGTTTAGCAATCCTATTATGCTTAAGAATTCACGAGGTGCAAGAAGGCCTGTAGACTGCTTCCAAATATGATAAAACTTATTGTGCTTATTAAGTTTTTAACAGGTATTGAGACAGGTAGACATTTTATAGAGCTTTTAAACATTTTCCAATTTCAATTTGCTGTGGTTCCCCTAGCTCAACTTTGAAACCTACAAATGGAATTTTTTTTTTTTTCAGGTCTCAAAAGAATGCTGCAAGTTCCTGAAAATCCGGTAGGCACCACGTTCCTGCCTCCACTGTCTGACAGATAAAGCACCCTGCCTATGCCTTAGTCTGGTGCTGTACTGCGCAGTGGCTACATGCAGACCTGCTTGCTGTAAACTCAGCCCCCTGTAAACTCAGCCTCCACATATTCACAGTTTTAAATTTATCGAAAACAGTAATTTTTGTCTTGGTGTCTAGTAATTTTTTATGGTAATTAGCATGACTACCACACAATGAATGCTTAAAGTACTCACTTATTAGAAAACAAGCCTTAAATAAAACCCCAAACCACAACTTCAACTATATCCTCTAAAATCTCTTTCCTAAAACATCTAGTTATTTGAAATAATATTCCTAAAAACTTCTCAAAATATTTGTTCTCCTTCTTTTAAAAAAAATCTGCTTTGTCTTAATTTCTTTAAAAAGATAGTACAATATCCAAATAAGTACAATATAAAACAAAACAAGCAGGAATCTCTAGATTTATTAATCTTCTAGATCTTTGTTTCATTAACAGCTACAGACTTCTTTTTAAGCAATTAAAAGGAAAAATGGTACAGAATTTTCTAGACATTTCATATACCCAAGATAGCATTGGCTTTCTAGTACTCAGATGTTCCTAGTCCCAAGGAAATCTGCTTCGTTAATACAGCTTTTATATGTGGTGCTGAGGCTCGAACCTGGGCCGCACGCATGCCAGGCGAGCGCGCTACTGCTTGAGCCACATCCCCAGCCCCGGTAATACAGCTTTTAAACAAATGCACTTAACAACATTTTAGTCTATATGATGAAATAAATACTACTCACACAGCATACTGCTAAGTGCTGGAAAGAGCAGGCTGATCCTCCAAAAGGCAAGGACAGCCAGCAGCAGCTTCTGTGTCATAGTTCCCAGGAACTTTTTCAACTCAATAGAAAATAGTAATTCATCAAAACAACCCCCAACCCCAGGTACAACTGAAGTAGTCTGTAACAGACTTACACAATTAAGTAAAAATATGCTTTATTCAGCATACACAACTTCATGACAGATGCCCAACCTTGGGTACAATGGTTGGGTCTGAAATTAAAAGCCTGACTTTAAGATCCTCTTTGGTAAGACTGCTAAACATGCACTCTTCCACCTTGAAATAGCATGCTTCAATGTCAATTCTCTGCATGTAGTTTTTTTGTTCATGCCGGTTTTAATTTGTATTTAAGGTGTCCCCCAAAAGCTCCTATGCTAATGTGGGCGGTACAATGATTAGATAATGAGAACTGAAACTATGAGTCCATCCTGGTTCAAATGGCCTAAGTGGGTGGTAACTAAAGGCAGGTGGGGTGTGGGAGAAGAAAGTTGGTCCCTGGGAGTGTGTCTTTGGCCCCAGGGCCTCAGTCTCTTTCTCTGCTTCCTGGTTACCATGAACTGAGTGGCTTCCCTCCACGCTTTTGCCATGATGGTCTACTTCACCTCAGACCCAGAGCAATGGTTGACCGTGGACTGAGAACTGTGACACAATGAGTCAAAATATACATTTTCTCCTCTAAGCTGTTGTTGGGTATTTTAATCACAGCAACAAAAAGCTGACTAATACAGTGTCCAAACTCAATAAAACCCCCAGTCGTATACGTGGGACTGGGCCAGATAAGTCAGAGGGTACAATCTAAATTTCACTGTGATGACGTTCTTAGACAGTAACCCAAAAGCTTAAATCTGAGCACGCTGCTCTCATCAGAAACAGAGATGAAGAAACACAGGAAGGAGACTAGGGAGGAGGGCCAAAAGCGCTATGTCCTTTACATAATCCAATGGAACTACCCACCTCTTTGCATTACTGTCCCGCAGCATTGCTTTCCCCATCACTCTGGTCTTGGTTTCCAGCTCCTGTACCTCCTCCAGCAACGTCTTTTTGTAGGTATGCTTGGCCCTGTATCAGGAGGAAAAGAAACGAAGAATATGGCCTGTCAACTTGACACATTTGGGAAGACTGGTCACCTCCTGCCCACCACTCCTGGATGCCCTCTGGACGAGGCAGAAACTCCAGAAGATGTTCTAAGTCTTCTTCCTGTGGTTCCTTGATCCTTACCCAACAGCCATCAGAGAGCCCAGGGGTTAGCAGTGCCTCCTCCTTGTTTAGTGTGAGAAGGGCCACTGTCATAGCAGTAATGGGGTTTATGATACCAGAGTACTATCTTTTATTTCCTTGTTAAATAAATCTTGCATCTGTGCCCTGAAATTTTTAAACAATTGAGCCTAAACAAAGGTAAAATTGAGCTACTGGTTGGAAATGATATAGATGGGGAAAAAAAAAAGATATTTCACAAGGTGTAGACTAGATGAGGGAAAAGGAACATGGTAAAATGAAAGGCCTCATATATTAGCAATACTTTCCAGGGAAAGTGCTGCATTAGTTTCTTTTCAATATAAATAAAGGTGAGAACTCCAAGATATAAAAAGAACAACTGAGCACATCTGTACAGAAGTGAAAAACCATGATCTGGGAACATTCTGACGATATGGGCTATTTCTGCAGAATCACATTCTCCTGCTGCCTGACTTCTGCCTTCAAGGACAGAAAGCCTGTTAAGATAAGGCCGAGTCATCTAACACTCCATGTTAATCTATAATGGTGTATTAGCACCAAGACACTGTATATGCGTCTGTCATCCTTTCCCACAAAGTAAACAAGAGAAAAACCACACAGGTTTTAACACATAATACCTTAATTACTTCAAACAGTGTCCCAAGAGTCGGGATTGATAAAATACCACAGTTCAAAGCAGACTCTGTGGAATTTTAATTTAAGCAATAAATGAGAAAACAGCCAACATCTTGCAGGAAAGGAGATAGTTGCAAAGGATGTTAAAATGTGTACTGTTCAATATTACTGAATAGCTGGGTCCCAAACTTTACCTTTTATCTCCTGGGCTTATGGGATTATATTGATAACAAGCCAACTGAGCAGCTTATTATCAGAGTCCCCACCCCATTCAGAGTCATCCCACATATATAGGTTCCAGAACTCATGTCTGGCTAGTCCTGAAGAATGAATATGTGTTCTCACTTTTTTCAGGACCATCCTCACTCCATCATCCTATCTTCCTCCTGCACAGGACTGTCAACCTCTAGATCAGCCCCCACTGTTAACTTCAGGACCATCTGTATCAAAGTGTCTCTCAGTAATTTGATAATATACCCACTAGGCTGGCTCCTGCGAGCTGGCCTGGAAATGCTACTGCTATTTGGGAACACAGTATTGCAATGCTGGGAATGATCAGGCTATTCTTTGTGCATGTAAACACCTGGATAAGAAGGATGCTAGCAACTTGAAACCATTTTCTGGAGCACCTTTTCCTAATAAGGTTGAATTAGAAAAATGAGTCTAAAATCTTTGTTGTCAAAGTCTACATGAATAGACAAAAATTTCAATTACGGGTTATTAAGGCAGACTTCTAAGTATTAGCCACTGGTGTGTAATTTAGGTTTCATTGTAAGCCAGGTTCTGGATTGCAGCTTTGACAGAGAATAAGCCCAATTATCTGTAAGGGGCTTAACCCCAGTGTCCCAAGGCTTGCTGTTTGTCACCCCACTCAAGACGCCAGAGACCCCAGAAGGGTCAGAGTGAGGGTGACTGGTTACTGACAGGGAGTCCCTTTGAGCTTTCAGATACAGCTAAGGGTATCTCTTAAAAGAAATAGCTTGGTTTAGGATCTTGAACTTTTCATCTTTGTGAAATGTTTTTCTGTTCTCTTTTTGTGTGTAAAGACAGCAAGTCTGAAGGAAATGTTAAATTCTAACTGTAGATGAAAATGGAAATACAATGTACTTCAAGAGAAACTAGTTTAGTTAGAATGTTAAAAAAATCAAGGCCCATTTATATTTATATATTTATATATATATATATATATATATATATATATATATATATATATAGCTTATTACCTTTTATTGCCATTTAACTGCCTATCTGGGATTATAAGAAGGAAATGAAGTCATTCTGGAATTGGGGAATGTATTGTGTGATGCCTGGTAAAAGGCAGGAGATATAGTTCAAGAAAAGGAAACTGGTTCCTCTCTGCTCAGTGGTCTTGAACTTGTATTATTTTTATAAAGCAAAACTGACAAATTTCTCCTAGATGAGAATCTGTATGTTGCGGCTTATCTAAGCATGCTGTCATAGGTAAACATTTGGAAGAGTGTAAGCTAAAGGGTGTTAAAATAGTTTTGGGCAATTTACACTTCATGCTTCTAATAGGACTGCTCATTAGCCATATATCACATGTGATCAACCAATTATTTAATAAAAGATAGGCTGGTTTGGTCCTTCATAAAAATTCTAGTGAACAGAATAATAGGGCCAGCATTTTATGACAATCCAAATCTGACTAAAGATAGTCTAATAATGGATCTTCATCCAGAAAGTTGACAGACTTCATGGAAAAAAAAAAATGACTGAATTACCTCATTCCGTTTCTCGCTTCTTAACAGTCCAGGTCCTGAATTGGAAGTGAGAGACTGGGCAAAGAGAGGGGGAAAATGTGGAAAGATGGAGCAACTCGCTCACTTTCTTAGGTGCTCACAGAAGTCTATTTGAATAAGGCAGCAGCCATTTGCTGGAATTTTAAAGCCCTTTCAAAAGAGAACATAACCAGCCAGGTGAAATGGTGCGCACCTGTAACCCCAGGAACTCTGGAGGCTGAGGCAGTAGGATTGCTGGAGCCCAGGAGTTTGGGGCCAGCCTGGGCCACAAAGAGAGACCTCATCTCAAAAGAAAGGAAGGAAGGAAGTGAGGGAGGGAGGGAGGGAGGGAGGGAGGAAGGAAGGAAGGAAGGAGAGAGAAAAGAACAAGAGTGGACAAGCATTGCCACAAAATTCAAGACCCCAAAGAAATAATTCTTTCAATATTCCAAGGCAAGACTGGAACACCCAGCAGTATTGTCTGAAGATCCCTACCATTGCCATGCCCAGCCATTACCCAAGTTCTGCAGAGCTGGGAGTTGAAGCACGTGGGTGGGTTTGAACCCAGCTGCTCATTAATTCATGTTCACTAATTTAAAACTCTTTGGAGGTTCAAGGTGCATCACAGCAATAAATATCTGACAAACGAAACCAATTGATGGGTGCTTGTGGACAACCAGGATTAACCTTTTCATTGTGTGTATAGGAAGGGGTAGGGGAGAACAAATCCTATAAAAACAGAACAGGTTTTCTAAAGGTGCAGTTCATAGGTAAGCACTATGGCCTCCCCAGAGGTGAGCATTCATAATATGATTTCTCCCCTTGGGATGGATGAGCCTCCAAATTTATTTGCTTGCACGAATATTTCAGAGTTGGAGTATGAGATATAATACAGGCCTCATGATCAGAGGGACAATGCCCAAATATATTCTCAAAATTCTTGTTTTTGGAGATGGGATAACTGTAGTTTAGACATTAAATAGAAATACAAATTGGGAATATTTTTTTGGACAAGTGCCCCCAGAAGACTATTTTCCCAAATAAAATGAGATAAAAACACATTTCAGGAAGTATGTAGGGCCCTTTCTGGCTCAGCCAGAATCTGAGCTGTCACTCCTGGGAAAAGTTGTATTTGGGCCAATGTTAGGACTGGACATAAGCCTGTAAGGCCAACCTTCCATGCTTGCTCTCAGCTTCCACTGGAACCTCCTTTGCGGGGCCTTGGTCCCTGCTTCAAACCCAGCTGGCAAACTCCTTGGAAAGGAAATGACACTTTACTCTTTCCATATGGTGGAGCTGGAAGCAGTGTCATTTGGCTTATCATTGTTAAAATGTAAATAGTGCTAATTTTATAGTGCTGGGTACTACAAACACAACCCCAAACAAGTCCTGTTGGGGGGATTTGGAATGCACTGGAAAGGATCCAGAGAACAGATAGGGAGGCATGTAGACGTTTTAATCTACAAATACTCTCTTTGAGTGGAAGAAAGATTCTTTTGCTAAAGTCTCATTTGGCAAAAGTAGCAATTAAAAAAAAAAGTTCTCACAACATTAATTTAGGATAGCTGGATTGGGGACATAGCTCAATAGTAGAGTACTTCACCCAGCATGCACAAGGCCCTTCGGATGAATCTCCAGTACCACAGAAAACACATTCTCAACTTTAAGATAGCAGAAATAAGACAGTCTGAGACTAATTTATGGGCATGTTATTAATTCTCAATCACTTCACATTGAAAAAACCATCTGATGTAGCTAAGGCCATGCTGCCATGCTGTATTTATCTAAAATGGACGCTCTTACAACATTGGGCAAATTCAGCTAGGGAATAAACATACTGTGTGCCACCACTGGGCATACTCCTCAAAAAACAAAAATTTAATTTTGATTAATTTAAATTTATGTAGCCACATGTGGCTAATGACTACCATATTAGATAGTAGAGACATAGGCAGAGTTTATGCCAAGGTTAAATTTCCAACTACAACTATATACTGTAGGTATTAGCAAGAAGTACTCTGTGGATTGAGAAGAATAGTAGGATGCGAAATTGGAGTTTTCTTTATCTGCGTATCTCCATTCTAATCATAAATTGTCCTTATCTTTAGCATCAGAAGCAGGGTATATTAGAAAACACTGTACTAATTGAAGATCAAAAAAACCATGATTGTATGGTCTTAAGCAGTTTAAGATTTTCCTTCAATAAAGTTACATATTTACTGTTAAAAAAAAACAAGTAGTAGAACTAATATTTTCTTATTTTTTTTAGATTAAGAAAGTATCTTTTCTGCTCATAATCCATATTTCATTTTCAAAAATTTTAATTCTGATATTTACAGAACACAGTTTTAACATCTAACATGAAAGTAGGGGTAAGTCAAAACATTTAGGAAGTTAGAATTATTTAATTTTTACTAACAGTTGGAAAACTTAATAAGCAAAAGAAAATAAAAACAAACTAGGTGCTATAAAATTCCTTTACCCTTCTCTCGTTGCATTAGGTATCCTGGGTTGTCAAGATAATGCCAAAAAGAAGACTTTTTCAAAAGACATCCTTAACTGTCAGGCAAGAATAATTCTCGTTGAGTGTGGGAGGAACAGGAGTATAAAAATGCAATCTGATGTCTTTTCCTGGACCGTTTGGATTAAAGTCTCGATTCTCTACCTCAGGGCTCCAAAATAATTATGCTTTGCCCAAAGGAAAGCCAAGGTAGGAGTTTCAATTTTCAGGGATGCTGGCAACTATTTGTAGGAGGCACTGGGCTCACTCACACCAAAATCAGTATCATCTTATTTGGAGTAAGATCTCTTTCGTTCCTGGATGAAATTAAAATTTATGTTATCTTGGGACTGAGTTGCTTCTTCTACACTGTACACAAGACATACAGTGAGAATTTTTTTTTTTTTTTTAATTGGAAACTGCGTGCTCCCAGCTTCCACTGGAACCTCCTTTGGGGGGGAGAGTGCTTAACAATGTCATGAGAACTTTTTTTAAAAATTGGAAACAATGTATTTTAAAGTATAGAAACAAAAATTGAGCCTGAATTATTTCCTATTTAACCTACTTTATAATTTTACTTTTGTGATTTGATTTTCTCATAGATCTGTAAACTAAGTCCCTAGAAGAATTTTTTTGGAAGGATTCTTACTGTAAATTGTTTGGAAAAATGAAGACAACTTCATCTTTCTCATTTGCCATGACTTACATTTACACAATTTTCCTTTAAGCATGGGGATTTAAAGGCAGACCATATTTGTGATCACTTAGCATCGAGTTTAAGATATAAACAGAAAAAAGTTTGAGTGTGGGAGGAACAGGATAAGGCTTATAGAGGAAGTGAGAACAGAGACGCCAAGAATGAGTAACCTTGGGGACCCTTGCAGGCACTGGGCTTGGAAGACCCAAGAGCAGCTCTGTCTTCTTTAACTTGATGAAATGAATTTGTATTTAGAAACTCTTCCTTAGGATCAAGTACAAGGAAAGATCTCTATTGACCTTCACACAGACTCTCTGGGGATTCCTTTGAGTCTCTAAATTTTCATTTTAAGATGAAGCACAAGTTAAAAACAAAAACAAAAACAAAAATACCACCACCACCCTTTTCTCTGAGTGGTGGCAGGAAATCTATTATTCAGAATTCCTATTGCCCTTAATATCCTGTGACAGGGCTCATGTGAGAGATGCTGTTAAGGACAGGTGAGCTAGACTTAGGTCTACAACTTCATTTTCTACTTACGCTCTCCATGCCACATCTTCGAGCAAACATGCAGTAGGAACCAGAATTAATCCCAACCAGAAGTATGCAGAACTCAGGACCATAGTTGCCTACAAGAAACAGATCACACATATGTTAACAGGTTTTCTTTCAAAAACAGTGAGATGTAATTCAGTCAACATAAAAACCTCCGGCAACACAAAAACACCAATAGGAAGTATTAAAGCCTGTGAAAGGTAAGACAAAAACCCAGGAAGGCTGTTAAAGGGTCAGAAGAGGATGTCTTCCCTCTGGATCTCCATGGGTTTTCACCTCTCTTCTTTTAGTTGGACCTGTGTTTTCTCTACTTGATAAGGAGCTTCAAGTCCCCTTCTGAGCAGAATGCTGTCTAGATCCTTCTTTGAGGGAAATCTTGGAGCCAACAGGCTCCTTTGGAATAAACTCTACTTCACTAGTCTCCTCTCACTCATTTGCCTATCAGCTCACTTTTTTTCCCTGCTCATTCATTCACTGACCAGTGCCCAAGTCACAGACACTCGGGGGTGCAAGGCCTCATGATTTCTTCCCAAATAGAAGAGGAGAATTCATAGGCTCCGATTCATTGGTTGGCATCCAGGAAGTTAACATCATAGAGTCTGGTAAGTACCACAAAGATATCCTATGTGGTTTCTGGGTAGACTTCTTAAAGATGACAGAATGTGGTATGCACTAGAAAGATAAACAGGATTCAACAGATGGGGAAGAGTAGCTTTCTATGGGACCTCCTCGCTCCTGGCAGGCTGAGCCCGGGATGGTCTGGGAGGTAATGGGGAAAGAGGGTTTTGTGGGACAGGGCTGCAGGGCTAAGTTCAGTGTTAGGTGAGAAACTCTGGACAGAAGCAGAGGGAGAGAGGAGCTTGCTTGCAAATGGGTGGGGGGTGGGGGGCTGGAGAGTACAGATTCTTAAATTTTGGTTTTGGGTGAGCCAAGAATGGAAGCATGGAGCCGGTAGGCAATTGGAAGGCTGGCTACAGCGGGGCAGGAGGAAGGACCCAGAGTTACTATGAGTTCATGCTCCATAAGTTTTCTTTTCTGGAGACCTCCATCACTTCATCCAATGAGTTTTGTTAGAAACTGTTGCATAGTGGGGCAAAGCTTATAGAGGAAGTGAGAATGGAGAGGCCAAGAATGAGTGACCTTGGGGACCCTTGCAGGCACTGGGCTTGGAAGACAGCTCTGTCTAGGCTATACAATGAAGGCTGGATTCACTCTGGCCCCAGCCTGGCATCCGAGAATGAACTCACTCATTGATTTCCATTTTCTGCTCCAAACAGACAGCTACACAAGCTATAGATCCTGTAGCTCCATGTGCCCTGTGGGTCTCCCCACCCCTGTGCCCTCAGAGCAACCCCACCTATAACCCTGAATACCCATGCTTGCCTTTCTGGCCAATCCATACCTAACCATAGCTCTTTGCCTCTGAGCTCCATATGTTACTGGGCTGGTATTTCTTGGCATTTAAGACAATTCAGCTCAGAAGCAGTAATGTTTGGGGTAAAAGAGCCCAATTCCAACTCTGGCATGGGAAGACTTGCTTTCCTTTTCTAAAAATGAGAATACCAGTTTCTGAAAGAAAAATTTAAAACCTTAAAAATATGTGAGAACATCTTTGCCATATGAATTAGAACTCTCATCTCATCCTAAGAAAGGAATAAAATGTATGAATAAGCAGCAAGACAAGAATATTTCTAAGAGTGTTATACTAGCAAAGAAATAAGAAATAAATATCTAAGGAGAGGATTTATTAAACATTTTATGGTACCTACATACAATGCCCTTTCGTGAAGCCACTAAAGAGACATATAATTGTATGTTTGACATAGAGATGTCACATTATATTTCTTTTCTCTTTTTCTGAAGTTCCCTTATCCAAGAACAGATCCACCTAGGAGGAGCATAATTGCTTTCAGTCATCTTACTGAAATGTCATTAACAGAAGACGATTAAACTCATAGCATGGAGGAAGTGATGGAAAATCAGATACCACACCCACAGCCAAGAGGAATTTGCCCCTTTGGCCTCATTCTGTCCCCCTCTTTCTTAAAAACTGCCCACCTCCCCCACTTCCTCTCCCCTATGAAGAGGGTATATGAGCTTCTAGACCTCATTGACTTATTTGGTACTTGCCCTCCTGTGATGTCCTGTGCCCATAAATAAACATGTGTTTTTTTTTTTCCTCCTGTGAATCTTTCCCTTGTCAATTATTGTCAGTATATTTAAAGACTCTAGTCTGATGAAGATAGGGGGAGAAATCCGCTCTGTCTCCACCCATTATACCCACGTCAGTGCATCTTTGAGTTAAGTGTTAGGCATGACACATATGTCAAAACACATTGGTGTATGCCATCATTTTTATAGTCCTGTTCTGGCATGTTCTTGCCTTTAAAAACAAATAATTCTGGGACTTCAAAAACAGTGGGGTGGCCCACCCTTATGGATTTGAGAGTAGCTACATGCTTACATATTCTGGAGAAACAGAATGGTAAATCTAACAAGTGTCTGGGTGACATCATTAGTGATTTGTATTCTCGTATCACTTTGTGCCTCCACTTCCTGTTTCTTTTATAGAAAATAAGTTTTACTTATTTATTCACCTCCCCTACAACCAAGAAAACTGCAAGGAAGGAATGGGATAGTCTCCCACTGGAAGACAGCATCTCTGGAGCCTGGTGGGACTTGGGGACTGGTGCTCACAACAGATGCCCAAGCTGGTGGCTAGCCCATGGAAGGGGGATCTCTGCAAGTTCTACTTGTGAGGATATGTGCAGGGTCATCTGCTAGGTATATTTCTCAAAGAATACAGTCATTTCACAATAATAAAGTATTATTTAAAATAGATTCTGAAACCCAGGGAACTTCAGTTGGTAAGGAAAAAAAGGAAAATGAACTTAAAAAAAAAAATCCCCTATTGGAAACATGAAGACCCCATCCCAAACTAACAAAAGTTAAATGGAGATTTGAAAGTATTGTTGTTCTCTTTGGGGATGAGTCGAGATGATGGAGATAGAACCCAGGGTCTTTTGCTTGCTGGGCAAGTGCCCTACCACTGAACTACATTTTAGCCCTTTTTATTTTTTATTTTGAGGCAAGGTCTCACTAAGGTTCCAAGGTGGGCCTCAAACTTGCCATCCTCTTGCCTCAGCTTCCTGAGTAGCTTGGATTACAGGCATGCATCAACACGCCTTGGTTCCTGTTGTTAGTTTTTAAAACAAGGAGCTATGAATATATTGTGTATATAACTAATCTAAAGGTGTGTCTCAGGAAGGCTTCTGACCTGATTTTTCACAAATTGAGATTTGGAGTCCTAAAACCCTCCTAAGGCCACAGCTTTAAAATGTTTATTGAGCTGGGCTAGGTGACAGATGGCCCCTATACCCCCTCCCCTCAATGCTATTAAGTGAGGTTTTAAAAAACATCCTTATGATGTGCTAATAGTCCCAATGGGAAGAATGCACCTTCAGTTAAGATGACTCAACCAGCAGCTGCTAACCAGTTAGGCGCCAAATGTGTGGGACCCACAAAGTAAGTTATAAGGAAGTGAGGTTCAAGGTGGGTGGGATTACTTAATAAATTAGGATCCAGGCTGGTGAGAGCCAGATGCAAGACTGGAGTCTTGTCTGATGTCAAAGCCAATCAACTGGGCAGCTCTGCCTTGGATTAGACAGGGGCATAAACCAGGGACAACCACAAACCTGGGCATCAGGGATTCATAGACATACCTATCCACAGTACTGCTGCACCAGCCATGACCATGAAGGTGGCGCAGCTTAGAAGAGACTTTATAAAAGAGGCTAGAATGACTGGAGCTAGGTCAGGTTGTGAATTTGAAAAGATGTGATAAAGACAGAAAAGGCAACAGTTTGCCTACAAGAAGAAGGAG
This sequence comes from Marmota marmota marmota, assembly GCF_001458135.2. Classification (NCBI taxonomy): domain Eukaryota; kingdom Metazoa; phylum Chordata; class Mammalia; order Rodentia; family Sciuridae; genus Marmota; species Marmota marmota. The sequence goes on from NW_025999942.1 coordinate 859,107, forward strand.
ACTAAGATTCACTGAATTATCATGATGTGGCAAGACTTCTGGTAAGCACTGCACTCAATGCTCCAGAGGCCCCATTTTACAGAAATAAAAACAAACAAAAACAAAACACTGTCTACAGTTTCCCTCAAGCACTGCCACCAGAGAGTAGAGTCATCCAGTTCCAAACTGAGGCCTCTCTGTCCTTGGACCCTAATCACACCCCTAAGTGGGAGGAAGGACGAACTTCCCTCTCCCCTCCCTGCATCTGTATCTCCAGAAAAGAGAGAAGAGAATGCGTCTAAATTTAAAGAGAGCACAGTACTCCTGGTAGCCATTTAAATTCCATTTAATACCTCCTGCACTAACCTTAAATTTTAGGTAAAAGGAAATTGGGAAAACTTATGATGTTACTAAAGCACAAAAGGAGGAAAAAATTTCCAACCCATCCTTATTCAGCAACAAAAACAATAATAAATTAAGACTGAACCCTAAGAATAATCGGATTTGTAAGAACACTCCTCCCCTCTCTCTCACCTTTCCCTCCTAAAATTCTTTTCCATTCAAAGGCCAAAAATGCTTCAGTTTTGTTTTTGAGGTTTGGCTTTCTAAAAACCTTGCTTTCTATGAATGTGCATGTCAAAAGCTGAGTAAATCCTCTTCTCCTTTTACTATGAGCTGTTTTGGGAAGGGTAGCAATGTACCCTATGAGTCTATTTGCTCAGGATGGCTGTGCAACAGTCCACAGGAGTGGAACTTGTAGGTCCCTTGAAAGGCTTGGCTCAGAAGTGCGTGTGCCTTGCACACTGTCCTCTGCTGAGAATGCAAATTCTCAGCACACGTGGAAGGAAGGACAGCTGAGTGTTAACTTTTGGATGCAGCAAGCAAGAGAATACCATGATCAGAAAGAGTACTCAGTTACGGACCATGCTAATGTGGAGGGAGGAGGGAGGAAGCAATCCCAGGCTGAAATCTAGTTCTTCATTTCCTGTAATCATTTACACCCACTCTCCCCCTTACTCACTGCCTATTGCCTGGTGCCAATTTTAAGCTTAGATTTACTGCAAAGGTGGAAAGACCTCTCAGTTCAATGTTTGGCAACATTCTCCGAAGAGGATTCCGAAGCCCTGCGTGAATGCAGATGAATTTTCAAGCAGCCCCTCAATCCCATAAGTATCTTTATATCTACAACCTCTCAAAAACTACCCCCTTGCCTGATCCTGAGGAGACTGCACTGGCATGTCAGAGCACACCTGCACAAAGGAAATTTGAACCCATAGCTTCAGACATAAAAATCTGCCAAGGTGGCCTCACCATTACCTGTGACTGAAGGGGGGAGAGATTAAATGTCCATCTAACCATATCATTGCTACAAACGAAGCAGCATATGAACAAAGATATAACAAGTACACTCCTTTTGACATTGGGGGCTTTACTAATTTTTTTTTTTTTTGTTAACTTCAGCATAAGGAAGTTTATCAGTGAACCTTACTATTGGGAAACCTCTGAAGTTAGGGGTGATTCCTTGATATAACGTGATAAGTGTTTCTCAAAAGCATCCCCTATTTTTTTGTGTGTGGTGCTGGAGATAGAACCCAGGGCCTGCAGCAGGCTAGGCAAGTGCTCTGGTACCAAGCCAAATCCCCAGGCTTCCCCTAAGCTTGGGACAATCATATCTACCCTGCTATGCAATGCTTTTTGAGGGTTATAATTTAAACACACTAAAATGCACAAATCTTAAATATTTAGCCTGAAGACTTTCGACAACTGTCTACACTTGGGTAACAATTGCCCATAATAAGATATAGGACATTTCCGTTACCCCAGTGAGTCCTCTCCACCCTCACGAGGCAATCACTGGTTCTGATTCCTGCCACTGCAGCTAAGCTTGGCTAGAGCTTCAGTTAATTAGAATGACAGAGTACGAATTCTTTTGAACCTGGCTTCTTTCACTCAGCATAATGCCTTTGGGATTGATCCATTTGGTTGCATGGATCTGTGATTCATTCTTTTTAAATTTTGGATAGTATTCCATTGTGTGAACATACCACAATTTGTTTATTCAGTCTCCTGTTGACGGACATTTGGGTTGTTTCCAGTTCGGGCCTATTATTGAGAACAAGGCTGCTATGCACATGTTTGTACAAGTCTTCTTTTGTGGACATATGTTTCCATTTCTTTTAGGTAAACACCTGGGAATGGGACTGCTTTGTCATATGGAAAGTGTAAGATTCATTTTTTTAAGAAACAGCCAGAAACTTCCTCAAAGTGGCTGACTGAACAAAGCAAACGTGTGAGCACTCCAGTTGCTCCAAGTCCTTGCCAACGTCCAGTACTGCCATCTTTTTTACTTTAGCCACTCTTGTGGTTCACTGGGGTAATGATATCATGCATGTGTGCAAACTACACTGAGAAACATTACCACCATCCCATGGGCTACCTAAGAGGAAGCCCCCAGGGCAGGGGGGCTGCTCTCCACTGTGTGGCAGGCCAGCCCAAGACAGTTATTAGCTTCTGGAAGAAAACCCTGTGGTGAACCAAGGACCCCACTCCTCCCAGGAATATAATATGGGGTGCACTTTTGTTTTCAATTCAGTGGTAATGTTTAGACTCTTGTGTATTCACTAGGTTGGTGAGAAAACATTTCCCAAACAGGGTGTGAAGAGGCAGACTGCTATTACTATAATTTGCCTACTTACCAGCTTGTCAGAGAGAAAGGTGAGAAAATACCTCATTTTTTCTTTTCTTTTTTTGTTGTGTGTGTGGTACTAGGGGATTGTGGGTACAGGGGAACTCTACCACTGAGCTGGAGGGTCTTGTTAAGTTTTGCTAAGGCTGACCTCCAACTTGTGTTCCTCTTGCCTCAACTTCCTGAGTCACTGGGATTACAGGTGTGTGTCACTACACCAGGCTGTTCCTCAAATTCTTAACTGATTTTCCTTTCGTAACTTGTGGTCATTTAAATTTTTCATTTTTCTCTTTAGCAGATTTATCTAATTTTAGAGAACAAGCGGTTGGTCTAATCCAGTGGCAGTATTGTTTGTATTTGCTTGTTTTCCAATAACTTGGCTAAGCCATGAGAGTCCTCCCTCAGTATCTTCAGGGGTGGTCCAGGATGCCCAGGATACCAAGTCCTTTCCATAAAATGGTATTTCAATTGCATAGAACCTACATGCATCCTCCTATAGACTTTAAATCATCTTTAGGTAACTTATAATAACTTAAACAATATCAATGCTTTTTAGAAATAGTTGTTATACTAGGGTATTCTTTAGGAAATAGTGACAAGAAAAGGAGTCTGTGCATGTTCAGTATGAACATAAATTTTTTTCTCAAGAAAAATATTCATCTGGGATTGCTTGAGTCTGCTGATGCAGAGCCTGCAGATAAGAATGTGAAGGGCTATTTGGATATCAAGACAGGGCAATTCTTAACACCATTCTGCAGAGGGTGTGGTATGGGGAAGGTAAGGCAGGGAAAATGCATATTGCTGCTCTGGGGCCATATGATGCTATATTTCTAAGGTGAAATGGGCTGGTTTAAAACTGGTCCTGGGTGGTTTTAAAACAAGCAATCTGGAGTCTCTTCTACTTTCAGGAATGACATAAAATGAGCCATGTTTGCTGAACACACACTGTGGTCTCTACCACCCCTGCGGTGGGGGGGGCAGCTGTCCAGATGCCAAGCCTGTGCATCAGCTGTGATCTCCTCTGGCAGGGGTGAGACTGCGGCTTCCAGAAATTATGCTGGGCCTCGCGCTTCTGTGGCGTATCGTGTGTATTGTGTGCTCACAGGCAATTCTGACTATCATTTTTTTCTAGGCTGCGATCCTTGTGTGGTTTTACTGAAAACCAGGAAAGGCACTGTGCTGACAGAGCAAAGCTATCTACCTTCCTGAAGAGAAAAATGAGATGCTAATAACGGCCAAGTCCCTGATAATCTGGAATATTCTATTCTACATGAAAGCACAAGATTTAACATAGATACTGGTGAAAATGAGGCAGATGACCATTTCTCCTTGTCACCATCTGAAGAGAAGAGGAGATGGGCACTGATCTCTTGCCCTCCCCGCATTGCCCAGAACTTGGGCCCTGGAATAGACACTTTCATTTCATTTGTTCCCTGGTAGCTGTGGTGTTTGAACCACACCTGGGCAGCACAATCGGAAGATCCGCCAGATGCGCAAAGTGAGGCAAGGAGGTGATTTGCACACCCCTCCTTCCACAGAGAGGAATCAACCTCTAATAAAAAGCCTGGTGAGTGCACAGCTGAGGAAGGGCATCAGAAAGGAACAAAGAGAGTGACCAGAAGTGTTTCTGGAGAGGCTGAGGGGCAATGTGCTCTGTGAAGGTCTGAACTGCCTGGTCTTGAATTTGCTTAGGCTACTGTAACAAAATGTCACAGAACGGAATAGAGAGCCTACAAATTGGGAGAAAATCTTTGCCACCTGTACCCCAGGCAGAGTATTAATTTCCAGGATATATATAAAACTAAAAAAAAAAATACAAATAAAAAACCAAAAACAAAAACCCCCAATCAATAAATGGGCCAAGGAATTGAACAGACACTTCATAGAAAAAGAAACTCAATTAGTCAACAAATATGTGAAAAAATGTTCAACATCTCTAGCAATTAGAGAAACGCAAATTAAAACTACACTGAGATTCCATCTCACTCCAGTCAGAATGGCAATTATCAGGAATACAAGTAATAATAAATGTTGGTAAGGATGTGGGGGAAAAGGTACACACATACATCATTAGTGGGACTACAGATTGGTACAACCACCCCAGAGAGCAATATGGAGATTCCTCAGAAAACCTGGAATGAAACCACCATTTGACCCAGTTTTCCTACTCCTTGGCATATACCAAGAGGACTTAAAATCAGCATACTGTAGTGAGGCAGCCACATCGGTGTTTATAGCAGCTCAACTCTCAATAGCTAAGCTATGGAATCAACCTAGGTGTCCTACATCAGAAGAATGTATAAAGAAAATGTGGTACACATACACAATGGAATATTACTCAGCCTTAAAGAAGAATAAAATTATGGCATTTGCCAGTAAATGGATGGAACCTGAAACTATCATGCTAAGTGAAATAAGCCAATTCTCAAAAACTAAAGGCTGAATGTTCTCTCTGACATGTGGATGGTCAACTCACAGTAAGTTGGGGGCAGGGGAGAGGGAAGAATAGAAGTTCACTGGATTGGACAAAGGGGAATGAAGGGAAGGGACGTGGATGGGAATAGGAAAGACAGTGGAATGAATCAGACATAACTTTCCTGGTTCATATATGAATACGTGACTAGTGTAACTCCACATCATGCACAATCACAAAAATGGGAAGTTGTATTCCATGTATGTTTGATATGTCAAAATACATACTACATCATGTATAACTAAAAATAACAAATAAAAAATTAAAATAAAAGTCACAGAATGGGTGACTTAAGCAATTGATATTCATTTCCTCAGAGGTCTGGAGGCCAGGAGTCTGAGATCAGAGTGCCAGCATGGTCATGTTCCTTAGAGGCTGGCTCTGGCTGGCAGATACCCCATCTCACTGTGTGCTCACATGACTTCTGTTTTCTTCATATACAGAGTGCCAGTGAGCTCTCTCGTGTCCCTTCTTATAAGGACGCTAACAGTGATTCCTGAGTGAGTTTTGACTGGGAATTGGATCCAAAAGATTATGATCTGCTCCAACTTGTCAGGAGAAGGTTTTTCACTGATATTATCAGGTGGAAGAGTCAAGTTACATGTTACTTCAGATTTCCCAAATTGATACTGCTAATAATTTGCTTATTACTGACAAACAGAACGTGTTGATACTGATGGTGTGCAGATAGAAAGCTAAAACCTGCTTTTTAATTTTTTTGATGGTACTAGGTATTGAACCCAGGACCTTGCGCATGCTAGGCAAGTGCTCCACCCATGAGCTACACCCTGAGGAGCTCTACCAATGAGTTTTTATTTTGAGATAGGGACTTGCTAAGTCCCCACGGCTGGCCTAAATTTGTGATCCTCCTGCCTTAATCTCCCAAGTTGCTAGGTTTAGAGGTATGTGCCACCCTGCCCGGCTGATATCTGTTCTTTATACTTAAGTATAAGCACTACTCACTGTGCTAATGCCTATCCATTACCTTCTGCTTTTGTTAAACAACTAAGGTGAACGTCCTCTCACTGTGGCATGCCAAGCAATACTTCTTATCTCTGTAGGACAATATGCAGACTACACACTCAGATGGTACCAACAACTTTGTTCCCAAATAGAAAAGAAAAAGGAAGTGATAATTGTTCTTGAAAAACGTCCCTGTAGCTCCACATCCAAAGTCTGCACATAGTGCTGAGCTTAGGAAGAGAAGGGACATTCTCAGTGCAAGCTGTGTTCCAGAACCTTAGCTGCTTCCACCGGGCTGAGATGTCAGTGAGGTCTCCTCCATCCTACAGAGTCAGACTCTGGTAGAACATCCAGCTCTCTGCCATCTGCTTATCTTATCCTTATCATGGAATGCAAAAGGGATTTCAGAACTGGGGACCATCAGGCTTTTCTGCAGACAGGAACCATAGCTGAAGACAGATAGTAATTGTCTCTGATGGTGACAGAGACTTCTCCCACTCTGAGAGCTGGCCTTCTAGATACTCCAGCAAGCTGCCACCCACGTGGCTTGATAGGGGTGACTCTGAAAGGACAATCTCTCCAGTCTCTTACTTTTCTACTTGGAATTAATGATGATGTAGATGATGAAAATCACAAAATTCATAGAATGTATGTACACACAAACGTACTCTAAATACGAGGCATTTTATCTCATTAAAAAGACCCCATCAATCACTCCTTTGTGCATTCACAACCATCTTAAAAAAGCTAATATAATCTAGGAGCTGAGGTTGTAGTTTAGTTTGTAGAGCACTTGCCTAGCCCTTGTGAGGCACTGGGTTTCATCCTCAGCACCACATAAAAAATAAATAAATAAAATAAAAGGTATTGTGTCCATCAACAACTAAAAAAGTTTTTTTTTTTTTTTTAAAAAAAGAAGCTAATATGATCTGGAGATTCATGTATCCTGAACTGGAACTCCAATGTCCTGGTCATTACATTAAATCACAAGACAAACCAGACATGTCTTCCTGGATCTTCAGACTTGCCCACATATTTGGGAAACAGGTCATTTCTGTTACAACCAATGACATTTTCACATTACACCTGATTGATTTCTTTTTTTACCTAAAACTAGGATCTTGAAATAACTATCACTTTTGAGGTGCAATGACACAAGGTAGAACCCAGACCTCCCAGGTGTGTTTCTCCTCCTCTCCAGTGTTGGAGGCATCCACTCTACAGACAAGTCTGAGGATGGCTGAATTAAGAGTCAGGAAGGCCCATCTGGGATTGAAAATAACTTAAGACATTAGGTGGCCTATCAGTGGGCATAGGACGTCCTGGGACCATGTAAGCATGAGAAGATGAGCATGCTGGGGTGGACACAGAGGGCCAGGAATAAACCACGCTTCCATCATGATTTTTCTGAGATCTAGGCTCTCTTGGTCACTGTGAATCAAAGTTGTTTCCCCCTTCCATCTGGCTGTACTTCTCAATTTGTCTCAATTGATATCTCACAGTTGAGATCTACGAGAAGGACTCTCAGAAGGGGAGAGACATGCTCTTGAGAACACAACCACTGCATTCGGTCACCTCACTATGTGATAGTGAACAGGAACTGAGAGAGCAGGGTCACGGGGTTCTCAGTGACAGTCTCAGTAGCTGAGCATGGTGGTAGAGAGTGAGGGTTTCGGATTCACACGGACCCAGGATGAAATTGTACCTCCAAGCCTTAGACTGCAGCACCTAAACAGACTAATTAACCTCTCGGTGCCTCAGTCTCCCCCTTTGTAAAACCAAAAGCATCAGAGCCCATCTCATAGGGCTGTCATGCCTGGTATACAGTTAGCTGTGTTCCTATTCCAGAACATTCCATTTCAGCAGAATCCCAAGAAGCCCTGGGGCTAACCCTTCAAAAATAAGCACATACTTCTTCCTTCCTCAAACTCTACCTTGCTCCCCTCAACCCAAACATCTGTAGGGTGCCTCGTGGTAATCTCGAGACAGCTCTGACTGTAAAATGACTTAGCTGGAGCAAATGAGCTCAGAGGCTGGCTAACGGTACCAGGCGTCTGAGTCCCTGCCAGCTGGCTGCCATCCATCCCTCAGCCAGCCTGCCCGCAGCAGAACAATCCGGGGACCCTGCGATGAGACATTTTCTCCAATGTTTTCTTTAACTCTGACAACTGCAACTGAAATTTAGCAGCAGCTTGTAGGCCCCTAGGGGGTTTCTTCCACATACTTTACCTCTCTCTCCCCGCAACCCTTTTTCTCCTCACCCCCGTCTTTCTCTTTTACCCATTTTTACTACTTCTCCACACCAAAGTTAATGTTTCTTTTTTTTTTTAAATAGAAAAAAAGTGTTTTGGGAGGGGCTAAAAGAACTTAATAAAGATTTCAGGATAATCCAGTGAAGACTGTAAAATATCCATCGTGGGTGCCAAATTAAGAATTAAAATAATAGCTCTGCTGAGGGTGTAGTCAGTGGTAGGGTGCTTGTGCAGCATGTGCAAGGACCGGGGTTTGATTCCCAGCATTGCACACACATATATGAAATAAAACAAAAAACAACAAAACAACAACAACAACAACAAAACAACCTTCTTATGATTAAAGTTCATTTCTTTCTTTTGTGAGACTAATAACTAATAACTTCACAGCGACAGCCTTCCTTCTGCCAGCACTGTTTGAGCACACTCCTGATGTGTCACCCTCTCGGTTACTTAGTAGAGACACAGAATCGAAGCAAGCTCATTCTCCCATTCTGCCCCCACAGTCATCTGCACACATTTGACAGAACATGGTGCATGTCATTAGACTAGTTGTTTGTCTATATACACACACTGCTGGATACAGTATGCCCTGCAATAACTCCAAACTCTCATGAAGAGCATCCCAAATAATACACATGGATATTATTTATCTAAAACCAACACTCACTTCCTTCCAACACTTCTTTAGCATTTCTTATTTCTGTCAATGACACAACCAGTTTCATGCAGAAGTGAGAGATGGGCCTTGGTTTCAGCTTCTACTTTCTTCTATCAAATCTCTCTTCTCTGGCTACTCCCATATGTATTATTTATAAGCCTCAGACAAAAATCCTGCAAGGGAGATACGATTTAGGAGGCTCAGTAATTGAGCATCTCACCTAGGATCATGGGCAAGGGACTGAGTCAGGACCAGAATCTGGGTCTCTCAGATTCTACGGTCAGTGTCTATTTCAGAGACAGTTTCACAGATCCATATTCTTTGTTTTGTTTTATGGTACTGGTGATTAAACCCAGGATGCTCTACTACTGAGATATATCCTGTATCCTTTTTATTTTTTATTTTGAGACAAGGTCTCATTAAGTTGCCTAGGCTGGCCTAAACTTTCCATCCTCTTGCCTTAGCCTCCCAAGTTGCTGAAGTTACAGGTGTGCACCACCACACCTGGCCAAAGATCCATATTCTTAATAGGCAACCACTTTATTGTCTCATAACTTTTACTAGCACTTACTGTAGTACGATTTGCTAGTATTTCAATCGCTTTTATTTTAATCAGTCGTAATCCTTTAGATATGTATAATTCAGATTCCATTTTAGCCCAGAAATCCTAGTCTAGCTATAACAGATATTCATTCATCTTATCACTATATTTCTGACAGTGGCCATTTTCTACTCTGCCTAAAATGTAATATCTTAAAATGATGATTTTAATCACTGGGCCGTGTGCAGAGACTGTCATTATGACCCCGCAGTGCCGTTGTGCACGCTGAGCAAGCAGCCATGCATCATCACTCAACATAGCCAAAGCTGCTCCATCTTGGACCTGGTTAACACATGCCGAGGGGCACATCCACTAACAGAGGGCTGAAACTCTGGACAGGCTAAGGGACTGGATTGGCTTTCATGGCTCCTTGTTATTTCTAGTAGGACAAGTCCCATGAAAGTTGGTACTCATGAAGCAAAATGGTCACTTAGTCTTCAAATCATCCCAGAGGGCATCAACAGTTTCCAAAATAATCATTTTTATAAAAGAACAGTCACTTGAGTAAGAAGAACAAGTCTCCAGGTGACAACATAGCATTTCTCCAGGGATTTCAAACTTGTAAATGCTCAGACTGAACTCTCCTAGAGATGATAGGATTCTTCTGAGAATTTCCCTAGAGACAAATCTCCCACCCAGGGATTGGATTGCAGGCCATTTTGATGCTCTCCAGGTTCAGCCTCTGGAGGCCAATGCTCTTGCTCCTCTCTTTGCAGCCAGCAGAGCATTATGGGGGCCTCTGCTTAGACCCTTCCTTTACATGCAATGCTCAGGACAACCTGGATGTGAAAAGTTTGCTTGGCAATGTTTGATATCCAGCAGTCCAGTGTCCTGGCCACTGTCGGCAGGAAGGTAGTCTACTCAAAATGAGATACTACTCATCCAGGTGGGAAATGTCACATTAGATTCTCTTTGATATTTACAGGCAGACATCTCTTCCAGGTAGATGAAAGATTTCATGGTGATCACTTGCTATTTGTGGGGATTGGTTCCAGGATTCCTGCAGATTGCCAAAATCCACAAATGCTCAAGTCCTTTGTGTAAAATGTCATAGCATTTGCCTAGAACCCATGCATATCCTCCTGTGTATTTCAAACCCTTTTGAGATGACTTACACTACCTCGTACTAAGTAAAAGCTATGTTAAATTGTTACCATACAGTATTGTTTAGGGAATAACGATAAGAGAAAACATCTCTATGTTCTGTATAGATGGGATTTTTTTTCTGAACATTTTTGAAAAATATGGTTGGTTAAAAAAAATGGATGCAGAACCCCTAGGAACACAGGGCTGACTGGAGTTAAAAGTTTTTAGAAGAAAATAAAGGAGAATATATTTATTACCTTGATTAGCTTTAAGAAAATATACAAACTGCAAAACCCAGGAAGAAAGTGATGACTTTGACAGTATTAGAGTGGAAATCTTTTATACAAAAGACACCACAAATGAAGCTAAATGAAAGCCATAATTTGAGAGATTGCCAATGTGCATTCCATTCCCAATTCTATACCCTTGGGAAACTCATCCAGGTCTATAAACGTATATGTTTAGGAATGTTTGCTGCAGCATTTTTGGTAATTACTGGAAAGAAAGAAAGAGAGAGAGAGAGACTTTAAATGTTTATCAATAGAAGAAATGAATTTGGGCATATTTATATAACTGAAAATGGATTAAAATGAATGAACTACAACTATATCACTATAGATAAACTTCAAAAACAGTCGACCCAGTATTGAGAAAGGTATTGATTCAATTTATACATATAAAGTTTCAAAACCCTGCACAGTCAACACAGTGTATTACTTACATTTTCTACAGGTTTATACACATAGAATACATACAGGAAAGCTGTCAACATTAAAGAGAATATTTCTCTGTCAAGGGGAGAGAGATCAGGAAGGCAGCTAGGGGGACTCCACAATATGGTTAATATTGCATTTATTTTCAAAAGACATTAAGCAAGTGGCATGGCCTTTGTCTCTATGTGTGAAATTTGTCATAGGTTTTGGTGAGTTTCTTTCTTGGATCCCAGTTCATGACCCAGTGGTATGAAGTCCAGCACAAAATTCTAGTTTTTTTGTGGTTATTTTTGCTTCTTTTTTTGTGTGGTGCTGGGGAAGAGACCAAGGGCCTCATGCATGCCAGGCAAGTACTCCATCACTGCGCCACAACCCAAACCCTGAGATGCTAGGTTTAAGGGATGGCCCACAAGTGTGGACTCACCAAGGTATAGTTCAGTGGGTGCCACTACCAGGACTGCACAGGAAATAAGAGGGACAGTGCTTGTCCTGAAGCAGGTTTGGGTCAAGGTAGGAGAAATAGAGAAATACATTTGAGGTAGAACAGAGTAACACAGATTCTAGAAGAGAGACCCTTGTGTGTGGTTCATTAGGTTCCATTCTGAACATGAGCAGTCTGAGCAAGGACAGAATCTGTGAGCTCAGTGAGAGGCTTCTGAAACAGCTGAGGGGCGCATGTGAACTCGGACTGGAAGTGGGGAGCATGGAGCTCCAGTGGAAGCAGAAGCCAGCGATGGGAGAGGGAGGACCAGGGCTGGAAGACCTGGTAACTCTGAATTTGTTGGAAAATCAGGAGGTTCTAGTTTTGCAAAGTGTGAAAAAAAGATGAGTCTGGAGTTTTCGGTGAATATGAGGCTGCTGAGGCCGACTGTGAAGCAAGTAAAGAGCTCAGTCATCCTGCTTATCTGCAGGGGATATACTCCAAGACTCCAGTGAATGCCTGAAACCACACACACACACACACACACACACACACACACATACACTATGGTTTTTCCTATATCCACACACAGTAAATTTTAATTTATAAATTAGGCATAATAAGAGATTAATAATAACTAACAATAAAATAGATTATAATAATATACTATCCTAAAAGGCATGTGAGGCACATGCTGTCATCCCAGCACTCTGCAGGCCGAGGCAGGAAGATTACAAGTTCAATACCAGCCTCAGCAAGTTAGAAAGACCTTGTCTTCAAATAAAAAATAAAAGAGGGTGGGGATGTGGCTCACTGTTGAGTGCCCCTGGGTTCAATCCTTGATAAACAAAACAAAACAAAACAAAACAAAAAACACAATGTTATGCGAATGTGGTTTCTCCTCTCTCTTAAAGAGGGTTACTTGAACACAAAGACTACAATACTGCAACAGTAGATATGAAAACCAAGAGACTAATGGGTGGGTACTGTCTATAGCATGGATACACTGAACAAAGGGAAGATTCATGGTTTAAGGGTGGTAGAGTGGGATGGTATGAGGTTTCATCACACAACTCGGAAAAGCATAGAAGTTAAAACTAATGAATTATTTCTGGAATTTTCTATTTAGTGTTTTTGGACCACTAAAACCTTAGAAAGCAAAACCACAGATAAGGGGACCGTTACTGAACATGTGTTCTGTGCTTGCACTCTCGGTCCTGTCAATGAGTAAGCTCACTTTATTTTCTTAACAACCTGGAAGACAGGCACATTTGTAATTCCTCTTTCACAAATAAGTTAGCTTGGTCAAGAAATGTCAAGTAGTTTAGCAGGTCACATGGCTGAGATGGGACAGAATCACTATTTGAATTAGTCATCTGAACCCAGAACTTAAGCTCTCAGTTTCTTCCAAGAGGTGGGCTGGTACTATATTCTGTTTGCACATGCAGACATGTGAACGCGCAGAAACACCCAAGATCACAAAGAAAGGGAATATACAATAAGCAAAGGCTTGAGGCTAGAATCTGGGTGACACCTGAATTGGGAGGTTGAGAGAGAGAGAGAGAGACAGAGAGAAGAGTCATACCTCAACACAGTCTTAGTCAGGGAGTCTTAGACCTAGGCTAGAGCTATATTTTGAAAGTTAAGGGAAATTTTAGGGAGGACAGTGGGGCAGGACAGAAATAGGATGTAACAAATATGTAAATGCAGGGGAGAGGCAAGAGGGAGTTTGCCAGAAAGACAAGATAAAAGGGAAGGAGAAAGAAGGAAGAGAGAAAGAAAAAGAGGGGACTAGTGAAGAGTGACCCCAATGTGGGTGACAGTGGTGGCTTCAGGAGCCAAGTTGGAAGAGGTGACTATGGAAGTTCAAGGCCAGTTCTTAAATCAAGAGACAGAAGGAAGATCACATCAGTAGGTGACTCTCTGAAATGACATCTGGGTATTGAGGGAGATGTTGAAGACACCCATGGGGAGTGATGTTGATCTCTGTGGGTAGGTAGAAGGTGAAATCATGTGTTCAGAGCAAAGGAGCAGAGAAGACAGAGACCTTTGAAACTAGTGCTTGGAGAACAGGAAGTGGGATAAACAAGAGTTGACAATCAGCTTGAATGGGTGGATATGTTCAGGGTCCAAATCCTTGGATTTTCCATGAAAATACAGCACAGCCTAAGAGCACAGAGCTAAGCAATCAAAGGCGGGGATGAAAAGGTAGAACCAAAAAGGACAAGAGAAACATGGACAAGAATGAATTATCTATTAAATGATTGATTCTGGAGACTTGGTGGTAAAAAGAAAGACGATGCTGGAAGAACTGGTGAGAGTATATTCGTATTCTATAAGGTCGAGAGCTTAATAATGATAGTGAAGGGGAAGCGCAGGATCAGTGGGAGCAAGGGCCAGGAGGGCAGCGGAAAGGGTCTATTCAGAGCTGAGGGGAATCAGCTGCAGGATCCTGTAGAAGACACAGATGCCAGTGACTGAGGTGTGGAGGGGTAGCCTTGCTGGGGATGGGAGGTGGCTGTGCAGAAGGGACCTCACAGGAGCTTGGGAGGTCCAAGGATCATGCAGATATGCTAACAGGGCAGTTGTCCACATAGGTAGAAAAATACTTGGTGATGGGGCAATGAAAGGAGAGTGAAAACTGGTGCAGTGCTCTCCCAAGGGGTGCTATGAGCAGATCCATGACCTACAAGAGAGAAGGCCTGAGTAATGATTCAGGAAGGGCTCTGTGGACTACTGCAGCCTGGGTACACGTCTGAAAATAAGAGATGCATTGGGACATATAGTAGGAAAGTTGACTGAAGAATGTTAATAACAAAGAAGAACAAAAGGCAGATAAAGAAATATCCAGATCCAGTGACTTGAATGCTTTAAAAGGAAAACATGCTTTTTGAGTTCCAGTAATGAAGCTACTAAGAGATAGGGTCTATGGGAAGGAAAGATGGTATAATAAGTGGGTAAAAAATATATATATATACAGGTAAAAAGATCATGTTAGTGAAAGCTAGAGTAGTTCACCTGAGGCAAGCAAAAGAAAGAAAGATGCATTTCAATCCAATGAATTGTCTCTGGAATGTGTTAGAGACGCTCATGACTTCTTTGCCATTATAAAGAAATGCCCTTATCTTCCTAGCTCCTTTAGTGATCAATCTCACCTTGAATCAAAGCCTGTCTCCCCGCTCTAGGTATTCCAAAGTGCAGCAGCTGCCTGGACTTGGAGGCTCCTGGGTGACCTGACATAGGAGCAGGCAATCCATTTCACATCCTGTTTGTGCCCTGGCTCCCATTACAACCGTAATTCAGGCGAAATATACATGTATGTTTAGGCGTGAAAGTTAACACCACAGACAGTAATATGAAAGACTACATATGTGTGGTGGGGTTAATTTACAGTTACTGTGGGATCCATAACTTTGCAATTTCCTGGCTTTGGTCTGTACATTCTTTCAGACTCAACATGTTATTAACTTTTTCTTTAAACCAGCTATCTGTCTTTTGGCTAGTATTCCCCATTGTATTAGCATGCATATTTCCAAGTGGAATATCATGTTGTAAAAGTTTGTTCACTTCCTCTCATCTCTCTCAGTCCATCTGTATATTTTACATCTAACCTCTTGGGTCTTCACCTTTTCTGGCTCTGTAAATTTAATTAATGTACTTTTGACTCTCTTTACCAGGTCACTCTTGAAAATTTACATAAAACAGATCCACTTTTTTTTTTCATCATACCCTAATGGAAACACTTTAGCTACATTTCCCTCTCCAGTCTATTTCAATTTATCTTTTCCATATATCTTCTCTCAGATGCAATCAAACATGAATACTTTGAGTGCTCCTTCTATAGAGAGCATTCTGTTTGTGGCATACCCCGTCTTATGTAAATAATAGTTGACATCATGTGCTCTTCATAAAATCACCCAGATCCTTCTGATGCTTTTGCTCCCTTCTGAGCTATTTCTTTTGCTTTCATTGGATTGTTCTCTTCTATTTCTCTATTAATCTTGGAGAATTGAAAATGTTTTCAGAGAAAGAAAAGCAAAATACAATAATTAGATTTTTCCTCCATTTTTTCAGAAACAGAACCAGTGAGGTTACTTTGAGTTGCTATTCCAAATAAATAAATAAATAAATACATATTTTTAAAAAGGAATGGGTTGGGGATATAGCCTAGTGGGAGAGTGTTTGCCTAGCATATGCAAGAACCTGGGATTCCCAGCTCTGCAAAAAGAAAACACCTAGCTAGTTGAATGAATTAATTATCCTACCACACTTGAGATTTTTGACTCAGATTTTGTATTTTTTGCGAAGGTACAACTTGGCTTTCCTCATATTTTTACTTGCTTACTAACTATAAAATTTAATGCCAAGGATACTCAACTTTGTGTTTCCTTTATCTTCTTTTCTTTTAAAACATTAGTAAACTAGTGTCAATTACTTTGTTCTCCTTATTTACAACTTCCTTTCTCCTTAGCAGAAATATTTTTATACTTACTGCAGAAAAAGACATATATACATTCTCTCAAACATCAAATCAAAATTAAGGAAGTCATAGCTGGCCGTATGTCTTTGATTGTCATTCTTCCTACTGAAATCCTTAATTGGCTATAAATACACTGGCAATAGAATCGATGAAAGAGAAAAGTCTAAAGATGTTTTCTGAATTCTATTCCTCCTAGAATCCCCATTTAAATACTTGGCCTTCTTATTAAATTCATCTTTAGTGATCACGACCAGTCAATAACATTCTCATCCAATCATCTATTTCTTTGTGATTCTTCAGTTGGATATTTAAACCAATAGTACTTACTGACACGTATTAACCCATACGTTGGGTAGTATGTGGAAATACTTGGGAAAACAGGAAGCTAAACCTGGTTAGCTTTCACCTGAGCAATGCTGAATGAAGCCTGTAAGTGGGACACTGAGCAGACTGTAAAACTCTACCCTAACCTTCAGAGTTGTAGGCTTCAGACCTCTGCTAATGTCCTGGACCATGAGCTGAGAGGTAGACAGTACCACTGGTAGAGTAGCTGAAGGGACTCCAGGACAACCCGATAGGAGCAAGAAGAAATACTCTGTGTTAAGTTAGGGGAAATGGACCTAGTCTTAAGGTAAATTTCCCAGGGGTATAGGGAACCTTCTGACATTCTGCAGTCTTCCAATGACTCACCATGGAATTATCAAGAGGATTGATGCTTCAATATCAAGATCCTGTTAACTACTTATTCAGGACAAAAGAGAATCCAAGGGTTGGGATTTTTTTCCCCTTTCTTCACTTGGCTTGACATGAAGATAATGCTTTACTAGTTTTCTTCCAATTAAAGGACACCAGGAAACATCGTTTTTGAGTCCTGATATGCAAGCCCACTGAGGCTTATATCCTGGATGTCCTCACTGAAGGTTCGGCAGGGCCTGTCTGCGTCACCACAAAGAATTACTTCCGCAGACACTCAGGCCCATGGCCTCCCCCAATCCTTCCCTATAATCCCCAACATCTGTTCTATGTCCATGCTGACCAAAGGGGGAATCAGCAAAAACCGGCTGTCAGATAAGCAAACGGGCTCTCAGGGTGTCAGCAGGGCCTATGATTTCAGCTGAACAGGCTGGATGTAAGCGCTGCTCCAGCTTAGACCACTCGCGACACAGAGGAAACACCTGCTCAGAACTCATCCAGAGGAAAAGTGCATTGAGCATTTTTGTGGGGTCGAGGTTGATAGCAGTGATTTGGACTGCAGAACTCCAGGTATTCAGGGGCACTATACAGCCCAGATTTGTAGGGTTGATGCTCACAGGTACTTATCCAAACTTTCAACTGAAGAAGAGCCATCTAAAATGAGTTTGCATTTTATTCTTTTATAGTGACTCCCATGTTACCTTATTTGGGACTCAAGCCTAATACCTATCAAGAAAAAGAAAAAATAGTGTGCAGTTTTTACTATGGTGCTTGATTTGTTTGGGGAGAACAACAGGACCCAAAGTAAAGTGAACCTTCTGTCAGCAAATTATACTACAATAATGAACTGCTTCTCTACCTAATCAACAGCTCAGCAGGGGAGGGTGACCAAACTCATTCAAGTCGGATATCAGTGGAGACAGTTTTATTTATTTGCTGTATTGCTTTTTTCCAGATGTATTCAATGACAAAAAGTGAATATGAATTTTAAAAATGAGGCAACAAAATTTAACATAAAATATCAAGTGAGACAATATGTCCTTTGGGTGAGCAGCTGTTCTAATCCACCATAATTTAATGTGGTGAGTTTGATGACTAAGTATCTTAATCTAATGAGCATGAGATTACCCATCAGTAAATTGGGGCCATCTTATCCTGATGTGGTGGTTGTTGAGCAGAAAATAGCATATACAAATAGTTCAGTAGAGTACTTGGCACTTACTAAACAGTAGCTGGGATTTTTAGTACATTCTTGAAAACTTTGGAAAAATCTAACCCCCTGAAGTGGTGTTTGAGGCCACTCATAGATCAGCCCTGATCAATGAGGACCCCACTCATGACCCTTGATCACCAGCAGCCTGCAATATAACCATGATGAATTGTCTCAATTTCTTAAAATCCTCAACATGTATGTGTGTGTGTGTAAAATGTGTGTGTGTGTGTGTCTTTGTCCATCTTGTTCTTCACTCATCTGACAGTTTTCCATTCCACCATTGTTCAGACTTTGAAAATTCTCTCTGCTTCAAGATTCAGTTCAAATATTACCTGCTCCACATTTCTCCAGGCAGAATTGCATGCTTCCTTCCCTGGCTCCTCTGTGATGATCACAATTCTATAGATACCATTTGCTGCACAATGACCATGTGTAATGCACAGTGTTGGTAACTTGCCTCCCCTTCCTTTAATACACAAAGATGACTTTACAACAATAGTATTATCCTCCATTTAACAGATGAGAACAGACTGGTTCAAAGAGGTAAATTTTCCTAAGGTCACATTGCTGGCCAGGGGTAAGAAGTGCCATCTGCTTCAAGCCCACAGACTCTGTAGTATGTGCTCTTGCCACGGTGCCCTGGGATTCTGTATCATACTCAATGCCATGCTTGCTTGTCTATTCATTTGATTAGACAGTCTCCTAACAGTAGGCATGTGTTCAACACAACCCTATATCCTCAGTGGTTGGTACGTCACAAGCAGATATTCATAAATTCACTAGAGACAAAGAAGGGCAAAATGTTTTCTATGTAGGGCACCCCCATACACTGTAACTTCTATATTTTCTGTTTTATTGGGGTATAAATATCTGAGAATGAAGTTAAGGCCTAGTGCTGGAGCAACACTCAGGTAGCACCAATTCATACACTTTTTTCAACTTACATCAAGTAATTTTGTTTGGATTTTCAAGTTGGCATCAGGTTAAGTTTTCCTCTTGGCTTTTGGGTTAAGCCCTGCACCTATGTCTGTTTTGAGCTGATTAGTTGCAAGTATACACTCCATGATGGGCCTATAATGTGCTCACAATCAGAGCAGGTGGCCAGGAGATACAGCTGATCACCAATTGCCTGTAGGTCTTACCATAGTCATGATTCTAGAAATAAATTCCCCTGGAGATCTGACTCCGAATTCCATCTTCAGAGAGACTCACATACATGACTACTACAACCGAACCTACTACAAGAAACTATCATTTAAACTGCCTGTGGTTAGCTAGTCACCTATGTAGACACTCTGCTGACCTCAGCTTGAGTGTCCAGTCTGTCTTATGCCCTTCGAGGTTGCCCTGGACTGGGCATGTGCACAGCATTGAAGCTGGATTTATTTTATGCCTTTGTGAAAGCTATGTGCACAATTGCCCCTGTCTTCCCTGGTCCACTGGCTGCAGCTGACTGTGATGGCCTATTTTCTGTGTTAATCATGATCATTATTGCCATTTACTGAACATTCATCCTGAGCCAGGCATTGAATACGAATTTTAAAATAACACAGTGAACTCTATGATTTTGGCATAATTGCTACCATTCTTAATTTTGCAGGTGACACACAAGGCACAAAGAGATCAGGTGACGTGTCCAAGGCCAAGCTGACAAGAAACAATCTATCTGGGGGCTCCCGTGTTCTGAACCGCCATGTAATACTGTCTCTCAGGAAATCCTGGGACTTTTCCAGCAAAGACCACCTGGGAAAAGTCAGAGGGGAATCCGGAAACATGCCCACCAAACCAGGCAGAAAAATTGAGATGGGCAACCCTGCTATGTAATCTGGTATCAGCGGAAGGAAAAGCTGAGTAAACAAAAGTGGTAGTAAAAGTTCACGTACAGCTCATAACAACACTCTGGTAATGGGAAGCCTAAACAATAAGATAAAAGTGAAATGGAGGGGGGCACTGACTATGGCTTCTTTCAGGTCTAAACCCCACGACTGACTTCCCCACAGGCTTTGAGCAATCAGAACACCCAAGACAAATCCCATAAGCATACTTAATTGAATAATCCAGATTCTGTTTGCTTGGGTTTTTGAAGCATCAAAACAGTCCTTTATATGCTTACTTTGGCTCCCCTGCAGTTTTAATTAAGCCTCCCAAGGCTCACAAGCATATTAAAATTAGGTGGAAAGAAAACCTGCAGCCTTTGATGACGATGACCACAAGGTGCAAGGATTCCGGTTTGATCTCTCACTAGAGCAGCCACAGCTGATGCTCAGAGTCGACCCGAAGGGAAATTTTCCTGTTTATTTTCCTTTGTGGGGAGGAGATGGCGATCACTCAAGTGATGAAAAGGCTTCTTTCTTGGGACAAAACGGGCACCATGGAATCCCCCCTGCAGAAGACTCCCTGTCGTTCCTGCTTAGACCTGTCCCAGGAGACTGAGGTGGGCACTCTTTCCCAACGACCACACTGGAGGCCTTCTTCCTGTTTGATCCTCTTCGACATTCACATTTAGTATGCTATCCAATCTGCCAGCTGAGCCAAGGTACTTTAGTGCCACTTTTTCCCTACCTCAGGGGGATGAAATCACGCCAGGCCTACCCTTGCGGTAAGTTTACGATAGGCCCTCAAACCTCAACTCTCTGGCTCTATCCTGTCTTGGATGCCACTTCACAAATCTTACCAAGTATGTCCTTTCTGAGGTTGACCATGAACTTCAAGATTCTTCTCTTGACTCAAGGTTTTTTCTAATTTGCCTCAGTTGGGTTCAGGAGTTTGGAACAGGTTGCCTCAATAGCACGCAGAGAACACCAGCTGCCTGGGCCCATCTGGGGTCTGACATGCCCATCCAACAAGGCTCTGCTCAGCTGTGTGGGAGGTGCTAAGACCAAGTGAACACACTTGCTTCTCCTGCATCTTACTTGCTAGTTCAGGAGAGAGGAAAAAGACCTATGCTGTATAGCACTGGACACGAGCCATGATGAAGACAGAGCAATGTGCTAGGGAGATGGGAAGGAAGGTAGAGGTCATCTCTGGTTGGGGACACACCCAACATATGTCATAAAGTGACATGAGCTGAATTTGTAAAGAATGGGTAGGGTTTTGGTATGAAAAGATAACAACAGAAGGGAACTTGAAGTAGAAGACAAGCAGCAACAATGGACAGTTAAATCTAGCTCACCCACACAATACAGACGAGAGCTATGATGGAAGGGGCAGGCAAGGTCAGCTGAAGTCAGACCTAGAGGCCCTTGAACAACAGGCTGAGATTCTACTTGATAATCATGAGACTGCAGCGAACACTTCTGCCTTATTCATCTACAAAGTCGTTTTGAGCCCAGGCTATGCATAAGACACTGAGTCGGTTGCTGGAAGAAAACAAACAAACAAACCCATATGAGTTTCCTTATCTCAAGAAGCTTACAGACTAGGGGAGGGGAAATGGAAAATGAAACAAATAATAGTCTACATTCTCATCATTAATGATGAGGAAGGAAAACATTTTGGTGCCATTACGGAGAATAAAGAGAGCGCTCGGGGCTTAGGAAGTAGTATTTGAGAGGAGTCCTCCAAAAGGCATAGGAATTGGTAAGGGGTTTGGAGTGCTGCGCACAGAAGGAACAGCACAGGTGAAGCTCTGAGTGCAAAGGCCTTAGGGAAGGTGGAGAAGCAGAGCATGAGCTACGTGGCTGGAGAGTGCTTCCCAAGACCCTCGCCGACAGGATGGCAGCACCGGGTTGGGTCAGGACTTATGGCCATGTGGAGGGCTCTGATTCAGAACATAATTCAAACTCATTGAAGGGTTTGAAAAAGGGAAGGCACACAACTTGATTCACATTGTTCAAAGAATATTCCAGATGCACTGTAGAAAACACCACAGGGGGACTAGAAGAAGGGAACCGCAAACACAGTGGAGGCAGCAGCTTGTGGTAGGGTGAGGGCAGTGGGATGAGAGCTAACAGAATGGGGAGAGATCTAGGGGAAATTAATAAATAATAGAACTTAGTGAGGGATTGGGCATGGGAGTTAGGGAGAGGTGGTGCTGGAGTGGTGGCCTATACAGAATAAACTGAAATAGGAAAAGAAATGGGGTTATTAAGGTAAGAAGGTTAGGGCTATCACAGAGGGGCAGCACAGGAAATAAGACTTGCAGGAAGGGCATGGGGAATTCTGCTGAGGGAAAACTTACACTATTTGATGCTTGAACACAGAGGTTGAGGAAGACTCAAAGAGGACCCGGAGATCTCCAATCTAGCAACTGGGAACTGAGACTAGTTTTGACACTGAACGGAAATGGAACCGACTTGGAGATTATTCACATGGAAATAATATTTGATGTTGGGTACAGAGTTGATGGGGTTAGCCAGGGAGGAAGTGGAGAGAGAAGTGTGACAGAATCATGGTGAACCTCACCTCTCGGGGCCTGGAGGAGACCAGAAGCAGGGGAGAATGTCCACGTGGTAGGAGGAGACAGCAACACCAAATGGGGCAGAAAGACAGAGAACCCTGGGTCTCAAAGACGAGAAAGACATTAACAGCTCCTGGGAGAAAGGCTAAGTGGTGACTGGAGTCCAATGCAAGGAGTACAGGTATGTAAGGTGGCAGAGGAGCAAGGCTAGGAGGTTCTTCCAACAGGCTCGGGGACCAAGACAGCAAATGAGTGCAGAGTAATTTAAGGCAGGTAAAATCAAGGACAAGATGACTGAGAGCTCATGTGAGGGACTCTCCACCTTGTGAAGGAAAAAGCCAGCAGAGATAGAGAAATTAAACATGTACCATAAAGCCCAGGGTTAGCAAGGCTTTAAATCTTTATATCTGGGATTGAATGGAGAGGATATCACCAATTGGGTTGTGTTTGTCTGTACGTAACTAAAAATCCAACTGACAGTCCCTAGAACAACAACAAAAATATCCTTTCCCCCTAAATAATTCTGGAAGTAGGTATTTGCCTCTGGTGCAGTGCTCGGGCTTGCTTGCTCCCTTTGCACTGCCATGCTCAGTGTTGGCTTTCCTCTTGTTTGTGGCCTCACAGTCCTGGGGTGGCTGTTGTGGCAGTATGCATTACATCTGCCATCAAGGAAAGAAGAGAAGGGAGCCCCTCAAGCTCCATTCATGTGGAAGCCCCAGCTGACTTCCTTTAGTGCTCACTGGATAATTCGGGCTCACATAGATACTCATGGGTACAAGGAGCTTGAGGACATCAATAATTCTTTTCAGAATCCCTAATGGGAAGTGGTAGAAAGAGATTGTCAGCAGCTGCTATGGTTTGTGTATGTGTCCCCCAAAGGTCTGTTGTTAAAGGACTGGTCCCCAGGGTAAACTATTGGTAGGTGGTAGAACCTTGAGGAAGTGGGGACTAGTGGGAGGTCCATAGATCTTTGGGGGCATCCCCTTTGAAGGGGATAGTGGGGCTCCCACATCTTCTCCCTGACTTTTGCTTTCTGGCCATTATATGAATGATTTTGCTCTGCCACACACTCTTGTCATGATATGCTGCCTAGCCACAATCCTAAACAAATGGGGCCAACTGATCATGGATTGGAATCTCCAAAACCATAAGCCAAGATAAACCTTGTCTCTTTATAAGTTAATTGACTCAGGTATTTAGTTATAGTGATAGGAAGCAGACACAGAAGCTTTTGAGTCAGCCATGGAGATGTAGAGGTTGTTAGAAATTACATGGTTCCTGAAAAATATAGATAATAGAGGGATATTTTGAAAGAGAATATGTATGAGGTGGCTTTGTTCACGAGCCTGGAACAAGGGCCCATCCTTGGTAAGGGGAGGGGAAGTGAGTTGGTGAGTTTGGAATATCACCTTGGGCAACAATAAGAGAAAGCCAACAAGATGGGTAACCCATAGGGGTGTATCATAGTCCAAGAATCCTAGAGAAACATTCTGTTATTGAAACCCCGCTTTTAAATTCCAAGGGTTTAAAAAGTGATTCAGAAAAATCATTTTATTTTTCTTGAAAGGCTCACTTTTAAATTTGTGTGATGTTCTAATGCAAATATATATTCCTTAAAATATTGAAGGGACTGGTTGAGCTAATTTTAGAGAGGATGAATAGCAATTTAGGGTCAATGTCAAGTAAGAAGGGACAGCTGAGAAAAATTTCCAATAATGTTCACTTAATAATAGAGAAACCAACCAAATAAATAATGCTTCTGTGTTCTTCACTGACAGAAATAATGTAATTTTGAGTCAACTGAAAGGATTCTAGTATCTTTCATTCCAAAGGCAATCTTTAAATATGCATGTCAGCTGACTTCCTCCTCCTTACAGCAGCCCCAGGCCCCCAGCCATCTGCTTCGGGAAGCACAAGTGTCAAGAGGTCGTTCCCCCTGCCAACCCGGAGCCCCTTTCTAACTGACAGGGAGAAAATGTGGGTTTGCAGAACTCACCAGTTGTTTTCTCTGGGGTTTGAAACCATAACATTTCCATTCAGAGGAAATAGTCTAGGATGTTTATTTTTTCAAACTTCATGAATATTAAAAGCACCATAATTGAAGCCAAAACATATGAAAAATGAATGCAGTGGTACCAAATGTGGGTGTTCTGCTTTCAAAGCAGTCTCCATCGATGTAAAATGTTTCAAGCAAAAGAAGATAAATGGTATAAACGCACAGCTAAATCAAGTACAGTTTTGAAGATCATAATTTTATCTGGGCTTTTGCTGTCCCCTAGGAAAGTAGACGAAATGAGAAAGAGCAGTGCTGTTATTTGAGAAGAATGAGCACACATCTACTGAAAATTCAGTGTGCCAATTCTATTTTAAAGGTTCAGATTTATTTGGCCTGGATACACCATGAACCTCTGAGGATTTACATATCTTTAACCTAATGTGAAGAACTAATAACCAGTGAGGGGCTTAGATAAGACCTTATGAATATTCAAACCTTTTAAACCTCCAAGTATGGAGACACATATTTCTCAACACTACAATATGCATCCTATTATCTCTTTTCAAACTCTCTGGCCCAACAGCAGCCCCGTGGTGGAAAAATTCACTGGCACTAGAAAAAAAAAAATTCAGGATGTTTACATAGATAGCCAACAGCCTATTTTGGAACTGAGGATGACTGGGACTTCCCAAGAGTCAAACCTGATTTGCTTTTTAAGAGAAACATGATCAAATATTGAGCTCATTCCTGAAATGGAGAAGCCATGAACTGTTTGTTGTTCAATAAAGGTGATAAAGTACAGGTCAAGTATCTCTTATCCAAAATGCCTGGTACAGAAGTGCTCAAATTGTTTTTTTTTTTTCCTTTTCTAGATTTTAGACTACTTGCTTAGACTTTCAGATTTAGTACCCCTAATCTGAAAATAGTAAAATCTGAAATCCAGAACATTTTATGAAAAGTTTCGGATTCTGGAGTACTTCAGAATTTAGACTTTCAGGTAAGGGATGCTTGACCAGCACAGACTTAATTTTCCTTTTTTCCTCCAGCTGGGATTAAGGCCAGTGCCTTCTGCATGTGCTGTACCACTGAGCTACATACCCAGTCCTTGATGTTTTACATAAATGCTTTTGCTGGTGTGTTGGGTGGCTTAGGAGAGGTATGATGGCAGTGGGACTAGCTGGGTGGTTGTGCAGTGGGGTGGGGAGGCCAATGTTGAGCTAGCATTTGTGCACTTTACATCTGAAACAAGGAGCCATAGGAGAGGGGAAAAGGTGACAGAATGAAGAGTAAAAGGAAATACAAAATCAGCTTGCAGGGGAGCGAGGAAAAGGAGATGAGGAAAGCCCTGGAGAACCTGGAAAAAGTGCTTTTTCTGTTACTGCTGTGGTCCTCTCCTGGCATCAGGAGAAGTTACTCCCAAGTCATTTTCAGCTCAAATGTTTATTCTTTCAAAGATTTCTGAGAGTGAACTAAATATAAAATAAATCTGCAATAATTTAAATTTTAACTTACTTGTGACTGGTAATATCACTCCTTTTTATTTTCAAACTTTAAGCTAATTTTTAGGGCATGATCCATCTGCTGTGTATATCTTATTCATTCTTTAGGAAAATATCCATGGACTACCAGTAATATGCTAGACATAGTACTGCAGGTTGGAAGTGTGCTGGATCATAAGGGAGACTCAGTTCCTGCCCTCTAGGGTTTCCTGTTCACTGGAAAACAAGGATAATAAATAAACAATAAATTCCAAGAAAAGTACAGGGTGAGTGCTCTTGGAGTTGATGGTGGTTGGCAGACAAGTGGAGAAAAATCAGAAAGAACCCTGAAAGCTTGGAAGATGAGCATGAGCTGTCAAGTGACAGACAGATCCTGTGGCTTTGCTGGTTGTAGCCCGCATGGTCTCTCTTGGCTTGTCTCTGTTCAATTCCTGCAGCTTTCCTGGGCAGATGTTTCACCCTACTGACATCTCTTAATCTCAGGGGTCTCTACTGAAACTTTGGCTTCCTTCTCACTTGGCTTCCTTCTCTTCATGCATCACTCTCTCAGAGCTAGCCAACAGGGACTCTGACCCTGCTATACCATATCTGGGCTCTCAGGCTGTTAATAGTTTAGATATGAGGTGTTGCCCAAAAGCTCATGCATGAGACACTGTAAGAAACTTGAGGTGAAATGATTGGGTTATGAGAGCCTAATCTAATCAGTGCATTAATCCACTGTTAGGGATTAACTGGGTGGTAACTGTAGGTAGGTAGGATATGGCTAGAGGTGGGTCACTGAGGCATGACTTTGGGGTTTATATTTTGTTCTTGGTGAGCAGAGTTCTCTCTGCTTCCTGGTGCCATGTCCTGAGTTGCTTTCCTGTGTTAAACCCTTCTGTTATGGTGCTTTCTCTCACACCTCAGGCACAGAACAACGGGGTCAGACATCTGTGGACTGAGACCTCTGAAATGGTGAGTGCCAAATAAATTTTTCCTCCCCTAAAATTGTTCTTGTTGGGTCTTTGGGTCACAGCAGTGAAAAAGCTGACTAAAACACAGGCCTTCCTTTTAGATCTTGGTGGAAGCCTCCATGACCCCATAACTCCAGCTTCCTGCAACCCTGCAGAACCAGTATCAAGTGGTTGTTGCCAAGGTGTGCCAAGCCTTCTGGGACCACAGTTGCAGCAGCCTCTGAGTGCCTAGGGAACCAAGCACGGTGAAACAGCGTCCTTGGCACACCCCCTCCCCCCTCAAGCAGGGTGCCCCAGGGTCTCTCCTCAAATAAATTTTTACTTTTACACCCTTGAGCCTGAGAAGGGTGTGGTTTTGCCAATTCCTGAGATGCCCTTAAGCCACCTCTCCTGTTGTCTCTGTGCAAAGTACATAACATCTTTTTCTAGGCTACAGTGTCTAACAATCACAGCTTCCTTAATCCCAGTTTTCTTGCATTTTTCTGGTCAAGCTACAATTTTTTAAAATCTTTCTTCTCCTGATTATCACAGTAAACTTGGCTAAAAGCTTCCAGCAATATTCACATCACTTCCTGGATGTTGTGTTGCCTTGAAATTACTCCTACCAGATCAAGTAGTCCATTATTTTAAAATTCAGCCTCACAAAAAGCCTCAAGGCATGGGCATGGCCAGAAGATAATATGACTGGGCCCTAGTTCAATTTCCAATGATGTTTTCCTCTGAGACCTCATGAGTCCAGTCTTTATTGCCCACAATCCTAATGGCATTCTGGTCTTCTGAACTCCTAAGAGAACTGCCCACTAAACTATTCTTACAACGCTCTATGACTTTTTCAGTTTTCATTTCCAAACTTTTCAAAATCCCTTTCCTGCAAACCAGCTCCAATGGCTTCTTAACCACACAGTCAGGTGAGTAAAAGCAAGGACCCCACTCTTAGTACCAATTTCTGTTTTAGTTAGCTTTTTCATCAGTGTGACCAAAATGCCAGATAAGAACAAACTAGAAGAGAAAATTTTTATTTTGGCTTATAATTTCAGAGGTTTAGTCCATGGTTGACCAACTTCATAGCTTTGGGCCTGAGGTGAGGGTGTGGCAGAGCAAGCAGCTCAGGACATGGCAACCAGGGATAGAGAGAGACTCTTGTTCACCAGGGACGGAACATAAACCCCACAGTCACTCTGCCAGTGACCTCCTCCTGCCACTCCCCACCCGCCCAATTACCACCCAGTTAATCTATATCAGTAGATTCATTCACTTTTTAGGTAACAATTCTCACAATCCAACCATTTCACCCCTGAACATTCCTGCATTGTCTCACACGTGAGCTTTTGTGGAACTTCTCATATCTAAACCATAATGAATTTTATAAATATAAATTTTTGTACTTAATAAATGTACTTACTAATACATCTATTTTGTTATTATTATGATGCTGCTGGATGGAACCCAGGATCTTGTACATCGTAGACAAGTGCTCTAACACTGAGCTATATCACCAGCTCACTGTATTAATTTTTTAAATCTCAAATGAGATTATTTCTTGTCTTGTTCAAAGCTACCATTTTTTTCCTGCACAATTGCACCTCTTTCTCGTCTATGTCCATTAATTATTCTTGCCACAAGCCACTCCCTTCTCATCTTGTTTCCCATCTCTTCTGGACCTGGGGTATGTTGTTTTCTCCTACTGAAATGTGGTCCTTCCCCTTAGATATTAGGGGGAAAAAATTTCTGTTTTCCTCCAAGATCTTTCTGAAGGGTGGGTGGGGTGTTACTGTTTGGGAAATCTTCAGTTTCCTTGACCCCCTCCACCCCAAAGCTGACTATGTCTTTAGGTGTTTTACATAGAAACACAGGTTTATACTTCAATCTGAGTAGTACCTTGATCACTACACAAAACACATTGTGCTGTTTGTTCCCTTCACTGGTTCCTTGAGAGTAACAACTAAATATTTCATTTTATATTCCCAGGACTAATATAGCTCAATAACTTAAAGAAAGGAGACCAACTCAATATATTTTTTAAATCTGAGCTCAATAAGACAGCAAGATTTGAAAGTTCTCTGTTGCCCCAAATCTGTGAAATTAAATACTCTACCATCCTGTGAAATTAAAATACTCTACCGTTAGGAAAAAAAGCACAATCCAGTGTATTATCTGATTAGTATCTAGTAAGGGTTACATATGTAGGAACCCCCAAGTACCTCAATGAAAGCATGAATTAAGATATCATTATAGAATGAATTACTTCCCCTAAAAATTCAGATATTGGATTGGGGATGTAGCTAAGCGGTAGAGCTTTTGCCTGGCATGTGTGAGGTCTTGAGTTCCTTTCTGGTAGCGCAAAACCCCCCAACCAAACAACAAAACAAACAACAATTCAGATGTTGACGTTATAATTTTTCTATATTTCAAAATATGACCTTCTTTGGAAATAAAGTTGTTGGACATATAATTAGTTAAGCTTAAATGAGGTCACTAAGGGTGAGCCTAATCCAGACTGGTATTCCTATAAAAAGGAGAAATTTGGATGAATATGTGCAGACAAGGTGATGCTT
Organism: Marmota marmota marmota; assembly: GCF_001458135.2. Taxonomy (NCBI): domain Eukaryota; kingdom Metazoa; phylum Chordata; class Mammalia; order Rodentia; family Sciuridae; genus Marmota; species Marmota marmota. The sequence goes on from NW_025999942.1 coordinate 888,730, forward strand.
CTATAAACCAAGGAATACCAAAGATGACTATCAAGCCACCAGGTACCAGGACAGAGGGCCCTTCAGCAGGAATCAGCCCAGCCAACATCTTGGTCTTGGACTTCCAGACCCTGGTACTATGAAACAATAATATCTGTTGTAAAAGCCACTCTCTCTGTGGTGCTTTCTACCAGAGCCTTAGGAAATGAATCCAGATATTTATTGGGGGTCTATTGTCCATACTTTAATTGCTCTTGTCAAGCCTTCTATTGCTCTGCTTCAAGTGGGAGAGGTGCAACAGACAACTGTGGGGGCCGGGGGGGGGGGAGCATTGTTTGACAGGACGGGCACTGTCAGATAATACCAACACAGCTTGTGTGTGGAGAGACAAAGGCAAATAGGTTGAAGGGCAGGTTACTGGCTAGCATTTGTTTCTCCCATCCAGGTCAGCCACTTGGAAAAAAATTATTTTCAATCATGAAAAAGTCTGTCATGTAAGAAAACAGAGTCTGTAACAATACCATCATTTTTTCTGTAAGTTCTCATGCAGCCAGAGAGCAATATCACAGAAAATGCAAGAAAAATAGTGCCAGAAAGGATTCAAATTGTCAACCCTATATCAACAGAAAGATGAAAATCGGAGCCATCACAAAATACTCCTGGATGGAGGCAGCTTCTTTATTGAAAAGACTGCACAGGACTCCCTCATTCATTGTTTTGATAACTTGCAGGTGATGGGGGACTTCACATCACACCCATTTTACAGAAGAAAAATGGAATCTAAAGGTTGAGTTATCCCCAGGCTAACATGGAAGTATATGGCAGGATGGAATCTGGACTCGATCACTACAATTTCAGTTTTGATAATTTGCAAAAATAAATCTTGGCTGGGAGGGATATCAACATGAAGAGAGTCATTTTTCTGAAGTCGAAAAAGGTAGTAAAATGCAGAAAAAGATTTCATGCCTCCTGCATTGCACGCTCTTGCACACTCATGCTGGCCCTCTGGGGCTGCAGACCATGCTTACCCTCGTTCCCTGGGCCTAGCGGAGTGTTGGCTTGTGGTAGACAAACAATCAAGGCTTGCTGAAAGTGAAATAAAAGACTTCAATAAAAGATATTTTAGAAAGACTTTGTGAACTGGCAAGTACATCCCTGCTGCTTCTGGCAGGGCTATGCTGGTGGATCTGCTTATGGGAAAATTTTACTATTACTGTTCATCTAAATAGAAGAATTGCTGAATCTTCTCTAATGTGAGAAGGGGGTGATGTTTTCACTCTCTGTTCCCACCAACACAGGTTTCGAGGTTGTCCCTTTGCTTTGTGAAGCAAGCATGGTGGCCCAGTCTGGCTTCATTTAACCTCACTTTTCCTTCTTCCTTTGAGGTGATAACAGAGTCGACCTTGGAATCTGGACCAACATGACACAGAGTCAAAAGACTGGTTCCCCATAAAATAAGGTGTCCCTAAGCTTCCTAGCAGGCACCGTTCTGGGTATAATTACAAGAATGAGGCTACAAGGATTAGAGTCAGAGGCTGTCACAGTGGGAAAACGCGGCTGGCTCACAGTCACCAGAGATGCAAACAGATGAGCAACAAATGTGTGAGGCCTGCCAAACCTCCCCTTTTTTTGGAAATCCTCACCCCTGCGTGGAATATTTGGACACATGCAGGCATATTAGATGTGGGCTACTAATTCTAAGAGTGAGCCGAAAAAGGAATGTGAGAACCCTGCTAACCCTTCTGCTTAGTGCTCTCTGAAGGGGCTCCAATAATCGCTTATTTATAACCTCTGAGCACTTGGTGGCCTTCCATGGAAGGAGCAGGCAGCTGCCTACAGGAAACCAACTGCCCTGCCCACTGACTGGAAACAGATGTCCCTTTCTGTCATCTTTGCAAATAGTTGCAATTCCATAAAGCGATCGTTGTCAACTTATTTCCTTCTATTTGTGGTTCACTGAAATTTCAGGATCTAAAGATCTCATCATCTTGTCATCAGCCACAGTTCATGCCTGAGACAATGTTGCAATAAGACTAACCATACTCATTCTTGTAAATTCATCCCTTTATTCTAAAAAAAAAACAAACCTAGAAATCAGAAAGGGGCCTTGCTCGGGCTCACTCAGATTAAATTCTGAATTACTTTACAATAAAAACTTCTCTCTCTTCTCTTTCTCTCTTTCTTTCTTTTGTAGTGCTGGGGATCAAACTGAGGGCCTCAAACACTGAGGCAAGCACTCTACTATTGAGCTATACCACCAACCCTAGAATAAAAACTCTTAACAAGCATAATGAACTGACCACAGAAATTCCATTAAATTACATGTTACTGATTAGGATGATAGGGCCACTGGCAGAATTTCAGAGGCAGGAGAACTGTTATTGATGGTGTGGTATAGTTCCACCTCCTCCTATTTTATATGCAGTTACAGGAAATCACTATGCCAGGATTGCCCCCTTCTGATTTCTCACTTTCCTAAATTGCTTACTCCCTAAAGTTTGTAAAACAAGAGTGTCACTGTTTTTACATTTTAGAAAAGTCTAAGAAATAAACTATAGAAGAAAAAATATTCATCACCTCAAAAATTATTTACTTACTTCTCGTTTAGAAATACATTTTGTTTTTATGCACTTTTAATCAAATAAACACCATAAACTATACTTTCAACCATAAATATTGTACTGTTCTACATCATATAATCAAACAAAATAGTACAGGTCAACTTTTAGACTTAAATCTTTCACAGCAGCACAAGATTTTATGGGTCAGTACAGTAAATACACCACATAAATATGAACTTGTTTCCAGTTTCTTTTTCTACTATCCAATGATTTTTTTTAACACAAAATTTAAGGAGGGAAAGATTCAACAATATATTTTCTTTGACTCTTATACCGGTTTAGTGTGCTGTGGGAAGTTTTTGGGCCTTGCTGTTGAATTTTGCTTACACCTCCTTTTTGAGTCCTTGAGGAAAAAAGGTCTGTCACTTAGGAGGTAAGGCAGGAAGACAGAGTTTCTGCCCAGTGGAGGCTCACAGTTTTTCTCAGAGCACAAGAAAGAAAACATTTTGCATATTCAGGAAAGGCAAAGGAAGGGTGTGGGAACTTGAGGGTGCCAGGCCAATACTACAGAGATGCAAAACAGACTCCGAGAGCCAGGTGGGCAGAGCTGGTGGGATGTGTAGGGGTACTTGGCTTAATGACTGGTCTAGGGGGAAGGATGTTGCTCCTGGCTCTGTTAGCTGATGGATGGTGGAGCTATTTACTGAGGTGGAAACTGTCAGGGGAATATGGAGACATCTCTGTCGCACAGGCTGGGCAGAGGACGTGTGTGGATGCATGTATCATCCATGTGGAGAAATCTGGAAGGCCCTGGGCCACTGAGTCTGGCATGTAAATGGGTAACCTAATCTTTCACAGGTTTAGAGGTAGAAGTCATCAGCACACGGGTACTAGTGCACAAGGGAAGTGTGGACCAACGGCTAAGGGAAGAAGTTGGTGAACATCACCTCACAGAAGTGGGGAGGGGAAGGAGAAGGGCTGACTGGAGAAGGGTTTCAAAGAAGCAAAGGAGCGAGTTCAGAACAGAACAGAATGACAGTGAGGAAAAATCTAGAATTGGAATTAAGGACTGGTGGTACACATAGATGAGACTAGTTTCGGAGGAACGATGAGGGCAGCAGTCGGGTTAAGGGCTGAGCAGGTTAAGGTCCTCTCACATGGGTTGAAAAAGGGGAAACCTCCCTTAAAAGTGACAGTGGGGTCTCTCAGGACTGGGGCTAGAACAGCGGTAGATTATCCCAAAGGCTACTCCACCCACCTTGCAGCCCTCCTGCCAGCTTAGGGCTTGAACAATGCTGTTCTCCTCTACAAATGCAGTACATACTTTTATGTCCTACAAACAAGAAAACCAAACCTAACTACTTCGGATATCTTGGGTATGATGATCTGTATACACTCAAAAAAGAGGTGGTATGCTGAGATAAGAAATCCTAAATGTTTAAAGCTTTTCTTCCGATTGATGACTTTCTGTAATATATAATATGATTTATAATATACTACTTTTGAACTTCACCAAAACACAGTTTTCTAGTAAACTATTTATATCAACATTGATTCCTGAAATTATATTTATATGAATTCTAATTCATCAATTGAATGTGTCTATCCTGACATAGTAAAGTGAAATGAGTTACATATTGAAAAAAGTATGATTGAGTATTCAAAACATTTTAAAATTAAAATTTTAAATATAGAAATAAGGTTGAGGGCTGGGGATGTGGCTCAAGCGGTGGCGCGCTCGCCTGGTGTGCATGCGGCCTGGGTTCGATCCTCAGCACCACATACAAACGAAGATGTTGTGTCCGCTGAAGACTGGAAGATAGATATTAAGGATTCTCTCTCTCCCCCCCACCCCCTCTCTCGCTCTCTCTTTAAAAAAAAAAGAAAGAAAGAAAGAAATAAGGTTGAATTCAAGGTAAAAGTCATAATGCTAATCAGGTAATCTTTTGTATTTTAAAACGAATCACTAACCAAGTAAATCATCAGTATGGATAATCAGCTCACAGCACACAAACTTGTGGAAAGTAGACACTCACTAAATGTTTGTTGAAGTGCATTTTAGAAAAACACTATGGCCAAAGCTGTGAGCCCTCAAGCTTGTTCAAGTGTCATTCCAGTGGACTAGGGAACATGATGTTCTGGGGGTCCAGGAAGCCAACCTCATGAGTGACCACCTTTTATAAATATATGTAAAGACATTCCTATTCCCAGGAGACAGACTAGCTTTCCTCTATCTTTCTTACATATAAAGAATCATATCAAATATATAATTGGTCTTCCAAATCCATGGGTACTACATCCATGGATTCAACCAACTGTGAATCAAGAGTATTTTTTAATGTATCTGTACCTAGCATACAGATTTTTTTCTTGTCATTATTCCCTAAACAATATGATATTAACAACTACTTACATAGCATTTACATTATTTTAGATAAGTCATCTAGAGATAATTTAGTATCTGTGAAGATGTGTGCAGAGTCTATGCAAATACTATGCCATTTTATACAAGAGATTTGAGCCTCCAAGGACTCTGTTATCCACAGAGGGTCCTGGAACCAATCCCCATACAGACACTGAGGAACAACTGTGTGTGTGTGTGTATCATATATATGTGAATCACATAAAAATATGATGCATTAGTCAAATATAACTTCTAAAATTTTTAACAAGTGTTAGATATCATGATAGGTAATTGTCTCAAATCCTATAGTTTACTCTTGAAAATATTCACCCACTTCCCCCATACAGGCTTGGCTCAAGGTTTAAGTGTAAGGAATGAGATCAAGGTAGAAAAAAAGGATAGATCAAACGCCATATGCTGAAGGTTTCAGCTGAGATTTTGCTTGTGTTTTCCCAGGTGAATGTATGCTGTTTTTCTTTATGTCTAAGTCTTCTTTATGAGCTCTCCTGAACACTTCCATAAAAGGAAAATGTATAATTTTGGAAAGAAATAAATTAAAGCATAGAGGGCTTCATATCTGGAAAAACATACATTCTTTAAATATGAATTTCAGTTACTTTCTAGGCAGCTCTTAGTTTAGGTTTTAAAAAATTTCATTAATCATGATCTTGGTCTGCTCTGACTTCTAATTAATTAAATATTTAAAGTTTCATGCAACACAAGTGCTTATATTGATTTTTAGTAGACTTCTATTTTAGTATAATTGCCAAAGAGGAATAGTATTTTAAACCTCTTTTTCCTACTGCTTAACCTCCATCTGAGTATGGAACTTCAGGCAGTAATTTGCTTTCTTTAATAATTCATTTATGAGTAATATATGGAAGGTTAATTTAAAGATTAATGGCAGTAAATAACATAGGAATCCCCTGACATCATGTTACAAGTGGGGTCCAAAATGAAATGAAATAAAACGGGAGAGAATTTGCATAGAACCCAGGCAGAGTCTCCAATAGGTTGCTGAAGGGACGGGAGACAAATGCCAATCAAATGAACCCAAATCACATTATGTTTGCTGGGTGCAGTGGTGCACACCTAAAATCCCAGCTGCTTGGGAGGCTAAGGCAGGAGGATTGTAAATTCAAAGCCAGCCTTGGAAACTTAGTGAGGCCCTAAGCAATTTAGTGAGACCCTATCTCTAAAGAAAATATAAAAAGTGTTGGGATGTGGCTCAGTAGTTAAGAGTCTTTAGGTTCAATCTCTGGTACTAAAAAAAAATAAAAAAGAAAAAGAAAAATCATGTTATCTTTGGTTTCACTCTATTCTAATTTTTTGTATACTTATTCATGCATATTTGGAGAGGGACACTGAAAGTTTCACAGATTAGAGCAAATTTTCTTTAAAATAAGCTATCATAATATTTTTAACATATGAACCTTGCTTACGCCCTTTCTAATGAAGGGTCTGGTTGGATTGAGGGGTTCTCTGGTGGCAGAGGTAATGGATAATTTTTACATTGTAGGATATTCTATGCCTCATTGGTCCCTTTCCTGAGTTTTGCCACATATCTGGCTCTTTGTGTGAAAAAGCACTACCAGCAAATAGTATAACCTTGTAAATGAATTCTCACATAATTAGAAGCATATACAGTCTAATCAACAACTATGACATCTTAGCTTGCTCATTTCCTGTTACAAATTTCCCTACCTCCAACTTTGGCAATTGATGTTCTCCCTAGAAAACCCCCTATCTCTCACAAATGCGCCTCTAGCATCTTGAAGCATTCTGTTTTGATCGGAATGCTCTGGGAAAGTTACTCTGCAGACCACTCCACTGCCCTTTTACTTCGAACATGCTCTTTATCTGGCAGTTCATTCAAGTCCATTTATGTGGTTTGGCCAGGATGTCTATTTCATAGAAGATGTATTCACTGACTCCGAAAGCATATGTCCCTCTACAGATAATTATTCTCTTTAAACATCCGCTTTTTCTTATTTTCTCTCATCTTCTTTCTTTGTGGTCAGCAGTCTTTTGGGGCTTCTACTATTCAAAGAATAAAAGTGTTTTGAAATTATAGAATGAAGTAAGGTTTCTTACTCTGTTACAGTCTATGTCTATGATATAGCTATTAGCATTTTAAAATAGTACATCAAATTATGAAGAAACTATTTTATATTTCAGGAAAAAAAATAAAGACATGTATTTTTCTTTTATTTTACAGTGCTGAGAAAATAATCCTTGGGCTAGTGTTCTAACACTAAGACCCCAGGATCTAGACTTAGGTCTTTTAAGTGTTTATTGGTATAGTGACAGTCATTCTATTTTTAAACTTCAATATATTTTCTACTACATTATTTGTGTCAATATTAATTAGGTATTAACCTCCATCTGAGTATCAAACTTCAGGCAGTAATTTGCTTTCTTTAATAATTCTTTTATGAGTAATATGGAATTATTATGTGAATTCTAGTTGGTATAGCCATCAGCTGACTATGTCTATCCTAACAGCACAGTGAATAACAGCATAGCCAGCAGGTCTGAAATCAGTCAGACTTTTAGTTTTTGAACTTCCAGGTTTTTGAAGCTAAACAGCAATGTAACACTGGATTATTTAATGTCTTTCTTTCTCAATTTCTTCGGTAAGTGCAGACAATGATAACTGGTCCTTCAGGGTTAATATGAGGAGCAGATATAATCAATATACAACACTAGTGCAGTATCTGGCTTGAACTATACACCCAGTGATCTGACTTGCAAAAGTAAGATAAAATTGATGCTCTGTAGATTTAGAAAGTCTTTATTATTTATTTATTTTGTTTTTGGTTCTGGGGATCAAACCTAGGGCCTTGTTTGTGCAAAGCACACGCTCAATCCATTGAGCTACGCCCAAGCCCTAGGAAGTAATTGAATGGAAACAAAGGAAGAAAGGAAGGAGAAGGAAGGGAAGAAGAAGAAAACTAGGATAATGTCACTATGCTTAATGTTTAGGGTCAACTCTGATAACTGTCCATGATGACCAGGAGAGAGGGGGCCACTTCCCTGCCAAGAGGAGCACTGAGAATAAGTTCAAAGTCTCCAGGTGCAGTCAAACTGCAGAGGTTGCTCATGGGTGGATAGCTAGAATCACACTTTTTGAATCTATTTATGTACTAAGGAGACAAATTGTGGAGATTTAAACTTTTAGAGTGAAAGCAACTAGAATGATATAGGTGCTGGAAAATGGAATTAAATATGGAACCTGGATACTGTCTAGAACTTATAAGTGCCCAATATATGATTTTAAAATTCAAGCCTAAACTAATCTACTAAAATAGGTGAAAAAATTAGTGCCAACAAATTAGAGGTAAACGAGACAAATACAAAGAAGAAAAGCAAACTAATTTATAATCATGGACAATAACATCACAGCAAAACTCTGATCAAAGTTAAGGTTTAAAACAACTTCTGGAATCTGTGCAGAAAAATGCAAACCTGTAATCCCAGTGGCTTGGGGGGCTGAGGCAGGAGGATCGCAAGTTCAAAACCAGTCTCAGCAACAGCAAGGTGCTAAGCAACTCAGTGACACCCTGTCTCTAATAAAATACAAAATAGGGCTGGGATGTGGCTCAGTGGTCAAAAGCCCCTAAGTTTAATCCCCATGCCAAAACAAACAAACAAACAAACAAACAAACAAACCAAGAATGACTATAGGTAGGGATAAGTTGGGTTATAGCTCAGGTGTGCTGCTATCAGGTTATGACTATAAGTCACTCTGTCACTTTTTCCAGAGTTTCAATTTCCTCATGGGCAAAGAACTAAGGTTTTATCCAACTTCATTGGGTCACATGCCTCAAACATTAGATCACATGGCACATTTTGTAAAACAAATTGTAATCTTATGTATGACTGATGCAATCTGTGGCATTTTGCAGCAGCCAGGTGATGTCAGAAGCATAAAGCAGAAAGTTGACTATAAGCAAGAGGGTGACCTTTGATAGTACATGCAGCTGGAAGCCCGCACCATGAGTGGTGACAATCTTTCTTCTTGGGAATGTCCCCTTTAAGGGAAAACAACTTAGAAAGGAAGGCTGGTATGGGTGACCCAACCTTCTATCTGGATCCACTGTGCTCTGCCCACAGCAAGGCCAACTACAGTCCTGAAGGTTTGTTCTAAGGGGGACAGGACAATCTAGATACATAGCAAGGAAAGAGCTTTTAAAAGGCAAATTTAGGATAAGTTATGTGAAAATTGCCCACAACATAATTTCCCCCTTTTCTCTCACATTGTTAGCATTTATTAAGTCAATGTCTCCATTTCCCTTCTTGTATTTAATCTGATGCACAGTTGGTAGAAAATGTTTTCAAAACTAAGCCAGAGCTGATAAATAGCACTGGCTTAATATTAATAGAGGAATAGTTGAGGCTGAACTAAAGCATGGGTTTAAGTAAATAATTACACAAAATCTATGATTTTTATAAAGAAAAAATTTCATGAAAGTGTTTCATGTTTTTGTTTCAACATTATGATAAATGGAGCCCAGGCGCTGGTAGAGAAAAATATAATTTTAGTCTTGGAAGGAAATCTTAGTGTTCATTTCAACTCACTGAATGTTTATTAGATCTTACTTGGTGCTTGGCACTGTGATTGCAAAGGCAAGTAAGAAGGTTCTTGTTTTTAAGCACCTCAAAATACATTAAGGAAACAGATAGAACCTGTGTCTGTACTTGTTCTTTTTTGCACTAGAGTCCTCTGGGCACCATCCCTGCAGGGGCCAACTCATGCAGGCAGCCTTCATTTTCTGGTGGTTTCCAACTGAGTTTTACCAGTGGGAGGCTCTGGCAAGAGATTAGAGGGAGGGAAGAAAGGAGAAGCCAGGATTCCTTCCCTAGGCCTGGAGGTCTCTAGAAGTAGCCATTTATTTGCCTCTGGTTCTCTCTCCTGCTGGACAGGCCCACAAGGGTTCCACCTCCACAGAGCAACTTGGTCGCTGGGCTCCAGTAATACCGCACCCTGCCTTTGTCCTTCCAGCCTAATAAATGGTGGTGACTTCTGTTGCATTCACCTCTGGGTTCTCTCTCAGCCCCCTTTTTCAGCTTTGCAACTAACTCCTTGAATTAAAGTACAATATTTTAAATAACCAGCCTGGCTTCTGTATTTCTAATTCAACCAAGATTGATACACAACCAATCCATGAGATGGTATGATAGCTGCTCTTCCAACAGTTGGAATAAAAATACTTAAGAGCTTTGGGTGGGCAGAGAGAGGAACATGAATTTTTGTTTTTTTTTAATATTTATTTATTTTAGTTCTCGGCGGACACAACATCTTTGTTTGTATGTGGTGCTGAGGATCGAACCCGGGCCGCACACATGCCAGGCGAGCGCGCTACTGCTTGAGCCACATCCCCAGCCCCAGAGGAACATGAATTTAACTGGAAAGTTTGGAGAAGATTCCAAACAGAAAGTAGCACCTTGAAAATCTTGTTAGGGTTTGGTGCTTAAAAAGTGAGCCAAATCTTAACAAGATGGGCATTCAATAAGGATACACAGCACATTTCTGATCAGCGGTATTCTAGCACAGGTGCAATTAAACAAAGTGGGGTTGAGCTGGGTAGGGAGAGGCCCCATCTCAGAGCACTTGGAAACCCTTCTAGGAGACCATGATTTTTTCTCTAAGTAGCTGTGACCCTGATCAAGTTTCTAAGTTGTAAACTGAAGCATGAGGTCAAGAAGATTCTGGCATAGGATTCATTTGGAGTAAATGCTATAGCTGAACAGAAGGTGACAGGGTCCCAAGCCACATGGCAGCATCAGGAATGTGGACAGAGTGGGTTCATAAGACATTGATGCAAGAAAGGAAATGGAAATAGGGTGCAGTAAGAGTATAAGAAAAGCTTCATGTTCCATGTCTTAGCATTGAGATGAATGATGCTCATAAGAGCACAGGCTGTAGACAATGGGTTTGATTTTTGAATATGCTTAATCTTAGGCAACCATGCAAATACTTCACTGCAAAGAATTCAAGAATGGTACTCAAGAAAGAGGGCAGGGCTAGATATCTATATCTAACACAAACACATTCCATCAAAGCACAGGAATGGAAGAGATGGCCATAGAAAGGGAAAAGGAAGCCATATAGGACTGAACTCTTTTCCCACCCATCAGTTTTTATGTTGATTCACATTAACCTAAGATAACTTAATCCTTTTTTTTTTTGTGGGGAGGTGTGGATTAGTAGGTATTGAACTAAGGAGCACATCACCACAGAGATACATCCCCAGTCCCTTTTTATTTTTCATTCTGACGCAGAGCCTCCTTAAGTTACTTAGGGCTTCACTAATTTACTGAGCTGGCCTTAAACTTGTGACCCTTCTGCCTTAGCCTCCTCAGCTGCTGAGATTATGGATGTGTACCACAGTGCCTGGAAAGAACTTAATTTTTATAGACCAAATTAACTCATCAGATCAAGCATTCAAATAAACACAAAATGAAGTTCTGATTGAGACACCAATGCCCAAAAGATCCTTTATGCCAAGTTTAGGCATTAACATATAACATTGCATTTTACTTTATAAACTATAACTTTTTCTATATGTTTCTCTAGTTTGAGAACAATTAATACCTTGCCCAAATGTTCTCCTTCTTTGGAGAGAAATACATAAAGAACTCAAAAAGCTTAACACCAAAAAACAAAAAACTCAATCAATAAATGGGCAAAAGAACTAAACACGCACTTCACAGAAGAAGAAATACGAATGGTCAACAAATATGTGAAAAAAATGTCAACATCTCTAGCAATTAGAGAAATGCAAATCAAAATGACAATGAGATTCCATCTCACTCCAGTCAAAATGGCAATTATCAAGAATACAAGTAACAACAAATGTTGGTAAGGATGTGGGGGAATAGGTACACTCATAATGATAGTGGGACTGCAAATTGTGCAATAATTCTGGAAAGCAGTATAGAGATTCCTCCGGAAACTTGGAATGAACCATCATTTGACCCATTTATCCCAGTCCTTGGTATACAACCAAGAGACTTAAAATCAGCATGCTCCAGTAATACAGCCACATTAATGTTTATAGTAGCTCAACTCACAATAGCTAAGCTATGGAACCAACCTAGGTGCCCTTCAACAATGAATGGATAAAGAAAGTGTGGTATATATACACAATGGAATATTACTCAGCCTTAAAGAAAAATGAAATTATGGTATTTTCAGGTAAATGGATGGAATTGGAGCTCATCTCTTTGTGGGGGGGGGCGGTAACTGGGGATTGAATTCAGGGACACTCCACCACTGACTGAGCCACATCCCCAGCCCTATTTTGTATTTTATCTAGAGACAGGGTCTTACTGAGTTGCTTAGTGCTTCGCTTTTGCTGAGGCTGGCTTTGAACTCGTGATCTTCCTGCCTCAGCTTCCAGAGCCACTGGGATTCAGGCGTGCACCACCCCACTGAGCTAGAGTTCACCTCTTAGAGGTTGCATCACCTCCCAGTAGTTCAACCCTTGGGACCAATCTCTAAACACATGGACCCTTGAGGGACAAACCATTTCAAACTCTTTTCCTTTTGTTAAATTAGAAACTTAAGCTTAAGCAGTTTGGTGAATTGCTTTCAATCCTATAAGTCTCTAAGTTGGGAAGGAGAACTAAGTCTGATGTCAAAGGCCATGCTGTTAACCAATGCACTACAGGATTTTGGTAGCTTCACAAATATCTCCTGCCTAGAGTGTAGTGTTACTATCACTAAATAAATGCTCCACATGAAATAAGATACACCATTGAGCACCAGATCATTATTATAATGAGAAAGGGGGGACTAGATTTAAATACTAACCTTGATTATACTTAAACTCAACCTGAAAGTAAGATTTTACTATGTAGTGCATTCCATACCATATTTACATCTTACTTAAAAATATTTTAAATTGTAAATTGAAATGCATACAACTAAATTTATATGTATTTACGGGTGCAAAGTGATATTATTTATGATACAACAAAAATAAGTAAATCAGGCTAATATATTCATCACCTCAAATACTGATCAGTTTCTGTGGTAAGAACATTTGAAATTTATTCTCTTATCAAGGTTGAAATATACAACACATTACTATTTACTATATTCATCTCATCACACTGAACAATATATGTGAAAGAAAAAATCCCTCCTAATTAAAGCTTTATATTCTTTGACCCTCACTTCCCCACACCCGACCCTGCAACCTCAGTAATGACTGTGCTCTGCTTCTGTGAATTTTAGATTCCACACATAAGTGAGAACATACAGGATTTGTCTTTGTGTACCTGGCTCGTTTTACTTAACACACTGTTCTCCATCCATGTTGAAGAAAATGACAGAAATTATGTCTTAAGGCTAACTAAATCCCTGTGTGTGTGTGTGTGTGTGTGTGTGAATACTAAATCATAATATCACACCATGTTTTCTTTATTTATCCACTGGTGATTAGATTAATTCCATGACTTACCTATTTTTGAATAGTGCTGTTATTAACATGGAAGTGTAGACATCTGTCTCTTCAACATATTGATTGCATATCTTTTGGGTCAATTACCCAGAAGTGGGATGGCTAGATCAGACAGCAATTCTATGTTAAGTTCTTTTAAGATTTTCCACATGGTTTTCTATAATGATTGTATTAATTTACATTCATATAATCAAATGGAAAACCATAGGGAGATCCTAAAGAAATAAAAAAATTGAACTATCTTTTGATCCAGTAATCTTTTTGCATATAAACTCAAAGAAGATCAAATTCCCACCTTGCAAATATGTCGGCACGCCCATGTTCACTGCAGCATCATTCACAATAGCTACTATATGACAACCACTTAAATGTCCACTGACAAGGGAATGGAAAAAGAAAATATCTCTCTCTCTCTCTCTCACACACACACACACACACACACACACACACACACACACTTATTCAGCCTCAAAAAGGGTACATCTAGATTCTGAGCTAGAAATTTAAGAAATACAAAGAAAAAAAAAAAACCCTGAGTATATTAAAGGAGAAATGCCTCTGCTAGAATGCTGAATGGCCAGCTTGAGAATAACTCATGAGCTGCTCAAAGGAGCCTAAGGGATAGAAAGAGATCATTGACCCTGTGAGGCAAGGGGCTAGCATTTGATTGGACCATGACCTTTGGGCCCAATCATCTGATTGACCACTCAACAGCCAGAGATGCTGAATCCCAATGCCAGACCAGACCTCCTACTGGGAAAACAGAGTATTGCTTAATATTTCTCAATTTCAAGGAAATCCAGTCCCTTTGCATTGTCCATATTCTACTTAATTAGGTACCCTAATAAAAAATCATCCTTAAGCCCCCGTGGTGTAGCTGGCTCTTTAGATAGACTGCCATCTGCCCTGAGAGTGCCTACCTTCACCTTTCATTTTCTAATAAAGCTCTCTCTTCTCTTTACTAAAACCTGATGAGTCCGTAAATTCTTTTCTGAGACATGCTCAAGAACCTGGAAGAGGCCTCTGGAGAGACCTCCCTGAACCTCCACGTGGTGACAATCCTGGAACACATGCTAAGTGAAAGCCAGAGAGAAAGAAAAACATCCCATGATTTCTCTTTCATGCAGGGCGTGAGCATAAGGGAAGCTACAGGCCAAATGATACAAAAATAGAAGTAGTGATGAGGGTGTATCTTAGTGACTGAGTGCTTGCCTAGCATGCACAAAGCCCCATTTACTCCCAGCATTGAAAACCAAAAGAAAGAGATTGTAGGAAGAACAATTCTGGAAATCTAATGTATAATATGAGGACAAAAGTTAAAACTGTATCGTATTAGGGATTTTTGTTAAATAAGTAGATTTTAGCTCTCTTTTTACCAAAAAACCAACAACTATGAGATGAAAGATGATAATCTACTTCACTACAGCAGCCATTTATTTTACTATCCAAATGTATCTCATGTATGTTGTAAGCCTCAAATATATTCAATAAATGTTTTTTTTTTTCAAAAAATAACTGATACTCCCACCAATAGTGTACAAAGGTACCCTTTTCTCCACAAATTTTTAAAACAAATTCTCCAAAAGCCTCCATACCAAGCAAAAATATTTGTAAGATATCTAATGACTGGTTATAAAGTATGGCAGTCCAGACTAGGTTTGGGGGCTTATGTAATCTGACATCTGAAATGGAAATTCCCCCTTTTGAAAACAGGAAGCTGTGGTGTGGGATGGAAGTGAACCTTGTGTTTTCCCAGATGGAAGTAAACACTTTGGAAGGTTTCTTACCTGTGCTAGGGCCCTTGGGCCTACCTTATCATGACCAGAGCTTCCAGCTGACAGGCTACCAACTCATTCCTTTCAAAGTCCTCATCCATTCCTTTAGGCAACTCCTTTATGATTCCGAGGATACCTTCTAAGGGCTCTCAGCACATTTCTCCCCATCAAGCCCAAATTAGTCCCCTCTCTTGCACTCCCACTGGGCAGCCTTGGTACATCACAGAGCACTCGCTGAGAAAATCGCTTTTTAGTCTCCGCAAATCACCCTAGTACCTGCTACTCTGACTAGGCCGGTGCCATTATTTATTATGGAATGAGCACTAGCTGTTGAGGGTCAATTATTCCATTGACCAGGCATTACAATAATTCCTGGTAATTAAAAGAGGTACTTATGTGAATCTGGATGCGTATTGAAAGAAACATTAGTCCTTTTGTCAACTTGGCAAGTCCATTGTTCGGAGCCAGGCCCAACCAATTAACATCTTTTGCCAATCCCTGTCAGCCAAGCTTGAAAAGAGGGGAGAAAGGAAGGGGGGGGGGTCAGTCAGATGCTAATTTAGATACAATTGTGTCAGGGCGGATTGGAGGGGGCTGGCTCTGAAGAAGCCACCAGGGTTTAATGAAGCAAACAGCTTGGGTCCCAGTGACCCCGCAGGGGTAATTTTAAAAAGACCCTTCTGTGTTCCTGTGCCAAATAGCAGAGGGCCATCACAAGGAGCCCTTCCTTTAAAAAATTAAGAGAGGGATAATCATCCGTTTAATCTGCTCATTAAACAAATCTCTCAGGCGGACTTAACATGAATTAGCACTTCTCCAAAAAGGTAAAATGTGACATACAGCAGACAGCTCAGATCATTTGAGAGGTCACAATTCTTTATCATAAGCTCAACTGTTATTAATGTATTCATATTTGATGATATTGAGTAGAGATCACCACTTTCATTCAACCTTGTGAGCAAAACAGTATTTTTCCTAACTGGAAAACAAAAACACATTATTCAAGTCCCAACACAGATCTAAGCAGAAGCTAAATATGGCAGACACCCTTTGCTCTATGTTTTTCATATTCAGGAATTAAGGGGGAAAAACAGAATCTGTTGTTTCCTCCCACCTGCTTCCCACCTGACAAGCTAGGCTCACACCTGGGGCCAGAGACAACAGCCCAGCTCAACAAGACCACAGTTTTGCAGGTAACTTCTGAAGCTGTGTGCATGTTCCTGGGGGCCATTTGGTTGAATGCACCATAGCTTGGGCTCAATACCTGAAGTGCTGAAGATACAAGAAAATTCATGACTGAGGGGTCTGAAAGATAAACTTCCTGGAAAACAGCAGAATCTTTTTTTACCCAGCAGCAAAACATCACAAGCACACAAATACCTCTTTCACAAACTTCCCAATCTTACCTATAGAGGGATAATTAATCTTCTCTTTACATATACTTAATCATTTATAGGTGCTATGAATGGGCTTATTAAAGATGGAGTTAATAGAGAGACATGAATTCTCTAACTAGTTGACTTAGGACTTCAACTAGGAGGCTTATATCCATGAAAGTATTATCCTACTGAAAAAGAGCAAAAAAGGCCAATTTCACACCATTTTTGAAAGAATATTTAATATTTCTCATCAAAAAGGGTTTCCTATTGTAAGACAAAGATAATGAAGGACACTTAAATCAACACTACAACAGAAATGTGTATACCTGCTTATAAGCATCATAGTTCACGAGAGTCAAAAGGCAGGAACGACACAAATATCCACTGATAGGTGAATGCAAAATCAAGATGTGGTATGTTGTATGATGGAATATTATTCAGCTTTAAAAAGGAATGGGATTCTATTATATGTTACAACATGGATGTACCTAAAAACAGAATACTAAGTGAAATAAACCAGATACAAAGGAAAATATTGTGAGTCCATTTATATAAGTACAATAGAGAATAAAATGGGGATGAATGGGGAGTTGTTTAATGGGCTCAGATTTTCTGTTTGGGATCATTAAAAACTCCTGGAGATGGGTGATAGTGACAGTTATACAGCATATGAGTTTACTTAATGCCACTAAATTATAAACTTAAAAATGGTTAAGATGATTAAAAATTAATGTTAAATATGACATTGGTAAAATCAGTCATAGTTATATATTTTACCAGGCACATAATTTGGGGGAACTCATGCCATTAAACTTATAAAACTACTACCTTGGAATAATGTAATTATTACCACAGTAATTTAAATATATATTCAGGATTTACTTTTCAAGGAAGTAAATAATCATAAGAAAAACCAGTCAATCAATCAACAGCCCCAACTATAGTTGGAAAGCTTTCATATTCAGCTTAAATAAATCTAGTTTAAATAAAGATTTAATATGTGGATATTACTTGTAAATAAAAATCCTCAAAGTACATATCACAAAATCTAGAAATTTAATACCATAATTCAATTTAAAGTCAGACATAAATGATTTAGGTTTTTTTTTTTTTTTTACTACTCCTTAATGCTGTTTTATTATCTTTTATCCCAATAATATTTTCTACTTTAATTTTAAAAGTTAAGTATCACTCATCATGATCATTCAAAAGCACTGGGTCAACCACCCTCATGACAAACAGGCTAGGAAACTAAAATCCTGCTGAAGTAACTGGAGCCAGGATCATGATTGCCTGGAAGAGTCCCTGCTCTGAAGTCAACTTCTTCTGAAGGAAGCAGCAGTCTGCTGGTATTTGAAATGTTCTCTCTGGAACTTGTCGCCTGAACAGTAAGTCATGTCAGCTTTGGCTCAAGCTCCCTCGAGGCCCGAACCAAGTGAAGCCTAAAGTCACTGTTCAGCAACTGTGGCAGCCACGGGGCGTCTGGAATGTGTTGAGTGCACTGAGCCTTAAAACGGAACAGCTGCTGTGGAATGCTGTTACGAGACACCTAGGAGGGACCTGAGGCCTCAAGGCCACCCTTGTCTAGTCTAAATAGGGAGGACATTCTCTGCTTCATTACTTTCATGCAAGACAAGAAGTTGAAAAGATGAAAGTATTCAAGGTCAGCATAAGGACTGACTAATTGAGAAATTCTC
The DNA here is from genome assembly GCF_001458135.2 of Marmota marmota marmota. Lineage (NCBI taxonomy): Eukaryota > Metazoa > Chordata > Mammalia > Rodentia > Sciuridae > Marmota > Marmota marmota. The sequence continues at coordinate 906,996 of NW_025999942.1, forward strand.
AATTCTCTGTAACCCCAGCTAAACAAGACAGGCTGGATGGGTGAAACTGTCCAACACACCAAAGTCACTGTGACCACAGACCTCAAGTGCTCAGACTAGAGCTGTACACACTGATTGTTGACTTAGAGAAACTACAGAAATCATTGCACTAAAAACCTATCGCACATGTTGCAATGCTACATCGTGTACAACCAGAGATAACAGACCATAGAGTTCATTTGTCATCAGAACTCTTTATTCTGTCAAGGAAACAGAAATAAGTCAGTGTTAAAATGAAAAAGATATAGATTGGAATAGTATAATTCCTGAAAAGAATCTTCAATCTTCTAACTCTAGGGACTCGGAGTAGGTCTCAGTGGCAGAGGGCATGCTTAATACAACATGAGGCCCCGAGTTTAATCTCTAGCAGTATAAATAAATAAATAAAATTCTACTTCTGTATAGAACAGACTATTATATCATGCTTCAGTCTGTAAAATTCTAAATAAATATTTTTACTCTATATTCTACTGTGCTTATTCTAGAGGACAGTATGGTGTTTGTCAGCTAAAAGTACAGAGGATTAAACTTGGAATAGATAAAGAGTTAAGATTGATTTAATTAAACAGGGGAAGTTTGGGTGGAGGGGGTATAAAGAAAGCCTGTAATGGGAAAAATACAATCCTCAACAGATTTGCTAATCAAGTAAGGTTTTGGATTGTGTTCAGAAAATGTCATTGCTATTTTAGAGATAAAAGGGCCTTTAAAGATCAATAAGTACCTATCATAGATATTCATGAAATAGTTGTTGACTGGCTGAATCAATAAACTCCTTTGCTGCACAGATGAGAAAATCTAGAGATACAGCTGTAAGATCACTGTCACAACGAAACCCACCATACACACACACACACACACACACACACATATATATATATAAAATATTATATATTACATATAGGCATATAATATATTATATATTATATAATGCATATAAGATGATATATATTATATAATGCACATAATATTATATATAATGCATATAATATATAATATATATTATACATAATGCATATAATATACAATATAGTTTATATATTTATGTATAACTTATACATCATAATATATATCACATACATATATGTATATGTATATACATACACACGATGTAACATCATTCAGTCATCATAAAAGTGAATAAAATTTTGTAATTTGGGACAATCTGGATAGAACTGGAGATCATTATGTTAAATGAAATAAGCCAGGCAGAGGAGGAAAAATATTGCACAATTTTACCCATATTTAAAAGTTAAATTTGATCCCACAGAAGCTGAGAGCAGATTGGCAGTTACCAGAGACTGGGAACAGTGAAGGGGATGGGGTGAGGGTGACCAGTAGGTGCAATGTGTTACAGTTAGATAGGAGAAAAATTTTATGGTTTTCTATTGCATAGGAAGGTGACATGTATTCTTTTCTTCAAGACCAAGGGACCAGGACTAGATCCACACTCCCACTTAGGGGTATGTGTGCACATTCTTACACACATGTACATTCAGGTATCTAGCTATTGAATATGCAAGAAAACCCAACAAAATGAATCTCACATCATTAAGATAATTTTTGGTTTGATAAACTAGTTAGAAAAGTAGATTTAATGATTTAATGAGGATAACAGTATATGTATATATAGTGTAAAATTTTGACACATAGTAATTGTGCATGTTTTTAAGAACTACATCTAATAATTTGCTAGATATTGAGGATAAAGCAATGCTCTCATTAGCCTTTAGGAATAATCTAAAGATATTATGATCATGGAGGTCAATGGTGAGAATCTGAGTAATAACTGAGAGGAGGTAAGAGGGTCAGGGCTTGGATTTCTGAGGAAGAGGTTTGTTTTAGTCAGTTTTGCATTGCTGTGACCAAAATACCCGAGAAGAACAATTTAGAGGAGGAAAAGTTTATTTTGGCTCAAAGTTTCAGAAGTTCAGTCCATGGTTGGCTGACTCTTTAGCTCACGGGCCCAGGATGATACAGAACATCAGGCTGAAGGGCATGGCAGAGGAAAAGAAGCTCAGGACATGACAGTCAGGAAGCAGAGAGTGAGTTCCACTCACCAGGGACAAAATATAAACCTCAAAGGCTTGTCCCAGTGATCAACTTTTCCTCTATCTACACCTTACCTTGCCTACCACCTAGTTAATACATTCAAGTGGATTAATTCACTGATTAGGTTTCAGCTTTCATAATCTAATCATTTCACCTTTGAACATCTCTGCATTTTTTCACAGCTGTTTTTTTGCAGGAGTGGGGTGGTTGGAAGACTTCATATTCAAACAATAACAAGGTTGGTAGCAAATGAAGATCCTGAAGACAGAATCTACCTTGGGACGTTAAATAACAAGCAGTATGGTAGAGAAGAACCTATGGGGAGGGCAGTCGCAGAGATCGTGAATGGTCTGGCCACTGGAAGGCCTTAGACTTATACTCACAAAGAGGCTGGAAGCTGCTGGATGCTTCTGAATAGAGGAATGATTGACACGAATCATTTGGGTTCCAAAAAGATCACTCTGGCTGAGAATAGACTTAGTGGGGCCAGGAAGGAGCAAGGACACCAGGTGGTATTAGTGGGAAGCTGGAGAGTCTGGATACTTATTGCAGGCGGTATTGAGGTGAAGGGAAGGAGAGCAGAGTGGCAGCCAGCTTAGACAGGAGGCAATTGCTAGGGATGAGGAGAAGTACCTAGCAAAGAAATGATCAGAAGGCAATGGCAGGATTAAAGTGGCCACACTGGGGGGCTGGGGGATATAGCTCAATGAAAGATAACTACCTATCATGTATGAAAGCTATGGTTTGGATTCCCATTCTGCCCCACAATATGGCCATACTAGATGTTTGTTTGTATATAGGGTTTGTTGGGGAGGGAGAAGTCAAGAAGGAGTCACTTGAAACCAAGACAGGATTTATAGTGAGAGAAACACATTTCTCTCTATTTCATACCTACACTCAAGCTGTATGCATTTGCATCTGCATATACATGTGTGTGCATGTGTCCACTGGGGAAGTGTAAAGTTAGTTAATACTTTGACATTGATTTTTAGGGCGTAAAGACCTTAGATAATTAGGAGAACGTGATCTGTTGAAAAAAGCTGGAAATTCATTAATGAGCTTGGACTTGAGTTTCAGGAGGAAGTTTGGCTGGGCCAGAGGAACTGTGGCCACTGTAAAGAACATGGATGAAAAGCAGAGACACAGGAGGCTGAAGACCCATGTTTGAGAGATCAGCATTCAAGGGAAAACGAAGGAGTTGTTTTTCAGCAAAGTGCAAAATACCTAAACCTACCAAAGCAGTGAACATTATTGGATTATTCTATTTTTTTTTTAAATTGATGTTGTTATGTAACAAGGCTTCCGAATGAATAGATACAATTGGTTATTTCAAACGTTCATGTTCCAAAGTATAAAAATTAGACATATAACATTTACATTCTATTCTTCATCCACTAAATGTGGTATTTCCTATGGACAGACACTGAATGAGCTAGTTCAAAAATACTAGTCATTTGTACAAATAAACCACTCTGCTTTTACAGAGTAATGTGCAATATCCCCCATGGGGCAAGGAAATATGAGTGAAGCTTCACTCTATGAGTTAAAGGACACACACACACACACACACTAGCATATTATTCTGCAATATGTCTAGAATTGCTTTTGCTTTGTGAAATACAGAGACGATGATGAGGGGAATGATTTCCTGCAGATCTGCTGAGTAACCTTCTAATTTTTTCTCCCGCTCAGCAAAGTTTTTCATTCTCTTACCTAAATCCCATGATCTTATTCCATCTGGTGGCCCCGAACTTCTTTTTTTTTTTTTTTTGCTAATTTTTTTTTCTATAACTACTGAGCTAGTTCTTTAATGGACCTCAAATCTAGGTTACTATAGCTACATTATTGTCAATTAGCTTTACTTAAGTATCTTCAAATTTGGTAGGTCAGCTAGTATTTCTTCGTTGTGCATGTATTTCATTCAAATCATCCTTCTCTATATGCTTAAAAGGAGACTTTACCTTGAGCATCCAGTGATGATCTATTAGAATAAGCAATGATCACTGGTGAATAATCACCACATTCTGTTTGGAGATAACTTCCTAGCCCACAGGCTTGAAGGAAGCTTCCATGGCTTTATTAGCTTAGCTAATAAACTCTAGAGTGAAATATAATCTAACTTGGAAACCTCAACTTCTCTAAAGATAGTTTCTTTGTTATTAATGCCAATTTAAAAACTATTTATTCCTCTTTAAAACTGACCTCTGAAACTACTCTGCTTCTGCTTCTAAAATTTTTATATAAAAATAATGGAAAGGCAGACTGAAACCTTTATGCTGTCCTTTCTAAATGATTTAATTTATTCTTAAAAATTATAAATTCAATGATGTACATATAATGCAATTATGAATTTATATTCTTAATTATGATATATTTTATATTAAAATACACCTCTACCAATTTTTAAATTTAATTCTTTTAAAAGCACAAAATGCTTCCAAAACTTCTTAATTCCAAGCACCCCATAAAATTTTTTTTTTACCTAATCATAAATGCTACTGGAGCTCATAATAACTGGAAATTATTAGGATTAGATGAAGTCATGAAGATGGGGCCCCCACAATGGCTTTATAAGAAGAGGAAGAGAGACCTGAGATGGCATGCCTGGTGTGTCTCATCATGTGATACCCTCTGCCCATGTTATGATGCAGTAAAAAGGTCCTCAACAGATGCTGAGCACTCTTGTACTTCCAGTATTTTGAAACCATGAGCCAAATAAACTTCTATTCTTTACAAATTATCCAGTCTCTGGCATTTTATTACTGCAACAGAAAATGGATTAAGATAACTACCTATTAGATTCTATGATAAGTTATGCTTTAGACATTGTCATATCAAATTGGGAGTTAGTCTTTTCTCCAACCTAGATCCAAACCTTACGAAGATAATGTTTGTTTATTCTGTGTACCTCCTATACTACCAACTGACAGACATGTCTGAAACAGAGGAGTTGATTTTTCCCACAAACCCTCTTTTTTTCCAATAGTTTTCTATTTTTGCAGAGAGCTCTACTATTTTCCAAATCCTCCTGGCTCAGTCAAAATTCCAGATGGTGTCTGGGATTATTCTCTTTCCATAAGCTTCTAATTCAATCCCTGAATGAGCTCCACCCATCCTGAATTTAACCATTTCCCTCACCTCCACCTGACACTCCACTCACGTCATCATTCTCTAACCTGATCTCTCTGCTTCTACTCTTCCCACTGTACCATCTACTCCTCACACAGCATCAGGGTGATCTTTTAAAACATACATTAATTTGGATAATTTTCCTATTTGAAAGTCTCCAAAGAATATCTATACCATTTGGAATAAAATCCAAGTTTTTTCTCTGTCCTTTAAAAGACCTCCATAGTCTAGCCACCCCCTTGCTCTCTTGTCTTTCTGCCACCCTCCCCACCCCAGCTCCTGCCTGACCGTCCACTGCCCTGGACTCAGAACACAGAACACCCCATGTCCTCAGCACCAGAAGCTCTGTTCCTTGCTCAGATCTCAGCCAGGATGGCAGTCCCCTTGTGAGGCCTCTATATCCATGCCACCTTGAGGAAGAAGGCAGTCATTTGGTTTTGTTCTCTGTTTTTCCCATTTGCATATTACTCATCTGCATCTATGGGACTTCTCTAGAATGGATGATCCATAACAAAAGAAGTCTTAGTCCTTATCTGGTTTGTCCCTAAGTCCTAGCACAGTGTCTGTACCTTGTGGACATGTATACATTTACATCTAATGAATACATACCAAAGTTTTGCTAAACAAAAACAAATACAAAAAAACTCCCAATTTATGATAGGATGACAGTATGAGTTTAAAAAATCCCATAAGTGCCATTTACTAAGCAGCTATCAGGGGTGTAAACCAGATACCTTTGTGAATTATCTGACAAACCCTTAATAGATCGGGTCCTATGACCTCCATTTGTCAAGCATACCCATTAGATAAGTTGTGGCATACCACAGGAGGCAGAAATGACATCCCCTCCTTATTCAGGATCATAAGGGCACATCAGTGGTCTATTAGGAGCTGTCCTGGCTTTATGGAGACCCTGCGTCCAGACTGCAAACTGTGGCCAGCATGCATCTATGCTTGCCAGGAATAACCTCCCCTGACTTATGCTAAGACAACATCTGACTGACGTGTCCAATATGTTTTATGGAAACAGTCCAAAACTCAGGCCTGTCTAATGTTATCCACTACCTAATACTTGGTGCTAACTTTAAATGCTTTTAGCCCTTTGTATTCTTTGAAGAAAACTATTAAGAGACATTGAATCATCCAGTCCTCATGTTTATGCAAAAACAATCATATACAGAAAATGAAACCCCTGTGCTTCAAAGATCATTTAGCCTGTGGCGGTACACAAGTCACTTGTGCTATCAAAAAGGCCAGAGCAGAAGAAGGTGATACAGGGAGGAACTATCAGCCGTGAATGACACAGAGCATTATGCTCTTATGTAGAGGTCTCCCCAGAATATTACCAGGGGGTGTGTGTGTATGTGTGTGTGTGTGTGTGAGAGAGAGAGAGAGAGAGAGAGAGAGAGAGAGAGAGAGAGTGAGTTTGCTGTTTCCTTCTTCTTATTCTTCTTCCTTTTTTTTTTAAATTTTAGTTGTAGTTGGACACAATACCTTTATTCATTTATTTTTATGTGGTGCTGAGGATCGAACCCAGGGCCCCGCACATGCTAGGCGAGCGAGCGCTCTACCACTGAGCCACAATCCCAGCCCTTTTTTTTTTTTTGTAGGTACAAGGAATTGACTCTAGGACCCCTTAACCACTGAGCAACATCCACAGCCCTTGGTATTTTTAATTGGAGACAGGGTCTCACTAAGTTGCTTACAGCTTTGCTAAGTTGCAGAGGTTGGCTTCAAACTTGCAATCTTCATTCCTCAGCCTCTGGAGCCACTAGGATTACAGGCATGTGCACCATAACCAGCATTCAATTGCTTTTTAATTTATTTTTCATAGGTATAAAGAAAATCCCATTCCTAAAGCCAAACTGAATGTCTCATAATCAAAGAGATGCCACCCTGTGCCAAGATAGGCTCTGCATGGGAGGCACACCCTACTTTTACAAATGAGGGGAAAAAAAAAACTATGGAGGTCACATACTTCCATTCCTTTAAGACTCTGAAGTCTCAACATCAAGCAAACAACAACAAGGAATCCCAGTCCAATCAATCTGTTAGATTTGTTACCTTGAGATTTTCCTTTATTTAATGTGTTACATAAAAGAAACCTCTTTTTTTTTTTTTTTCCTTTTTCCAAAGCTGTACACTCTGGCCATCCCTGATAAAACAGATACCAGGAAGTGCACAGGCAGAAACTAGCACGTTCCCTCCAATGTTTGTCAGAACTCACCTCACATACCTGCTCATGCACAGAGACTTTGCACTCATAACAAGGAAGAAGGGAATCAAACGGTTCAGATCTAAGCAGCAACCTGATTTCTACCCCATCCTGAATACTATGTACTTTCAACTGATCATTTTCAAGCAGCATAACTTTGCCTTTAAGAAACATCAGATATGCATCAGAGGAAACTACTGATAACTCCAAAACCAAGTGAGAGATATGAATGGTATCTGTTAAAACACATTTTCATTAAACAACAGTAAATCTCAAGGACAGCATAGCCTGCTTTCAATTTTACTCTGGCTTCACTGAGTCAACTTAGGAAGAGAAGTGGGATGCTTCTCAAACCATAGGAGGCTCATTTTTTTCATCTCCAGCTGGACAAGGGAGCTCAGGGCCCATCACATAACCTGTGTTCTTTGTCACAGCAGACCCTTGATTTCAGAGCTCTGCTGAGTTGTAAAAATGTGTTCCAGGTTGTAACAAGGTAAACATGACTTAACCTGAGAGTAATGCTTTAAAACAAATTTCATAACATCTGCTATGTCATTTTCAAGCAATACCTTGGGCATCCACAGAACTTAAACACAGCTTCGTTTTTAAAAGCTAAATTTCATAGGTCTTTTTTTCAGCTCTATGGAATATTCACTTCTGGCCATAAAAGGTTCCTAATAGGAAAAGAGGATTCCCAAATGTTTTAGCATTTCTATTCCCTAGACTTAGGCTGAAAATCAGTCTGTCCCATAAGAATAAAGAAAATAATTGTTTAATAAATTGTACTCTTAATCCCTAGAATGGCATTTCTGCAAGAAGTCTGATAGAGACTTTAATTAAAAATGGACCAAACATGACAGGGGTCTGTTGGTCGATCATCAACACAAAAGTACAAACATCATCAGGGACACATTCATTCTCCCAGTATATCACCAGAGGATATTTCATTAGAATAAAATCCTAAAGCAGAATATAGAAATTACGAAGAAACTTTAACTGATGAAAAGCATGTTTTTCATCTACCTGATATTTATTACTCACGTAGTCTATCAGGTATTTAAAGAGATACAAAAGATGGAAAAAAAATGCGTGTCCACTTGCAAAGGACAATCATCACCCAGCATCCTCAGGGATTGGTTACAGACCCATTGTGGATACCAAAATCTGCAGATGCTCAAGTCTTGGTATTAAATGGCACAGTGTTTGCATATAACCTACACAATCTTCTCATATACATAATTTTTATTTTATTTATTTGCTTATTTATTTTTTGCAGTACTGGGAACTGGACCAGGGCCTTGCGCACGCTAGGCAAACACTTTACCACGGAGCTACATTCCCAGCCCTTTTTGTTTTATTTGAGATAGAGTTTCGATAAGTTGCCCAGGCTGACCTCCAACTAGTGGTCTTCTTGCCTCCGCCTCCCAAGTAACTGTCATTACAGGCATTCACCACTGGTCCCAGTTTTTGTACATTTTTAATGACTTATAACATATCTAACCTAATATAAATGCTTCATAAATTGTTGTTTTGCTATATTATTTAGGTAGGAATGGCAAGAAAAAAAGTCTACAGTTGTACAGTACAGATGCAATTCATCCTTTATTCCACCAAGTGGTTGGGGGACTGTGTGATGGGGGGCCTGTGGATATGGATATGAAGAAATGACCATAAATTGAGTGGTAGGTAATTTAAACATTGTATTAAAGACATATGTTTGGAAGTTTTTGGTTTTTACCTAGAATTGAAGCTTTTGATGATATAAACTAGAAAGAAAGTGTTTTTTGTTTTTTTTTTTAAGATGCCTAAAGAAAGAATTGTTCAGATCTATTACATTTACGGTACAGGACATGGAGTAGAATAAACCAATGAAACACTGGTCAAGTAAGAGACAAGAGAGAGAGAAAGGAATTATGTTTCTTAAGGAAAAGACAGAATTTCTAGAAGGAATGGAGGATGGTTAGGAAAGTCAGTGCTGCCAGGAGATCATCTACCATGAAGGTAAAGAAGAGGTCACTGCATTGGGGAGAGAGGATGTGGAGGTGATATTGATAACATCCAACAGGAAAAGAGCTGAAGTTTGTATAAAAATCAACATCAAACCTTAAGTAATAGTCCTTCTTAAAGAATACTCATTAATCCACCATCGGTCCTCAAGTAAGTGTGAACAGAGTTATGACCGGAACACGTCACAGTGTTCTTAAGAGCAGTGGAATTGTACCTTAAACAGTCCTCTAGCCAAGAAATGAAGAAAAATATAATTTAAGTAAAACTTATTAGCAAAGTCCTTCACCAAAGGGATTTTCAATTTTCTGATATCATAAATCTTTTATTATTTGTTTAAAATCATTTAAGTCATATATATGTCAAATGATAACAAAATAATATAATAGCAACTAATAGACATTGGTCTCTATTAGGAAATGGGAAAAGCATCAGGACCGAAGCAACAAGAAAATAGTAAAAATTACTTCCTGCCACAGTCCTTGAAAAGTCAAAAATTTTACCTATTCTAGTAAAATTTCCATCTATGCAAAATGACCCCAAGAACAACACTATACGCTTCTACACATCACCAGGCGGAACAACCCAGTTGCAAAACATAAGAGCTCATAGTGTTTCCAAGCCACATCAATTCTCCTGTTAGTTACTATACACAGTGCCCATACCTTGCTGCTTCCTCTTTCGCCTTTTCTGAATTTTATATAGAAAGAAAGAAAAAGAAAAGGAAAGGAAAGAAAGGAAGGAAGGATTGATTCTCAGCACTATCCAATTTAAGAAATTTTATACAAAATATTTATTGACATCTTTTAGAAGTTCTTTAATGAAAAAAAAAATCATGGTGCTACTGAATCCTCCATCAGGACATTGTCTTGGTCCTATCCTGAAATTTCAGATAGGAAATTTCACTACAGCTCAAAGCCATTTTACTTACATAAAGAGAAAATAAGATTGAATTATTCAATCAACCTTACGGATTTCACTGGAGTATGGACTCTGTCAAGTTAACTTGTGCTACCTTTGATGCACAGAAGGCTGTTCATCCGCCTTGTAAATCTTTCTTGTTTCTTTGCCCACTTTTTTTTTTCTTTTTTTGGTGTGTGTGTGTGTGTGTATGTGTGTGTGTCTGTGTGTCTGTGGTGCTAGGGGTTGAACCCAGGGCCTCAGGCGTGCTAGGAATGTATTCTATTACTGAGCCACACTCCCAGGCCCTCTTTAGCCACTCTTCATGGGCAGAACCATCTACTTCCAGGACCTTAAATATCATCCAAAACTGTGGTAATTTCCAAGTCGGTGTGTTGAAATGAATTTTTCAATTACTTGTTTTGTGAGCAGCCAAGTGAAGTATTAATTCAAAAGTATTCCATTAGGATTTAGAATCATATCAATGTGTTTATTATTGGTTTGCTTTAAAAAAAATTAAACTTAAAACTCCCAATAGACAAAACCAAACTTCCTAAGAAGGGTTACTAAAAGCTACCCAGCTCACAGGGTGGATGTGAAGGAAGCTCCCATCTCAGGACACTACTTATGGTAGGTATTCCTTGCCTTTATCTTCCTCCTCTTGTCTGAATTTATGACTAATAAAAGTTGGACTGAGGAAAGAAGTTTTTCCTTACATAATTAACTTTTTTTTTTTTGGTACCAGGAATTGAACTCAGGGGTGTTTAACCACCAAGACACATCCACAGCCCTTTTTATATTTTATTTAGAGACATAGAGAGAGGGTCTCACTGAGTTGCTTAGGGCCTCACTAAATTGCTGAGGCTGGCTTTGAACTCGCAATCCTCCTGCCTCAGCATCCTGAGCCTCTGGGATTACAGGCATGTACCATTGACCCTGGCTTAATGTAAACTTTTATCAAAGTACTATAAATACAAAGTACCAAAATCGTACATGTGCATCTCAGATGACTTTTCCTTTTCACAAAATGAATTCCTATGGATGTAGCCTCAGGTCAAAAACTCAGAGACTTAGCAGAAGCTTCCTCCTGCCTTTTCCATTTCTTACTCATCCCCTTCCACCCAAGCATAACTACTATCTTGACCTTTAACATATCAATAAGTTTTGCAAGTTTGGTAACTTCATACAAATGAATCACACAGCATGGATGTTTATAGAGAATTCACAGACACTACATATCACTAACTGGCATAAGTAAGGAAATGTGTTTTGTGTCTGCTGGTTGATGCGCTGTTCAATGTGTCTGAGCTGATTGCCTTTTTTCTTTGCAAATATTCTATAGGGAACAACCAGCAGTGCCATGTAAAGCCTATGAAATAATAAAGGACTGGGGATTGGAAGCCTCATGTTTTCTCACAATTTTCCACTCTCATGGTAGTAAATTTCTGGCAGTTCCCTAGAGATGGGCCCAAGTCTCAGATTGTTTTTCCTATATGCCACCGAACAGCTACCAGATGGCACAGAGGCTCTGGGCTGCTACTTGGAGTGGCCCTGGGAGATGCTCTGCCCCATTAGTTTGAGCCCTCTAAGGCTTCCCCTCACTTGCTGTTGGCATCCAGCATGGAGTGTGTGAAGCCATGTGTGATGGCAGCTGCATTTCATGCCTTGAGTCTGGATTCGGTGACCTGTTTACAAAATGCAGACTCTATTTGCAGGAGGGTCCCCAAACAGAGAGGCCTGCAGGGATGGCAACATACAGAAGGCAATGCACACAAAGCAGAGGCACACAAGCTTCTTCCAATTCTAAAAGCACACAAAACACATGCAGTTAAGACTAGGAAGAGCCCCTTGCCATCAGTTTTATGGTGAGAATCTTCCAGAACAAGAGATTATTTAGATTTATGAACTAATCACAGAAGAAGTACTTCATTCCACCATCACCACCCCCACATTCCAACTTTTCTTTTGTGGAGTAAGACAGGTGCTATATTAGGTAATTTGGAAAATAATGTCATTATTGATTAGTGACAGATATAAAAAAATTAAACACCTTATCTAAGAGTTGTTATAACATTGCCTGCCAATTTTAGAAGTAGCTCCTGTAATATTCTTGAAGGAGAAAAACTTTCTTTCATCAAATGAAACTAGATAACAATGAAGCTTCAATGGAGGTAGCCAGCAACATCCCCGCCAGGAAAGCACTCTCCTGATTCAGTGGCATTTCCACCTCCTTTTTGGGTGAGTTTTATTCAGTCTCTCACTGGAAGTTTCAACCTGTAATTCTCTTTGTTTTTCTTTGAAAAGTTCCTCTCTTTGATTGGAATTCTGGTTATTACAAGTTAATATCAGATTACCCAGGGCCAGAGAGAATTGTGTCAGCCTAGGTAAATAAACACATCATTAAGGCATAATGCATGAAAACAACCCCTGTGGCTGTGTAAAGGGCCAATTTTAAGAAGATAAATGCCCTGGCTCCACAAACATCCTGCTCTGATAGAATTCCTCATATCAGCTTGTGATTGTTTTAATTCTAAGGGAAACAAGCCTATAGAATTAATGGGAAGAAAATGGCATAATCAGAAACAGTAGAACATGGAGATTTCTCTGGCTCAGGACTGATCTATTCAGGCTGCTGGTGACACTAACACCAGCCACCCCTTGTTCTATCAATGAGTGGAGAAGGAGAGATGTATACCTTAATTACCAGAACTAGTATTGAGCCTTTCTGGTCACCGATTAAGGAGCATGCCAGTCATCCAAGGTGGAGGTATGGAAGGAGAAAGGGACAGGATCAGAAACAGGAACACGGAATAAAAGAGGCAAATGAAGAAAGGAGACTGGACCTTAGGTTGGAGATAGGAGACAATTCCTTGGCACATCAGGAAGTAGACCCAAGCACAGGAGAGTGTGGCCCATACATCATGTGTTCTTACTATAAAGTGACGTCCCAGGAAGGCCACATAAGTGAGGGTCACACTACCAGGTCTCTTTCATTTCTGTAGAGTGTTATCTTGCTCCCCACAGAGTCAACAGAGACAAAGGGAGGGGGCAAGAGTCAACATTGGAGATGATGAAGAAGGGCCTGTATTAGTCCATTTTCCATTGTTATACCAAAATGCCTGAGGCTGGGTAAAGCATAAGAAAAGAGATATCTTTAATTTGCAGTTTCAGAGGCACATGTCTAAGATCAGGCCACCCTATTTGTTTGCCTCTGGTAAGGGCTTCACAGAAGATGACATCACAATGGCAGAAGTACAGCAGAAGAGATTACATCGCAAATCAGATCTTGCTCTGTGATATCAATCCTCTCACAAAAGCTAAGCAAGGTCCCTCAAGAATTACATTAATTTCTCTGAGAGCAGTGCTCCAATGACTCAGTCACTTTCCAATAGGCTTCATCTCTTTAAAGTTCCACCATCTCTTAACACCACCACACTGGGGACCAAGCTTCCAAACATAGGAACATTACAAACCATTGCAGGGTCTGATGGATTTGGGAAAGCTTGAGGGAGGAGGCCAACTGCCAGAGGCCCATGGGTAAGCAAGAATTAGTCGTAGAAAGGAAGTCAGATTCTGCTCACCCAGATGCTCACCCAGATTTAGGCTCCATTTTCCAACACTACCTTTCAAAGGATGCTCAGGATAGTCTCAGGCCAAGGTAGGAAAAACAAAAACCAACCAAACAAACAAAAACCTCACAGCAGCCAAGATTGCCTATGTTGGAGGAAAAATTACTAGAGAGAGAGAGTTCACCATTGACCTCGCTCAAGGATCAGGGTACTTTATCTCCCCAAAGTAAACAAGAAGTGCAAACCAAAGCGGGTTCAGACTCTAGAATGATCTTGCTGCCTTCCACAGCCTGCCTGCTGATAGCCTGCTAATGAGCAGAGGAAGCTGGAAGACACCAGTAAGAATAGAGAGAGGGTGCAAAGATGGGAGGAAATGCATAATCCACAAATGAATTGGCCCCCAAATATTTGGGAGTTGGGCATATATGGCTGCCTTCCTCCAATATGGTACAACTATCGCCCTAAATCCTGAAGGATTGGCATGAATTTGCTGAATGCTTTGCAGCACTGCTGCCATGAAACAGGGATTAGAGACCAACACTACTTCAACTTTTCCTGTTTGCTGAAGGCCTCTGACCCACCGAGAGTGGACTTTCAAGGAAGATAGTGGTGAAAGGCCCCACTGTCCTCCCATTCTCCAGAGATGCCATTGCAAGTGAGGAATATTGAGGGTAGTAGACTTAGTTATGGATGCATCTAAAGAAAGCCATTTCTCATTTTCTGACCCTTAGGAACTTCCTTTTTTCCAAAAATGCCTTGCTCTGCTTCCTGTTACCTTCAGTCAGATTTTACACTGTATCTCCTAAACTACCAGCAAGCTTGCCCATCAAGGAGGTCCATCGAGGCTTTGGGGGCTAGCAAGATATTTCTCCATGTTGCCGTGACTTATGCCTAAAAGCCACATCAATGTCAATGAGCATTCCATACAATTTGGCAGACCATGGGGTGCTGATGGTCTCTCTAGTTCTACCTGCAGGCACCTGTAGGGGAGGACTTTCTCTAGCCTCTTGAAGAAGCTGAGAGAAGGGCAAGTGACAAGCATTCTCCACTCTACCCCAGACTTCCACTCCATGTTGGTAAAGACAGGTCATCCCTTGGGTTCTCCCAGAAGACCTGCACATGGCACAGGGATGAAGGAACTGGATTGCCAGCAAGTAGGAGGGATGAATTATTGTTCATTGAGAGCCTGCTCTCTGCCAGTCCCACTCTCAAATTTCTAACAACCCATAAGAAAATTACGTGGCAGGCTCCAAGAGCAAAGAGAAGGTATGAGATATACTGAGGAGGGAGTGTTAGGGAGAGACTGAAGAGAAGGA
Source organism: Marmota marmota marmota (assembly GCF_001458135.2). Taxonomy (NCBI): domain Eukaryota; kingdom Metazoa; phylum Chordata; class Mammalia; order Rodentia; family Sciuridae; genus Marmota; species Marmota marmota. The sequence continues at coordinate 922,217 of NW_025999942.1, forward strand.
ATTGCTGGGTATTGCTGGCTGCTGAGGTGGCCCTGGAGGCAGCTGAAAGCTACTCCCAAGCTCTCTGCCTGGTTGTGTGATCATGAGCAGATTCCTAAACTTCTGGGATTCAGCTTCTTGTATAAAGTAGAAATTACAGTGAAGATTAAATGCATAAAGCACTCCTTGAGACAGTGTAATCACTGGTTAGTGATCAGAGTCATCACTATCATCATCATCGCCATCACCCCAGGCACAGAGGCACCGAAGAAAACACTGATAAAACTAAAGATACATGACTCTTTCCATTTACAGTCGTTGATCATTAAGTAATATTCAATGAGTGCCTGAAACTGATGGTATGGAAAGAAGCCATCTTCTAACCCTAGCATGCCACGTGGTGGAATGTGCGATGATCATTATTATCCAAAGTACAGGTATAAAGACACGAATTGGTGTGAATATACTGTGTATACAACTAGAGATATGAAAAATTGTGCTCTATATGTGTAATAATAATTGTAATGCATTCTTCTGTCATATATAAATAATAAATAGATAAATAAATTTGCTAAAAAATATTAACTGGTGATGAGTGCCCTAAACAGTTAATGAACATGAAGTGCCCAAAATTAAACATATAAACATTTTACAAATTTATGTTGCAAAAGAATTGTTCTTTACCTATAGTCTTCAATTTTCTATTTCTCCTACATTTAGTTCCATATATGGGACATCCACATGTGAACAGATTATTTATTTGGAAAGGCTGCCAGGCTGCAGATGACCAAGGTACTGTCCTATGCATTTTAACCGCTAGGAAATCCGATCTGTATTGACTTTTTTTTTTTAAAAAAAGAGGCTGGTGCGGTCAAGTAAGCTTAATCTTTTCAAATAATGAAGATTTTATCTCTGCTAGGGCAGCCTCTCCAGTTCCACTTGGTTTGGCACTTAATGCTGCATTTAAAACCTCCCTAATACGATAATGATAATACCATCTTGGTGGTCATTATCTCCTGGCTGCAGAGCTATCTCCCAATGTGCTCCCAATGTGGATGCCGAGTCAGGTTTTCCCGTCCATTGGCCCCAGAATTCCTCCTTGAGCCTGCAGGAAACAGAGCCACTACAGCTGCCAGCATTTATTTACACACATTCCTGCCTCAAATTGAATTAATGAGTATAATTTAACTCAGGCAATGTCCTTCCTGGCTCTCCTCCCCCTGCCCCTCCCCACTCCCACACCTCCTACTGACTGGCCAGCTTTCTCCCTCACATTCTCCCATAGCAGTCTTCTTGGAGAGGGTTCAGACATTCTGGTAGCATAGCATGTGACTTTGGACTTCTCTACCTTTAACGTTCTATGAATCACCTGGGTTCTTGTTCAAATGCAGATTCTAGTCCACAGTTCTGGGTTGGGACTTGAGCATTTCTAACAAGCCTCTGATGATGCTGGTCTGAGGACCACACTTTGAGTAGCAGGGATTTCTGAAGAACTATAAGTTTGTAAATGGGCAGAGAACATAAGTAATGTGTTTGATGAATAACCAAAAGGCAAATGGCAACTTCTGATTTATCTGACCAAGGTGATTGGTCCTAGGACCCTCATGGATACCCAAATCCCTGGATGCTCCTTTATATAATAGGGAATAGGATTTGCATTGAACCTGCACAATCCTTCCATATACTTTAAATCATCTCTAGATGATTTATAATACAATGCAAATGCCATATACACACTGTATTTTTTAGGGAATAATGACAAGAAAAATGTCTGTAGCTGTTTGGTGCAGACTTATTTTTTTTTTCCTAACTATTTATGATATATCATGGTTGGGTGAATCCCTAGATGTGCAATCCGGGGACACAGAGGGCAACTGTGTATCAACAGCATCTCTCTCTCATTCTGTACAGGGGATGTGTTTGCCTTGTCTATATTTTCTATATGCATAAAGGATGAGGAAGAGTTAAACTATAAATCCTATTAACCCCCTAAACACAGTCCTACACAAATTCCAAAGCCTAGGAGCTAAAGAAAGTATGGATGGGAATGCTGGGACCCTTAACTTTTACACAAAAAGCTAAAGTAGCCCCACATGAGAACCTTCAGTGTGGATGTGGTTAGATGCAGGAGGTCTGTTTATTGCATTGGGCAGACCAATGAGGAATTTCCTGCATGCTATGCCAAAGTCAGAGTGCAGGCAACTCTCTTAGAAGTCTGGGCAATGAAATGAGCAAATCTCCTGTGTATTAACACATTGTATACCTTTGCTAGTTATCCCTGGCAAAAATCCTTCCACATTCTACCATGTGTAGAAAAAAGATTAAAAAGAGGGCAGGAAGGGGGAAACCCTTCTAAAACAAAAAAAGTAAATTAATATATTTGAAAACCTGTGTCAATATGCTGGATTTTGTTCTTCCTGGATACAAACACATGTATTACGTCCAGCAATAAATAGCCTAACCTTGGACCCAAAACTGTTTGCATAGGTCTACACAAACTTAATCTTTGGCTGCTTCCATGGGGGGGGGGAAAGGCTTTTATGTTGAATATTGCACAGAAAAATAGATTTAGGAATTTTTTTGAGGAAAGATTAAATTTATCATTAAACATATTTCATCAAGAAACCAGTAAAATGAGCCACCTTTTTACCCAAACCACAAAGACTGCAAATTCCTTTGCTGTAAAAGTTGGCTGCTTTTGTTGAAAAGATTAACTTATGCTGAATAGTAGGGGCATGAAAAGATAGGTGAGACTGCCTTTTCCATTTAGGGGCACATAACTTATAACAATAAATAGCAGCTTCTAGGAATGGAAAAATGGTAGCTTATCAATACCATTTCCATATTGCTAAGGTTCTTCCAGCAGATTTATATGAATAGACCTAAATATGTTCTAGAAAGAGCCTCACAATGCCTAAATTCTGGTGCAAAAAACAAATTCATCCCCAAACTTTTGTTTTCAAGGTCTCACTGTAAGGATTCTGGATTAAGGAGCAACTTCACTTGGTTGTGGTAACTCATTTGCTCAAATTGAAACTACCAGTGTTGGTTTTCATTCATATAATGAAATGATGCTAATCACACTTTTCCCCTCTTTTTACGATTGCTCCTGCCTTGACAGCATCCTGAGAAAACAAAGATTACATTTTTTAGTCTGATGGAGTAGTTGGATACTTCAAATAAAGCAAGTCTGCCAAGAGGCACCCATCGTTACTCTATGGAGAAACTGCTGGATTTTCTTGAAGCACAAGTAAAAGGAAAATAGTTATTCAAATTGCTTTAGACACTGACAAACTATAGCTAATCATATGTAATTAATTCTTAGGATTATCTGATTATCTACCATTATCCTTCTGCCCCCAAAAGGCCATCCCAGGGACAGGTCCATGTTCCCTGACAGTCATTTGGAAGCCACCTCCTCTTTATATCTACTTTGAAAAATGATACCAGGCTTTACTCTGCTTCTTGCCAACCTCTAGTTCTTCTCATTTAAACTTTCTCGCATGGGTGACTATTGTTTGTCTATGTACCTCACTGATTTTTTTAAAAACCATCTCTCTCAAACTTACCTCAATAACCTGTTTAGCTTGGCAATTTTGTCTTCTCATTGGGAGAAGTAACTCAAAAAAGGTCTAGAAGGTTCCCCCTAACTCTTTTCCCCCTATGGAAGCCAAATGGAAAAGATATTTTTCTTCTTATTATTTGCAAGAGAACGTGGGCATTGCTGGGATCTCCCTAAAATGCATTTGGGCAGGTTCACATAAATCAGTGAGAAGAGCCATGGTAGAAGGGAAATAGCTGGGACTTGGCAGGAGACCTGGGCTTGTCCATCAGCTGCTTCTGTCTACACTGGCTACCTCTTGTGGCAGAGCTGGGTCATGTCTTGACCGGGTGGCTGAGGCAGCCCCTCTGGGTTCAGCCAGCTTCTTGAACCTGGTTCTTCAGCCTTTCTATATATATTTTTTCTTTTTGTCCATTGCAAACAGGGACCCTGACTGGCATAGTCAGTGAAGGTCTTGATTGACCTTCCGATGTCCTCTGTCCTTGGCACCCCATTTCTCCTTCCATTCTTGTTCCCATTCCAGGTATCTCCTCCCCTGTTCTTTAAAGTGGGCGTCTATTGAGACTTACATACATTGCCACAGAGGCTTAAGTTTCAATTTTAGTTGAAAATTTTAGTCAACCCCAGTTCTGCCAAGAGACCCCTCTCAAGCTGTTTACTACCAAAATCGCCAGCACCATGGATTCTAAAGCCATTTTATAAGCCCCCAAAGCCTCCAGACATCACTTGGAAGGTAGCTCTGTTCATTAAGGACTCATTAAGGACATTACTTACTACTTTCGATTGCTGACAAAGGGGAAATGCTCTTTTTTTTTTTTCTAGCAACTTCCTAACAGAGCTCCCATTGTATACAGAAAGAGAACCCTCAAAACTTGAAGGCATATGTCAGTCTCGAAGTCGTTCAAGAAAATAACTAATTTGTGAAATAGTGTTTAACCAATCACTTCCACTTGACATAGGAGAAAAAAGGGGGTTTCTGTTAACCCCTTTTAGAAAGGAAACTTCTTGCAGACTACTGGGCTGCTTGAAGAACACATTGCAGAAGTGTTTAAGGAATGAATGACCCAAGTGGAAAGGAAGGTGTGGGAAAAGGAGCCCTGTCCCCAACCATTAGCCATCAGGCTCCTTCAGATATCCTGGGTTACTTGTGATTTTTAAAATTTTTGTAGCTTGCCTAGCATGTGTGTGAGGCACTGGGTTCAAGTCTCAGCACTGCATATAAATAAATAAAATAAAGATCAATCAAAAACTAAAAAAAAGTTTTAAAAAATTTGTATCCAAACTAGTTACTAATGTAATGGGATAATAACCCTTGAATGAATCTAAACAGTTTTGATTATTTCCATATCATCCATCCATGCAAACTGCCTCCTCATACCTCAGACAGTGAACACCCAAAGTATACCCCGTCTTTCTCTCACCCTAATGCATCCCCCTCACGTTCCCCCATGATCAACGCCATCACCCCCTTAGTCACGCTGGCACAAACATTAAGCTATTTCCCCCACCCTTCTTTCTCATAAGCTCCAGTATGACATCCCACATCTTGCTACACCAGCTTCATCCAGACAGTGACCCAATGTCATTAATTTTCACTTTTACAACTGTGTTATCTGTACGCGTGTTACGGCATTTATAGTATCATGCCATCAGTCTGCAATCGTACATGGCCCAAAGCGCATGTTGAAATGGTAGGAGAGAGGAGAGAGCATTTGGCATTGAGGATAAGAATTTAGGCAAACTCAAGAGTTGAGACTCTGAATACTGTTTTCATTGTGGTTTGTTTCCACAAAAGAATATATTAAAACTGGGTGGACTGGGGTCAAATAGGTGTGGTAAGTGGCCGAGAAAGGTGGGAGCTTCACCCTCCATGGAGCTCTGGACAGTGGTAGTGAAGCCCTGGTCTTAGTAGTCATGCAGAAGTGGGACCACTGCTCCTTCTGCCCACCCCATCCCTCCTGACCTTCTGAGGAACTGCCCTCCTCCACACAGTGCCTCCTGCAGGTGACCTGAGGGTGCTGCCACCCTGCCTACCATGGCTGTCTGTTCTGCACCCCAGTACCCTGCATGGCCATTGTGGCTGGCATTGCCTGGAAGTCCTAGCTTCCAGCAGGTACAGAGAGGCAGCAATTTCCTGGAGCATCTTGGGGCCTCCAAGCCTCCTATAAGCTCCTCCAGTATGACATCCCACATCTTGCTACACCATTAACTCAGGGGTGAACACATATGGGGAACAGGAGTGCAGGAAGCAGTAGAAGCTACAGGTAACTTAGTTTCTGCACCAGAGACTGCCTGTGAACCAGACACCAATCATCAATGTCACCTTTCCCTCTGTCACCCACATGCTCATGCAAGTCCTTAAAGTCTGAAGGAGAAAACTTTGGGTGCCTTAGCTCTGAGTGACCTTCACTTCAACCTGAAAACACACAGGGCACATATAGTGGCAACCAACTCCCTCAGCTCTTGTTGATCTGGTGCTGTGGTTTGAAAATGTGTGTCCCTTCAAAAAGTTCTATGCAAATTTAACTTCAACTGTGTAGAGCAGTGGGGCCTTCAGGAGGTGGCTGGACCATGAGGCTCCAACCTCATGGATGGGATGTGTAGCTTTAGAATCTAGCATGCACGAAGTCCTAGTTCGATTCCCAGCACCATGCACACACACAAGAGCATTTATTAAGTCAGATGCAGTGGCTTACACCAGTAGTTCTAGCTACTTGTGACACAGAAGCAGGAGAATCACACATCTGAGGCCAGGCTAAGCAACTTAGTGTGATCCTGTCACAAAATAAAGTAAAAAGGCTGGGGATACAGCTCAGTGGTAGAGCATTTGCCTTGCATGCGATCAGCCCTGGGTTCAATCACCAGTACCACCAAGAAAATAAAAAAGAAAGGGGCTTGAGACAGTGAGTCCAATCCTTCTGCCCCTTCCACCAAGTGAGGACACAGCAACAAGGTGCCACAGTTCTGATCACACACTGAATCTCCTGGCACGTTGACCCTGGATTTGCCAGCCTTTAGAACTGTGAGAAGTCAATTTCTGTGGTTAACAAACTACCAGGACTAAGGCATTTTGTTAAAGTAGCTCAAAGGGACCAAGGCATCTGGGAATGCCTCCATTTATTTCTTCCTCTTATGGGAAGGACACTTCTGGCCATAGGATTCTACAGACAGGTTTTGTCCTTTATCATTTTGAATACATCAACTCATTGCTTTCTGGGTTCCGGGGATCCTCATGAGAAATCTGATGAGGACCTTATGGGGAAATTACGATGAAAGCTTCCTCTCTCTCAGCCCCATAGGTGTTAATAGTGTCCATATAGGGGCTAGGGTTGTGGCTCAGTGGTAGAGAGCTTGCCTAGCACATGCGAGATGCTAGGTTCAATCCTCAGCACCACATAAAAAAAATAAATGAATGAATAAAATAAAAGTATGTGTCCAACTACAACTAAAAAAAATATCTAAAAATAGAAGTTGTGTCTATGTAGTATCTTAGGGAACAGAACATTGTGCTATACTATCATAATGTGAATGAAGGCTACCAACATTTTGATGCCAATCTTTCTGAGTTGAAAGAAAAAGGAATTGAATACCTTGAGTATAGATATGAGAAGGCCTTCAAAAACCAAAAGTTATTATAGCTTTTCAGACTCAAAATGAAAGGCCATTGAAGCATCTCATAGGTTTTAATTTCTAAACAAGCAAATACAGTCTCTGAACTTACTGAAGCAAAAGCTTCTGGAGTCTTTTCTTATTATTAAAGGCCCATGAGGCCCAAAAGTTAGAAATCCACTGTGTGTTATGCCCAGCTGTGCCTGGGCTGTTTCTTATTCTGACCTCACAGAGAGCCAATGAAAAGGAATTTCAAGAACCATCGGTATAAGTCCCTGACTGTGGCTAATTTTTTGTCCATAAGCACAGGCTGATCTTGGTTGGTAATCTGTCAGACTCATAGTGAGTTTGGTCGGTTTTGTTGTTGTCGTTGTTGTTGTTTTAATTTTTTTTGTGTGTATGGAAAACTTTTTTGGTTTTGTTCTTTAGGTTTTGGTTCTTTTTAGCTAGCATCATTAGTTGGTATACGTAATGATGTATATTGAGAGTAGAGAGACAGAGTGAGAAGATGACTGTGGCAGGGTCTCCCAGCCAGCTCCTCCTTTGAAGATACTCTCATGAACATTATAGAGCCCTGAGGAACACTGGGCAGGGCAGCTCTGCCCGTGTGAAACTGGACCACCATCTCCTCACTGGGACAGAAGTGGCTGTGAAAGTCCTGCCAAAGAACTTTCCTGTCATTATATCCATACTGGATACAACAGAGACTATGGAACACCTAAACTGAGCTATTTCATGTTATTGGAACCACTGAGAAAATATCTACTTTGTGATGGAGCATGAATGTGGGGGACCACTATGGCGTCACAGCCTGGGGGGCAGTGGCATGCAGGAGGAGGAGGCCCAGAGAGTGTTCAGGCAGCAGCTGGACACTTACTTTGCCCCATACTCTACTGGTGGGTAAAAAAATATTATGGCCCCATGTTGGATCTCTGGATCTTGGGTGTCCTTCTGTATTTCATGGTCACAGGGTGCCTCACATTTAAAAGGACCACATTTGTGCAGCTGAGGAGCAGATCCTGTACCCAAGGGACAATATTCCCTTGCATGTTTCTGCAGAAGTTTGAAGCATAACCAGTCAGTTTCTGACTGTGGACCCCACACAGAGGCACCTGTTAGCCAAAATCATGGAGTATCTGTAGCTGAACTAGAGTGACAAATATTCACCTGCTCATTCTGGGGAGTTACTCCCTAACCATTTAAACCCCACAAAAACGAGGGTCCTGTCTCTCATGTGTTTCAACCTATACAATTCCTGGGTATCTCCGGTAAACAGAAAATTCGATTGGCAAATCTGATGCTCCAGCACCAGACAATTTGGGGGCAGGCTGCACAATCCAAGTTAAGCTGCAATCTACAGGCTGGGCCTTGCCCATCCCCTCAGATCCTTTCACCTTTACTCTCTCCCAACAAGAAATGCCTGTGAGCCTCCTCTTCCCCCTCTTGCTCTCTGAACATCAGCTGGCGGAGGAGAACAAGCAGTTAGGACAGAACAGTGGCAGAAGAGCCCGAGCATCTGCCATTGCCCAATGCAGCCAGCAGGCAAGGATCTCCACTCTCAGCATAGCTCGGCAGTATGTCCCTGTGCCCAACCCGAGCCTGTTGTGAGTGGCAGTGGGTGGGAGGCAGAGAGCAGCAAGTCCTCTCAGGGTACACTGTCAGAAGAAAACTCCCCCTCCACTGGACAACCCCATGGTGGGCCCATAGACTATTCCTGTGACAACCATCAGGACTGCAAGGGGTTGACTAGGAGAAATGCCACCTATATTCTAAGACTACATTGCTGTGTGCCATGTTTCTGCCTGCGGACCCAAAGTGGCTTCAATGAAAGTGGACAGTGGAGTCAGACAAAACCCCACAGATCCCACAGGATCTCTCTTATGTGGAGGAGCTGTAGGAGGGAGGTGTGCAAACTGCCTTGAGTACCTCCCCATGGATTCCAGGAAGGAGGGCGCATGGACCACCTGGAGAGAAGTGGGCACCTCCACCTCCACCTCGGAGAGACATCAGAGACTTTCCTGGGTCACTTTCCCCTGCTCCGCTTGGCTCTGTCCTTTGTCCCATGTTTCTGGGATAGTAGAGAAGGTTCCTAACAAATTTCTGTTTCTCACACACACCAGAAGGATATATTAAACTAGGCATGATGGCACACACCTGTAATCCCAGAGGCTCTAGAGGTAAGGCAGGAGGATTGTGAGTTCAAAGCCAACCTCAGCAACTCAATGAGATGCTGTCTATAAATAAAAATACAAAAAAAAAAAAAAATTAAACAATGTGGAGAATTTACCAATCACACAGTTTCATTTCAGACTTGTTATTTGCTTGGTCGTAAGTTTGAAGTTAAGTTTAAGTTTTGGAAGCTCATTCACCCTTTTAGTGTTTTAAAGAGTAAAAAGCTGGGTGCTGTAGCCCACAAGGACCTAAACGACAGAACAGTTCCCAACTCCAGCATTTACACAAAAGATACCCAGGAATAAGGAAGAGCTACTTTTCTTAAAAAAAAAAAAAAAAAAAAAAAGAAAAAAGAAAAAAAAGAAAAGTGCTTTGGGGACAAAGTGGCCTAGGATGACTTCTAGTAGGTTGTATCTATTCATAAGATGACCTAGGCTAGAAAGATCATGTAAAAGGCTTCCATGGAATTCAGTTTCACGCTGGCTGTATATGGGAATACTGTTTCAGTAAGTTTATTTCACTAGATTTGAACCACTAAAAACACTGAGAATGGTAGAGAGTTTTCTTTTGTCTAAATGAGTAAGTCCCCAAGTCGACAACTTTGTTAACTACTTATAGTTACTTGTTGATCTTATATTTTCTGTTCAAAACAAATTATTCTGGCAATAATAAGCTATTTTTTCCAAAATCATACTCCTCTCAGACTTTTAAAATTTAATTGACGATGGTTAAATTTACTTTACAAAAAAAAACTATCATACTTCCCTAATGCAATATTTGATTCTGAGAAAAGAACAGATTTTTAAATTATTTATCACTTTTTAAATAGATCAGACAGGAACTTTTTTGTTTTGTTTTTGTTTTTGGATTTATTTTAAACAGAAAGCTAGTAGTCAGAAAGATAGCTCAAAATAACACATGTATTCCCTTTATTTCTTTTTGTTTCTAAGAATTACTTAATCATTACATTAATCATCAAAAGGCAAAATTCTGACTTGCTGTTTCACAGGACCTTTTTCATGGTTACTCTTATTCTTTCTTGAGGTCAAACCCAGGACACCAGTTTCTCAATGAACCAGTGATTTCCTGCAGTGCAATGTTTCAAGCCTCTTTTTCCAGGGCTCACAGTCCCACCTGGCCTTCTCCATCACACTCCTTGTCCTCCTCGATATCAACCAGTTTCCTTCCTTTCCCTTCCCCCCACATTTTTTCTTCCTTTACTGGATGCACAGCATGTTATTTCTGCTTATCTTTTCTTTAATTAAGATGCCGTGTTGGGGGCAGACTTTCAGTCTAAAGGTGTTTGCTTCTCTTGCTGTATCACTTTACTTGACACTAAAATCCTATGCACCAATTCGGGTCTCAGGGCCAGAATCACTCCTCCCCTTAAGCCTCTTTCTTGCAAGGCAATCAGTAAACTGGGACTCTAGCACCTGATCTACTGAGGAAATCATCCTGGGTTTATCAGAGGCCAGCTGCCACTAAACTCCATCAAGGCCTGACATTTTCTTGATGGAAAGCTCTCCAGCTATGTGCTAATATTCATTACTTCAACTATGCCAATCCCTTGAATGTCATAATAAAAATGCTGCCCAATGTGTTAGTGCTGTTGGGGAACAATGAACTATTTTTCTCAGTTTTACCTCTCATAAAACTATTAGATAATGATTACATCATGCCTTCTGGAATTAAAAGTTTAGGAAAAAACCCACCCTTTCTATATTTGCCTTTTCTTTAATATCGACTCCCAAACATTTTCCATTCAATTAATGAAACATGACTACTAATTCTCTCCAAATGCAAATATCAATGAATATTATACCACAGATGTCATTCAGGTAACCTAAACAGTTCAGCTATATTTTTTTAATACTAGGAAATTAAACCCAGGGGTGCTTTACCACCAAATACATCTCTAGTGCTTTTGTTTTTTATTTTGAGACAGGGTCTTTCTAAGTTGCTGAGATGGGCTTTGAACTAGCGATCCTCCTGCCTCAGCCTCCCAAGCCGTTGAGATTACTACATGCTTGAACTACTGTGCCTGGCTTGACTTGTGCTACTGGCTTTTTGTTGTTGTTGTTGTTGTTGTTGTTAATATATTTTTTGAGTACAGTTCTTGTAAAAACAAATATTCATAAAAGAATATAATAGGAAAAGAGTCTCAGGGGAAAGGCAAATGACATTAAATTTATCCAGATGCAACAGAATACCAGGGAACAAGTACATCGTTTTGTATTTTAAAAGACCATTGTGGATACATTAGAGGAATTCATCTGCACAGACTGCATGCTAAGAACTAGTCATGAAGCTACTGCAGTGGTCCAGGCAAGAAATGAGCAGCACAAACTAACTGGATTGGAGTATGACCAGAAGGAAAGAGACACATTTAAGAGATAAGAAATGGCAGGACGTGGATTCAGCCTAGTGAGGGGAAAAAGGTTCTGAAGCTCAAAAAGGCAAAAATGATAAGGGGTTCATACAACCTAATAATCCTGCTTAGAAATGGCCACTTACAGAATAACCATTTGGAAAGAACAGATTTAACTGATTTTCAGTAGCGAATTTTCATTACTCAGCCACTTGCAGCATGACATAAATGTAACCAAAGTCCTAGGTCCTGACCTGTTCCTTCTAACATTTGGGAGAAAATCATTGGAATATTAGCTCATTTTGGAAAAAAAATATTTGAAGTTAGATCCACACTTTATAAATCTTGGTTTATAAACTCTGCTTAAAGCAATTAATGAGCCCATAGATTAACAGCTCTGTTATCCCCAGATTTTATTTTTAGGGAAAGTCTTGTGTCAGAGCCAAGGCCCTTTCAATGGAAGGTGACTAAAATAGAAGTCAGGCAGTGCACACTCTGAGTATGTGGGAGAAACCTGGAGCATTAGGCTTTTCCAGACCCCGTCTTATCCCAGGCAGGCTTCCTACATCTTGATCTTGCCTATGCTAAATTTAGCTCTGAGGAGTGAACTTGTGCTTTCAAATCTCTGCTGGTCAAGAGCTAGGCTTTTCAACACAGCAGCCACTGGCCAGATGTGGCTACTGCACCCTTGAAAGATATGTAGCCTGGCTAGAGGCTAGTGCTGTATGTGCGACACACACACTGGGCTTCAGAGACATAACAAATAAAGAATGCAAAATGCCTCGTTAAAAATTTATTTTTATGTTGATTGCATCTTGAAGTCATAAAATTTTGGAAATGTTGGGCTAAACACATTAATAAAACTAATTTCACTTATTTCTTTTTGCCTTTTCTAGTGGAGCCACTAGAAAATTTAAAATTATACACGTCTCCCATTATATTTCTATTGGACAGTGTTGCTCATGACTATTTGACTCTAAGCCATTTTAAATTGGCTGCCAGAAGAAAGAGAAAAGCTCCATATTTTTTCTAGGTCCTGACCATTTTAATCAATTAGCTTTTACCATGGCCTGTCTTTTTTTTTTTTTTTTGGTGGGGGGTGGGGTGGGTAGAAAGTTGGGGGAGGGACTCACTGAAGGCTACAGAAAGGCAAAGTCCCCAACTTGGTAGATGCAAGCAAGAGAAACTGCTTTTCTACTATATAATGAAAACTCTAATTTCCCAAAAGAGATAGCAGAGTTTTCTCTATCTTAACTTGACCCAGACCATTCTACATTTTATTTTTTGTTAATATATATATTTTTTAGTTGTAGTTGGACATAATACCTTTATTTAATGTATTTATTTTTATGTGGTGCTGAGGATTGAACCCAGTGCCTCAAACGTGGTAGGCAAGCACTCTACCACTGAGCCACAACCCCAGCCCCTGATTTTACATTTTATGTCTGTGACTTGGGAGATTAATTGTTCCATTAATTAAGACTCTTCTCAGATAAAACAAAAATCCAACCTGAATTATCTTATGCAAAAAAGGAAATACAGTGGTTTGTGGCTATCTAAAAGTTCAGAGATGATTCCAGCTTCAGGCACAACTGGGGCACACTCAAGGCCATCAACTCTTGGTTCAGCTTTCCTCCATGCTCAAATTATCCTTCCATAGGAACTTTCTCTGCAGCAGCACCTGGCAGCTCCAGACTCATACAACAAACCTGGTGCCAAAAGACCTCCCCACTGCAATTGATGTGTGTGTGTGCGCACACACACACATATATATGTCCTTAAATTATCTCTAAGCATCCCAGTGTGGGGCACCACACCCATTTCTGAATCCACTGCTGCTGTCAATGAGATGAAAGGTCTGGTTGCCCAGTCCTAGGCCAAAGATCTAGACCTCAGATGTGGAACATGGTAGAATCAGCACTATCTGAAAGCATATCCTGTAAATGGGGAAGAGTTTGGGGGCTGTGACCGGAAGAAGGAGGAATGGATGTAGGCAGGCAGCAGATGGTGAGATGCCACCACACCCTTTGTGCTGCTGCTGAGCCAGTTCGTGGGGCTGCCTTCCAAGCACTTCTGCACTTGAAAGTATCTGCACATTTAAATATGTCTCCTTCAGTTTCTATCAAAACAGCTCACAGTTATTAAAATACATAGGTTATGAATTAAAGTGCACATATGAACAGAGGCAGAGGTAACTGAGATTTCTCTTTCTCTGTCTGTAGCCAAAGATACACCAACTGCATAGGAGTTGGCTAATCTAGGTTCCAAAATCATTCAACTTCCCCCAGGGACAATTTGATATTTTATGATAGCAACAGCAAACACAGTAACTGAAAATCTCACCCACTTGAAGACTGTTCACTAAATTGATCCTCTTAGTTACTGTCACTGATAGCTTTGCATTTTTTTTTATACAAATCAGAAAAATCCTGATCCACCCTTTATAGCATGCTATGCTTGCATTTTCTCCCTTCTCTAGCCTAACTTTCTCTGGTCATGCATCCTTGATTTGGTGGCCTTTCTCAGGCACCTCTATTCCTTTTAAGTAGAGCAAACCTAAAGACCTCCACTATCCCTGGCTAGAACTGCGGAGATGGTCCCCATCATGAGAAAGGCTGCTTCTCTTCCTGCAGATGTCAGAGAAGCAGACCCCTGTACGGAATCTGAAGGAGGGTGGCTCGCAGTCACATTTCCACATGTTGCACGCGAGAAAAAGTTCAAAACCACATCAAAATACTCTGTGACCACTGAGCATAAATATTACAAACAAACAAAATCAGCATGTAATGTGTACTTTAATTTGCTGACAGATATTTAAAAAATTAACATCAGAATGAATGACAAATGGAAACACCACAACAATCCTTCTAAGTGAAGAGAAAAATAACTCACAATCAAAGCCGTCTGGCCTCTAATTAACACATGGCATCCTTGAAACGAAAGGCCAAAATAAAATAAACTGGCAAAAGGGAGAGAATTGTATAGTGGGGGAAGGGAGAACTGGGTCCCCCTGAATTAGGGTTTCCCATAATGTGCTTTTTTAAAAAATCCTATTGTTTGAAACTTACTTTATTGCAGAAGAGACTGGAGCCATAGTCAGAAATGTGATTCAAAACCAAAGTCTGTTTATGTTTTCTAACTCAATATTCATGGGTTTAAAATTCCATTACATTGTACGGTAAGTCACTTCATATAAAACTTAATAAAAGCAACATTTTAAGGACAAATGATTGATATTTATTAGATACCTGGTTTGTCATCATCCTGGATGCTTTCTGTCGTCATGAAGTATGGAAACATACCCTGGCATCTAGCAGACTTGAGGGGAAGTCCTAGGTCTTCTGCTCTCTGCCTGACCATGGCACCCACCCTTTTCTCTTCTCTGATGGTTGCAGATTTCTGAATCAGCTGCTGCCTAGACTGTATATGTATAGTATATGTATATGTACTGTATATGTATAATATACAGACTGTATATGTATAGTATATTTATATGGATGTATACAGTTGGCATTCCATATCTGCAAGCTACACAGCTATAGATTCAACTAACCACAGACAGAAAATGTTCTCATTCCCTAAAAAATACAATATAATAACTATTTCCACCACATTTGCATTGTATTATTATAAGTAATCTAGAGATGATTTATAGTGTATAGGAAGAAATGCATAGAGTATTTTTATTTTTATTTATTTATTTTGTATTTTTGGTGTCGGGGATAGAATCAGGGCAAACATAACTCCATTTTATATAAGGGACTTGAGTGTCCTTTTATTTGGTATCTGTAGGGGGTCCTGGAACCAATCTTCCACTGAGGAACAGCTGAATTTTGTCTGACAAATGGTAACTGCTCAACAAACATTAACTATTTTTATTTACATGTCTTATTTTCTTTAGTTTCCCTATTAAATCCAAAGATAAATACTATTGCTTTCACATACCTGACAAAAACTGGAACTCAGAAATAGCACAAGTATTATTGTGTTATCGACTGTTGTGAACAACAGAATTAGCTTTATGGATGTCTCAGGCATTGGGTTACTTTAGCTCAAGTCTCATTTTCACAGTTGGGATGTGCACCAAGTAGGAAGGAAGTCTGTTTCCAGCCACTTTAGTCCAAACAGACACTCCTGCTCCTGCAGGTCTGCACAGAAAAATCTAAAAACCACTTTAAGGAGGTTCCAACTTCTTAAAAAATACACTTTCCCCTTTGTTTCTTAGCCAGGGGAAGAAAAACAAAGGCAACTTGTTGTTCCGTGTTAACACCTATGAGATCCATTTCTGACAGAACAGTTGGATGGATGCCTGAATTTTCTAATTTCATAGCCCAAATATTTATCAGTCTGGGAGAACCCATCTTAGGTAGCTCTGCTCAAGTGAACATTCCTGATTTTTCTTTTTATTATTGATGAAGAGGTTTTTTTTTGCTGCTGTAATAATTTTATTTGATTTTTCCAGTTCCAGTGCTTGCCTCAGACAAGGATAGGTGTGGGGGCCTTCAAGGAGGGCAAACACATGCCAGAGAGACAGGATGCTGGTGACAACAGTCA
Organism: Marmota marmota marmota; assembly: GCF_001458135.2. Classification (NCBI taxonomy): domain Eukaryota; kingdom Metazoa; phylum Chordata; class Mammalia; order Rodentia; family Sciuridae; genus Marmota; species Marmota marmota. The sequence goes on from NW_025999942.1 coordinate 938,461, forward strand.
CAGACATGTGAGAAACAAGGACCTCTATGTACTCTTTTTTATTTATTTATCTTTATCAGTACATTACAATTCTACATATTAGTGGGATTCATTGTAACATCTTTATACGATCAATTTCATTCCCTAGTACCTCCCTTTTCTCTCTTTTATGTACTCTTAATTTTGCTTGTATTGCTATTTATTTTAGATAATAATGTTATCTATAAATATGATGTGTTCCTTCTGGTAAGCCAGTCTCACCATTCCACAAAATGTACAAGTTTAAAAGTCAGAATGTGGGCCGGGGGGTGCAGTTCAGTAGTAGAACATTCGCAAGGCCCCAGGTTCAATTGTCTAGCATTCACAAGGCCCCAGGTTCAATCCCCAATACCACAAGGAAAATAAAAAGCCAAAATGTAAGCTCTACAACAACAAATACTTGATAGACCTACTCACAGATGCTAGGACATTATTTTGAAATGAAAAGCAAGTTTCTGCTGATAAGATTTTGTACACATATGAGGCTGACCACTTCTCACTACACAGGCTTCTGAAGTATGGTATTCGGGGAAAATAGACGAATTCTATTCAATATTGCCGTGTTGAAGAAACTTCCAGTGAGTGGGCTTCAGATATTCACATTTGGTGTTTCTGGGATATTATTACCAAAAACATGAATAAAGCAATTCATTACCAATTCCTATATCAATCTACAATTTGGATTTTTGTTATAGTGGAGTATAGCAAAATAGTAAACTATGTGATCTAGGCCTTAAGCCCGTGTTTAAAAATCATTTATTTTCTTTACCAACCATATATTTATAAATATAACATCTGACTGATACTGTCATGTGAAGAAATATTTTTTTCTCACAATCTATACACAAAAGCCAAGCAATGCACACCTGGGTTGCTTCCTAGAGCACCTGACCTGGGGTGGGCTTTGAGTGGGCTTCATTTGGTACCTCCACACTTCCCTGAGGACTTTTGTCTTGGTTATTTATTTTTGTCTTTCTAGTCTTTCACACCAGCAGTGGGATTCTGAGCATGTTCTTCCTGGTGGTAGAATAATTCTTGAGGTCTGTGTTAATTTTCTGTCACTATAACAAAAATCCAAGATCAACTTATAAAGAGAAAAGGTTATTTTAGCTCACTGTTTTGGAGGTTATAGTCCATGATTAGTTGGCCCCCATGAAGCACATCATGGAAAAAGGGTGTGGTGGAGCAAAAACATTCATCTTATTGCCAGGAAGCAAAAGAGAGGAGGAGAAGGAGGTGGAGGAGGAAGGGGCTGGGGACCCACCATCTTCTTCAAAGCCTTGCCCTCAATGATCTACAGACTCTCACTGGACCCACCTCATAAAGGCTTTACCACCTCCCAATAGTGCCAAGCTGGGGACCAAGCCTTGAACATACGGGCCTTTGGGGGACATATCTAAGATCTGAACTACAGCAGGGTCACGGTAACAGCCACACCATTTGGAAGAGAGGGCCTTCTCTTTGATGGATTTCTTTTGGAAGCAAACACATTTCTATCCCAGAAGCCCCCAGCAAATGATCTCCTTGCATCTCTTCAAGCTTCTGAATTACCCACCGCAGCTGAGTGGAGGGGAATAAGCTCTCCTCTGTACTTCAGGGTGGAAACAGCTCCCCTAATGTGCTGGGCCTCTTGAGCAAGTCACAACCAATAAGTGATACAAACTGGGCACTCCTGGGAAAGGACAAAGGAGGATGGATGTTGGAGGTAACCCACCATGCCCCTTGCTATGGGCATTCGCCTGAGGACAAGTCCTCACCCAATCCTTATGCCCCTGTCCTGTGGAGACATTCTAGAACTGCAGCTGAGCAAAGGGGTTTTCTACATGGCTCTTTTAATTACTCCTCAGCTGACCTCCTAGTATGCATGCCGCTTAGAAACAAACGTCACTGTGTCACTGTTCATGTTTCATGTGGACATTACCAGATCTGCAAACAGATTGACTGAGAAATCCAGGGGACCCAATTTCTCAGGGAAGGAGAATCCTGAATCACTTGGATTCGGGGATGGCAAACTGGCAACCCATTGCAATTCCTCCCTGTTCACTTTTAGTCCACTGGAATTTGCACTGTGTATCTACGAGTGTGTATATAAAGCTCAAAAGTAAACTCATTCCTGTATTTAGGATAAAAAAAAAAAATGAAGCATGTCATATTCCAGAAACTGGCTGGGCCTGGAACTTGGCACAGAAGATATAGTTAGCAGTTTGTAAGCTTTGAAGTGAAAGTCTCCCCTCCTCTTTTACTAGCAATGAAAAAATCTTTAAAGGAAAGGCACAAGAGTGGGTGAGGAGTATTTTTCCATGGTGAGCTACGTAATGTCTTTGGTGTAATTCCCTCTTTAGACAGCTAGCTGCCTTACGCTGGCACTACCAGGCTATGTCTTACACTAACCCCAACCCAGAGAATGCAATCAGCCTTGGATATTTTCAGTGGACCATTTCCTCCTATCACATCCAGCATAAGCTAAAATGTTGTAATGGAATAACAGATATTTAAAGCAGTGGTTCTCAAAATTTAAAGAATCACCTAGAAATATATTAAAATTCAGGCGCTGGGGCTTCATGCCCAGAGAGTCTATCTAATTCTACATATGTGTGTGTGGGGGGGCAAAGGTATGAGTGTGTGTATGAGAGAGAAAGAGAGAGAGAGAGAGAGAGAGAGAGAGAGAGAGAGAGAGAGAATATGAATTGCATGCACTTTTTTGGGGGGGAGGTGGAGATTTCATTTTAACAAGCAGCCCAGGTGATTACAATATAGGTGATCAATTGACCTTACTGAGAAACATTTTATCTTGAACTTTTAAAATGTTAAAATTCTTTGGCCCCTGAAAATTGGGAGTTTAAATCATAGCAATATATTCCTATATATAAAGGTTCAAAAAGCATTCATCATCCCAAGAAAAAGAAGAGCATGAAAGTTTTCCAACTTCCGACTTCCCAGGGGATATCTCTTGATATCTTCTTTGCAATTCTTTAAGGTAATTAGGGTGGGTGATCTTATCCTGACTTTGTTGATTAGGAAATTAGCACAGGTTAAGCGATTGCCCAAGGCTGTGTGGCTCTGGCTGGGGCATCAGCCAGGCCTCCTGACCTTTGAGAGCAGAGGTCAAGTCAGATGGACCCCCTCAGACACTCCTGAAGTCAGAAACCCTGGGAAACGCATGAAAAAAAAAAAATACACACACATACACACACACACACACACACACATTTCCTGATCTGGTTTTCCATCCAGTCCTCCTCATCTCTCCATTTCAAAGCTATACACCAACAACCATATTATTGTTTTCCATTTTGAGACATTTTATACCCTTAAGGAGAAACCCATGGGCATGGTTATGCTCCTGGGGGAAAGAAACCCACATGGTCCCCTATTGAAAAGCATCATCTTCTCTTTTCGTAGCTGACGACCTTTATATTAACCAAGAAGGATATAACCTGAGTTTTTAACTTACTGTAGATCTAAGCCTGGGCTTAGAAAAACGGAAAACAGGGTGTCCCTTAAAAATCCCATAAATGCTGCACATTTTTAGGAGAGGAAATGTGCACATGACTTCTTTGATTTCAAAAACTTCCACTGGGACTTCCTGGCTCTTTGTCTGGTGGGGCTTTACATACCATATCATGAGGTGCCTTGGGGCAGATAGAAACTCTTTGAGAGTGGAGAACAAATATTTAATTCTACAGCCCTTCCTTTCCTTTGCCCTCAAGGGAAAACCTGCACTCTCCCCCATGTGAGAAAAACTCCAAATATAATGGACTAGACAAAGAAATATTTAATCACATTAGTTTAGGAAGCTCTGGCAGAACACAATGCATCTTTTCAAGGTTGAAGATGTTATGAATAGACAGAATGTTTTTGTGTCAAGTCTCTCTGGGGCTCTTGGGTACAAAATGCCATTTGCCTTTAGATACTTTTTAATTCTAGAGCTTCAAAGAACCACTTTCATTTGCTAAAACCCCATTGCATAGTCAAATAAAAAATGGCTTGTAAAAAATCACTAAAATCATTATTAACATAGCAATTTTTTAAAAGCAGTCTTTGCCCAAGAATACCCTTCACTCTAAGCATTCACCAGCCTAGAACCCAAGGAATGGATATGGCTTGGCCATATAGTTCTCCCAAAGCAGCTAATTCCTTTTATGAACCAGAGGCCAGTTGCTTGCTTTCTTTATAACACCATTCAATTCCTTCTAGAATGGCATGAAGCCTTCCTGAGACTACTTTTAGCCACTCTCCACTCAAGCAATTCTTCAAAAAAGTTATAAAATGTTTAACAGTTATTGCCATTTTTCAAAGAATCAGTAAGCTGTTGAATCAAAATAGAGTGGCAGACAGAAGGTAAAAATACTAAATTCAGTCAGGACATGGAAGTCATATATAGTTTTCTGACACCATTTTTCCACTCACCCTGGAGGAAGACTACAGATGATAAACAGCTCTTTAAATGATGGAAACTAATTATCCTCTCATCCAATGTTAATGGAAACCTTAGTCTCATCCAGGTATGTCTGTCTCAAAACAGCATCATTTGCTTCTCGTTGAAGCCAACCAATCAACCCACAAAAAGGTAAAAATTTCATGGTTTAAATGGGGGGAAAAGGGTTTTTAAACAAAAGTGAAATATAATAAGATCACTCCTTTGCTCTTGGATGATAGAACAGCTCTCTAAATTGTTACTGGAAAGTCCACAAAGACATTTAATGATGGAAATACATTCTGAGAAATGCATTGGTAGTCAATTTCCCCATTACTGGAACATCATGGAAGGCACTTACACAAACTAAGACGGCTATAATATCACGAGGTCATATAATCATGTGGAATCACCCATGAAAGTACAGGGTCTGTTTTTGGTGGAAATGTCATTATGTAGCACATGAGTGTATGTAAATGTCATCCTTAAGCTGAGCCTTGGAACCACCCAGACTGGCAAGTTCATGTGACTTGTTCAGTAAGAATGTGGACACCTTACATGGCTGCATGATAATCCTGGCCCCTGGGCAGTTTGCTCCTCAACTGATTGATGGAAGCCAGTCAACAACCAGCCTAATTCATGCACATAGGAATTGGAGACATGAAGCAATTGTACACAGAGGGGTTTGCTAGAACAACACTGTAGAAGACACAGAGGGGCTTTCAAAGGAATGGCTTTGCCCGCCAGTCACACACAACTGATCTTATCCTGTCAGCTGTCACTCTTCTCTAATTTAGAAGCCTGTCTGTAACAATCCACTACAGTCCCATCTATTGTTCTGTAAAATTCTTCAAATGAAATCAGAGTAGACACGCCCTTACCCAGGAGGAGAGAACACAAAGCAGATATTCTAAGTTTCCATGACTTACCAAATGATGAGTACTGGATTCTTTTCTGGGTTTGTTTTGTGGGGGACAAATCACAATGCCTTGCAATAGAGTTGATGTCTTTAAGTGAACAAAGTATCTTTGTTGGGAAATTCTCATTCTGCTTCACAATAATCTTGTGGGTTCATTCAATCAATGCCCTGCAATTTCCTCTACCGCTTGGAATTGGAAAAGGAGTGAAAGAGTGCTGCATTTGTCCTCTTCCTTACAGAAAGCAAAAATGCATCTGAGGATGTGCAGCCTGCTCCTGCAGGACAGGGCCAGCTTGCTTGCCTCCCACACTCATGGAGATACCAGAAACCATGGGTTATTAGTTGATTTACCAAGTAAAAAGGCAAGCAATGCCACCTGGGCTATCTTAGACATCAATAGAACATGTATCTAGACTTTGGTAGACCCAGGCATTTTTGTTCATATCTACTGTAAGGCAGAAGTAGCATCCAAATCTTCCTCTAAAGTAGGTATTCTGGAGGCTAAAACAAAATGGAAGCTCCTGACCTACAGTTCTTGATGTTGTCCCACAGCAGAATGAACATGCTCCTGCAAACCCAGGTGTGGATAGACCGATGCAAATATCTGGTTGACTCATTGCACATCCCTTGCCAACAGTTGTCCAGTGCTTGAGATTGAGCCAGAAACAGTGACCATCTCATTACTGACTGATGCTCATAGTGCCTGGATCTGGGGAGAGGCACAGGCAGAGAGCTTGGCAGTGGTCTTCTGGCTATTCATGAAGGAAACTCAGAGTCCTGGAGCCCAGAGAATGGACCTGAAGAGGGGGCTGGCTCTGCACACTATGGCTTTTAACTCCACAAAGAGGCACACACCCAACCATGGAGGCCTGCTCCAGAAGTCTCCTAAAGCTCAGGACTTGGATAGCCCCTTGTTGAGGTCTAAAGGTAGCACTAGCTGAAGACAACCCCAAGGAGGAGATGGTGGAGTGCGTCTGGGAGACCTGGGCTTGTATAGCTTTGCCTGTAAATTAAGGAATCTTGTATCAAAGAATTGCTAAACTCTTTCCTCTTCACACCCAGTAAGTACTGTGGGATTCTGTGATCCAGTTGTCCCTGTTGGCAGGTCTATCTCAGATACTGGATAAAGGTAATACAAAAGAAAATTCAAAACCATTCAAACAAATATAAGTTGTCTATCTCAGCCTCCCTAGTTCAAAGAGATAAATGAGAAATTCTGGCTCATTAAAAGTCTGGTTAGGAGAGAGATTTATCTTTCACAGGTGACCAATTACCAATTAAGCAGCTAATCCTGTTGTTAACATTAAACTTATGATAATAATCATTGGATTATGAACAACTCAAAACAGCTCTGGTTTTTCCAAGGGCTACAAACCATAGACATAAAGTACTATGTAATGAACACATAATTTATTATGGAAATGTGAACAGGGGGGGCAAGTCAGATGACTTAAAATTTCATGACTTATAATTTCAAATGTTGGTTCTGTGGACTGGACATCCTCTCCCAGGTGCCTTGATTTGGTGCTTCTGATAAGTTTTGATGGGAGCAGGTAACAACGGTCTTCCTGAAGTTCACTGTCACAAGACACCGCTTGCTCACACATACATATATAAAAACACTGCTGACGTAAGATAGGAGGCACACTCATAGCTCATAGTACTGACCTGCCCTCTCATGTCTGGAGCAATGGGGATGGTGGGCCAGATGGTTGAGTAGACGACAAAAAACAACAGCCACATCACCATGCTTCCCCACACAGCCAGGTGACTGAACTGCAAAGGAGAAAGATGCTCAGATGGTCCCTCTGTTGGCCAGGTGATCCACCCCAACCCCACCTGCTGCAGAATTCCCCCCTCCAAGCCACCTTTCCTGATGGAAAGACTGTGAGGACTCTATTCCCTTGTCTCAGAATTTTTAACAATGAATTTAATTAACTAGTGGCTATCCTGAAGATCAAAGTGTTTTTCTGTCACAGCTGACCATCCTCTGAGACATCCCCTAGTTACAGCAGGCTTTGCTCAGTTCATTTCAAGTATCTGCTGCACCTTGGGATGGTATTAATCTAGTGAGAGAATGGTGGAACAGACAAATGAACAAGAGGTTTTTATTTATCATTAGGAGACTTTGATCTATTCATTTGCAAAAGAGATTTTTTTGACACCTGAAATGATATTACCTCTTTTAAATTTTTAAGTTTTAAATTGACATTAATAATTGAACATGTTTATGAGTATATTGTAATATTATAGTACATGTATATAATGTGTGTGATCAGATGAGGGTAAATGGCATAACCATCACCTCAAATATTTATCATTATTTTGTGTTGGGAACAGTCAAAATCTTTTGTTTCGAAATATATATCTTTGTTTTTTAACCACAATTACTGCTTGCTGTAGAACTTAGAAATCACTCCTCCTATTTAACTGCATTCCTGTCCTGTTGACCATCCTCTTTCCTTCCTCTCCTTCCCTCTCCACTCTTCCCAGGCTCTGGTAACTACTATTCTGCTCTTTGTTTCTACAAGATCAACTGGCTATTACAGTTTAGTACCTCCTTAAGCATCTACTGAGTTGGTTATTTTTGTCTCCTTTGTACTCTTATGGTCCTTGACCTCTTCTTCTATACCTCACAATTCAATCCATCAGCAAGGTTTTGTTTTGTTTTGTTTTTTCCCTTAAAACAAGTACTTCCAGAATCTACCCACGACTTACTACCTTCTGCTCCAACATTCCAGGCTGTCACCATCCCCTCCCTGGAATAGGTGTTAACAGATTCCCTGACTCCACACTGATCTCCCACCCACCCCATCCCACCTTCTTAGCAAAGCATCAGGTGAGTCTATTTAAGCTGCAGCTAGCCATGACCCTCCAGGGGTGACAAACATGAAAAACTGGTTATAACCCCCAAACCTTAGAAATAACCAAAGTACCTAAAATAGGGAACTGATTAAATAAAGATGGGATATCTATAGAAATGTCATTTTCTTTAATCATGAACAATGATTTTTGTAGGAGTATATTTTAAGGAATAAAAATGTTCCTAATATATTTTTAAGAAAGATCACAAAATTCTATGTTCTACAATACATCCTATTTCAAAACACACAGATAGAAGAATGTATGGAGGGTCACAGAATAAAATGTTACCCATGATTATCTCTTGGTAGTAAAATTATATGAAAATATGTAAAGTTTCATTTTTCTCTCTTTTGTGTTTTCTGTGCATGTATGTGTTTCCAGTGAGCCAGCATATACATTTGAAATAAGGTGACTAATGATAGCTTTGAGCTATATTAGCAAATGAGGCACCAGGAAACACTGGATTGAAAATTTGCCCTGAAAAAGATCAAACCACAATTTTTACATGCAAAACTTAATATAGCTAGATATTAATTATCCCAATGCTTAAAAGGAAATCATAGTATGAAGATTATCTATACTTCAGGGGGAGGAGCAATTCCAGAGAGGACTCACTTTAGTCCAAGCTGTAGTCTCCAAACCAGCTTTCAGACAAACCGTAACCACAACGTACTGTGAAAAGAAAGAGGAGTTAGGAAAAATGAAGGACACTACTTTTTACTTTCTAGGAGAAATCCCAGATCTCCCCTCCAGAGTCAGTTCCTCTAACCCACCATATTTTGAAGTTACCATCTTGGTAGCTAAGTTGCTAGGGGATGTCTTTAGGAAATGAGCAGACAGTTTTATTTCAAGGAAAGTGCTCATCTCAGTGTCTTCCCACAAATAACTGCTCTGTCCTTTCTTAGAGGATTTGGGAGAAACCATCTTCCTTAGTACTCTTTGCTTTTAAAGATGTAAAAGGTCTTTTGAAGAATGGGGAATCCTGCTCATCACTTCTCCAGACATTTCGACTCAGTATACTCTCTGCTAAACAATAATGTAAGAATTTCTCAACCCCTCTGACCTTAAGGAATCTATAATATGTAAACATTTGAAATACGACAATAAGAAAAGCCTTACCTAAGGGATTAGATAAGTATACCCCACATATGGGCCCTTTAGGAGTGGCTCAATAAAAAGAGATGAACTTACCGTGTAAACAATATTTCCAACAAATAAATAGTCTGTGGCATGACCATTGCTGAATGGAGTATCTGAAAAATAAAGAAGCTGCTATTAATTTCTGAGATCTGAGATGGCAATCTATTTTATCCACAATATAAAAATGGAATTTTTAGAAACGTCTCTCAAAATGTGAGGGCATTTCAAAATTGAATCTTCTGTGATTCTACTGCTCTTTCTTTTTGTGACTCCATTTTTTATATTGTATTCTCTCCAAATGAAGCAAACAAAATCACGTTTCCAACAAAACAAACAAGTCTTGATCTGCATGAAAATTTACATTTGTATAAAGATTACAATCTCTCTTTGCCCAGCTTATTATTTTTTTAAAGGACAGAAATAAGAACATGTTGATCTATCTATCATGGCTATTTTTCCAGCGGTGGAAATTTTTCAAGTTTTCATTTACTATTTATTGTTAAGTTTTGCTAAATTGGAATTGTGCATCAATGAAAGAAGATAGCCACACAGATACAAAATCAATCTGTAATGACTGAACTCTATTCTGGGGGAATATCCATTGCTCCTGTCCTCATTTGCAGCTACACGAACTGGAGTCTAGCATTTGTGAGGATTACAAGTGAGAGATGTTTCCAGTTTATACATTCTTCCCTTCCTTTCCCTTCCCTCCCTTTCTGATGGCTATTACCAGGAATATAACAACTGCTAAGTCAGAACTCTCTTAGAATTGTCTAATTCATGTCAGCTAAGATAGCCCTGTCCTGAGAAGTATTGGTTCTTATGCTGAGAAGTAGAAGCCTATTTTAAGATCAGAAATGGTTCCCTTGGATATCGCTACAAACCTCCTTTTATTCTCCCTTATACTCAAATTCAGATCTGTGGTCAGGTATACGGTCAGGGTTTTGTGTTCAAATTTCCAATCCAGTAGCTGCTATCCATATGTTATTTGGGCTTGCTGATTTAATTATCTGCTTGTTGAAAAATCCTACCCTTGTTAAGGAATCGAGATCTGTTTCTTTTCTTAAAACAGTGTAATCATCAAGTTGAGTCATGGTGGCATCTGGAAATGGTGGGTCCCTGAATCCAGCTCTAGGGCACATGCTTTCTACTGATGTGGACAGGGGAAGGTTAACCACTAGCGTGGCATTGGGGTTGCATGAAGTACAGTCCTAAATGGAGAAGTTCCTATGGGGAAGGAAAAGAATTGCACTAGGAGAGCAGAGAGAGATGCAGCCACAAAAGGAACCACCTCAAAGCTTAGGACAGACACGGTAATGCAAGAAGGAAAGCTTACATAAGACTTCGTCAGAACAGGAGGAGCAGAAATAATTGAAAAAGCGAAGGAGAGCCTAAACTAATCTCAGGAAGACAACAAACAATGTATAAGTTGAACATCATTAATCTGAAGTGCTCCAAAATCCGGATACAAAATTTTAGATTTTGGATTGGGGATGCTCAACTAAGTAAATTCTGAGCAAAGATCCCCAAATCTGAAAAAATCTCAAATCTGAAACCCTTCTGGTCCAAAGCATTTCAGATAAGGGACACTCAACCCGTATCTGCAAATAGTTATTCAAAACTGTGGGGGTTTGCTTTTCAGTAACTGGCTCTAAGATTATTTTAATAATAAGTGCAAAACATTTTGTTTGTTTGTTGAGTCAGGTTCTCACTATGTTGCCCAGGCTGGTCTCAACCTCCTGGATCCAGGGATTGTCCTACCTCAGTCTCTGGTGTGTTGTGATTATAGGAGCTTGCCACCACACAGGGCTAAAGTGCAATAAATACTTTTAAAGGTATACCTCAATAACGAAACACTTGAGGTTAGGCAGAGGATCATTTCTTTAATTCTAACAGAGATTATAGTTTTGAAAATAGTAACCTTATTATTTTATGTTCTCAACAAATTTTTACTTTAAGTCTAATTGGGGAGAGAAGGTCCCTGTCTTCATGGAGCTCACATTATAATGAAGGAGACAGGACATAAATAGATAAACAAATAGATACACAATACACTATTGTGTGTAATAAGTGCTATGAGGAAACATAAGGCAGAGTAATAGAACACAGAGTGATGGGGGAGGCTATTTTAGATTGGGAGGTAACATCCAAGCAGATTAAAATGCTGTAAGGAAGTTAAATGACCATCAAGAATGGCATGAAGGAGGGAGTTAATGACTTTTGAGAGAAGAGAGTTCCAGGCAGACAGAAGAGAAATTGCTAAGAGTCTGAACACAGACAGCCCTTGATGAGCTCAGAGACCAAAATGGAGACCAGTCTGGCAAGAGACACTGAAAGAAGGAAAAAGAGTATAATCAGGCTGAGGAACAGATCAACACAGGCATGGTGAAGTGTCTGGGCTTCTGTGTAAATGGTGACAGGTCACCATTCCCAGCTCAGAGGAGGATTCTGAGCTGGGAATACAGAGGTGTGAGCTAGGCTCTTAAGGGAATGATGCAGTTTTTATAGAACAATAGAGCATGGTGACTGAGAATGGGATAATAAACACAGTGCCAGCCGGCAACAATGGTAGCCATCCATCCAGGAGAGGACATTAGAGCAGTCCTATATGGTAGCTACTAGCTGCATTTAGTCATTTACCTTTAAACTCATTCAAATAAAATACAATTAAAAAATCAGTTCCTCCCAAGGGCCAGAGAGGAGGGGGAGAATGAGGAGTTATTGCTTAATGAGGACAGTTACAGTTTGATGATGTTGTACAACATGCTCAATGTAATTAATGCCTCTGAATTGTACACTTGAAACAGCAAAGTCCAGTATATATATTTTAAAAATCATGGTAGAAAATAAACAAAAAATGGATCATAGAACCAAACTACACAACTCTTAGGATAAAACAAAGCAGAAAATCTGGCCTCAGATTTGGCTGTGATTTCTAAGACGTGACATCAAAAGCACTGTGACAAAAGTAAACAGTAGATGAAACAGACTTGATCAAAATTAGAAACTTCCATGCTTCAAATGGTACCAGCAAGAAAGTGGAAAAACTGGAAGCATGGAAGAAAATATTTACAAATTATTCATCTGATAAGGAACTTATATCCAAGATATAGAAAGAACTCTTATAACTCAACAATAAAGAGACAAAAGAAAAATCAGCTCAATTTAAAAATGGGCAAAGGACCTGAATAGACATTTTTGCAAAGAAGGTCTACAAATGGCTAGTAAATGCATGAAGAGAAGCTCAACATCATTAGGCATCAAGGAAACAGAATTAAAACAACAATGAAATATCACTTAACACCTACCTAGATGTCTGTCACATAAAAGACAGTAACAAGGGTTGGTGAGGGGGTGGAGAAATTAAATCATCCATATGCTGCAGGTGGGAAATCAAAATTGTGCAGACACTTTGGAAAACTGAAGGGCAATTCCTCAAAAGATGATGCATATTACAATTTTGCTTAGAATATGTGTTTTTTTACCTTTAAAAATGAAGACTTCAGACAGGTCCAAGATGCATCTACCTCTACCTCTTTTAAAATACGAAACTTAATGCACATGCATCTTTTAACGTGGAATTTAATGGCAATAAAAATAAATTGGCCCCATCAAAAAAATGATGCATATTTAATACATGATCCAGTAATTCTAGTCCTAGGTACATAGCCAGGAAGTAAGAAAACATATAAATGAAACACACAAAAACTTGAACACGAGTGTCCATAGCAGCATTATTCATAATTACTCATCACAGCCCAAAATAATGAAAAGCATTATTCATTATTCACAAGGGCCTATTCATAACCCAAATGTCCATCAACCAGTGGATGAGCAAATAAATGTCCATCAATTGGTGAATGGTGTATCAGTACAATAGAATGTTATTAAACAATAAAAAATAATGAAGTACTGACACATGCTACAACATGGAGAAGTCTTGAAAAACTTATGCTATGTGAAAGAAGCCAAATACAAAAGGCCATATGTTATATGATTCTATTCATATAGAATTCCAGAACAGGCATATCTTCAGAGACAGAATGCAAACCAGTGAGCTGGAGGTGTTTGGGAAAATACAGAATGACAGCTTTTGGAGGCAATGAACGTGTGGCTAATTAAGATGATGGTTGCACAATGCTGAATATATTAAAAACCAGATGGGGCTGGGGTTGTGGCTCAGCAGTAGAGTGCTTGGCTAGCATGTGCAACGCTCTGGGTTCGATCCTCAACACCACATATAAAAAAGGTATTGTATGCAACTACAACTAAAAAAATAAATAAATATTAAAAAAACAAAAAACAAGAAAATTATACTCTTTGCATAGATATAAATTATATCTTAATAAAATATCATAAAAAATTTGGTTCCTCAGTCATACTAGCCACATTTCAAACACTCAATAGCCATGTGAAGTTCAGATGGCACAGGTATAAAACATTTAATTTTCACTGAGGTTGGAAGTTCTACTGGACAATGCAGGGTTGGAGTGGCTATGTCCAAGGTGACGAGGAATGATAGAAATTGTTATACTGTAAAGTTATAAATGATAGTATTTGCTCATGATTTGGATGTAGGGTAGAAAAGAATGTGAGGAATCAAGGGTGATATCCAGATTTTTGGCATGAGCCCTGAGGTCAACAGTGGAATCATCAACTTGAGATGGAGAACACTGGTTCTAGTTGTAGTAACACAGCAGCAATGGTTTAAAAAAAAAAAAAAAAAGCATGTAAGGACTTGGTACCAAGTGTTTAAAATTTCCAGTTTATGACAGGAAGAATAGCTAACAATGAAGCATGGCTGTATTGCAAGAGAAGAAAAAGGAAATTTAGGAAAATGAGGTGGAGAGAAGAAACTGGGGTTAGTGGAAACAATCCCAGTAATGAGAGTTAGAAGACTCTGTTCAGCCCTTCTCTCTTATCCCAGCTCTGTTGTTATTTAGTGTATTTTTTTCCTTTTTTAAATTTTAGATTCTAAGTCCCAAGATTCTCAACTATAAAACAGAGAGGCAAAAAATGATGATGACTGAACTATTTCCAAGGTTCCTTTCAAATAGGAAATTCCAAGATGTTCTTAGCTGCCAAATCAGTCCCATGCATTTAGTGGCAGGAACATGAGACTCTCAGATCCTCCTTCTCTTCATCTGACTTAGGATATATTTCCTAGCGTTAATCCCACACTGTGTGCCCATAAACGGAGAGTGGGGCCCTGGTAACTGAGAAGAACAAGGATCTGTGTGCCTTGACACTCTTCCTGCACAAGCCCTACGGAGCCTAGAGAGAACTCTGATCAGATGGGAGAGTGAGAAGCGGTGGGAGACTGAGCTGCAAATCAAAGTTTGCACTTATGAATTGAAATTGTTTTAAATTTCTTCCCTCCCTCCCTCCCTCCCTCCCTTCCTTNTTTTTTTTTTTTTTTTTTTTTTTTGTGGTACTGAGAACAGAAACCATGGCCTTGTGCATGCTAGGCAAGTGCTTTACCACTAAGCTATACCTCCAACCCTGAATTTCCCCTTAATACCAATATTTCCAATATTAGTAGGATCATGGACTAAATAAATAAATAAATAAACATATAAGACATTTGTCTAATATAGAGGGCTTAGAATGTGTTCCATATTTAGCATGTTTCATATTTTGTGGAGATGCGTATATATGAACATTAAAGTGGTACATGTAAAAAAGTCTGTTTGGAAAACATTTTCTTCAAGCATTTACTATATGACAGGTACAGTTCTAAGTGCTTTGCATATATTGCTTCTTCAATACTTCAAGGACTGGAGAAAATATCATAATGATCTGTGAACTTCATATAAGGAATGTAGTGCAACAAAAGGAAGTGAAAAAACATGTCCAAGGTTACACGGTTTGATGAGAATCTAACTGCTGTCAACAAGAGTTTGTTTTCATTAACTGAGTTAGAAAACTGGACCCCCCCAAAATGAAAGGAGACAACTTCAAGGAGAAAAACAATTAGACCAAGAGTCACTAATTTGAAATACCAACACCTAGCTGGGTGTGGTGGTGTGCCTGTAGAGCCAGCTACTAGGGAAGCTGAGGCAGGAGGATCGCTTGAGCCCAGGAATTCAAGAACAGCTTGGGCAACTTAGTGAGATCCTTCTGAAGAGGGAAGAAAGGAAGAGAGGGAGGCCAACACCTGAAGTGAAGGTAATTTCTAGAAGAACCAAGGTGGACACAAAATTAGATTCATATGACAGAAATTCTTACTATGTAAGGAAACACAAACAGGGAACAATTCAGGGGACAGCAGGAACCTCTTGAGACCAGACTTTCTTCTGAGTTAGTTAGTGTGAAGTATTTCCTTAGTCAAGAGTTTTTTGACCTTGGCACTATTAACATTTGCCAGATAAATCTTTTTAAAATTTTTTTTCCTTTAACATTTTATTTTATCCCCAATCAACATGTACTAATTGTATAATCAATGGGGTTCAGCATGACACCTGAACACACGCTTACTGCATGCACCAATCAAATCCAACCCTTACCTCCCAATCTCCATCAATGACAACTCCACACTCAGATCTACCCCCTCATCTCTGTGCGTTTGCCAGATAATTCTCTGGTGTGGGGTGGGGGCAGGGAGCCACCCTGTGCATGTTAGGATGCCTGGTAGCATCCCTGGCCTCTGAGACTCACTAGATGCCCCTGGTCTGTGACAATCTAAACTATATCCAAATATTGCCAAATGTCCCCTGGGACAAATTCTTCCATGGTTGGGAGCCGCTGCATTAGAGAAAAGAAAAAAGAGGAAGTGGAATATGCACAGAGAGTTCACTCTAAGAACTCACAAAGCTGTGAGGCCTTCACAAGGGGACAAACTCCATGATTATCTTGGAGCTGAGCACTGACTTATAGAGTTAGCGCCTCCACAGAAAGGGACCTGAAGACACAGACAGGACACTGGCAATCCAGCACAAACAGAAAATAGATAGGAAAACTGAGGGACAGTTTCCCATGGAGCATCCAGCATTTCCACGGCATTCATTTCTAAACTGTCATGAGTGAACGCTACTGGAATTCAATAAAATGTTTACACTTGAGGTAATCTGAGCATTCAACTTTTAGTGAAGATAGGATAAATTTGATATTTCAGCTCATCATTTTGGTGGGATAATTCGACACTGCATTTTAGTTTTCAGCCTAGGAAAGAGTATCTCTTTCCCCAGTCAAAACTAATACCATCTGGAAATAATTGACTCCCTTGGAGGAAAAAACTCCCAAACCAACTTGAGAGTCAGGGACTTGCCAAGTATCTCTGAAATGACAGCATCGTCTAAGGAAGCCATAGCCGTCGCCCTGAACACCTACCTCCTTGGGAAAATCCTCATGGAATGCATAGTTATATTTCAACCATTTTAGAGACAAACACCTGTAGATGCCATTCCTTGTTAAAAGCTACTCCTGAGAAACAGAAGTCCTAAGAAAGCTTTGGTGGATGAATGGATTAATTGCTTGGTGACAATTCAAGACCAAAAAAGTCTAATTCCATTGTCCAGTTTATTTCTGATGCAGGTTCCTGACAAAATATTTCTTTCCACTTGGCTTCACAGCACTGTTCCAATCTACCAATCCTCTCAGGAAAACATCTTCCTTGTCATTTTGCTGACCTTATTTTAGTCAGATATTTAAATTCTCAAGTGATTTTTTTTTTCTTGGAAAGGGGGGAAATCTGCCAAACTTAGGTGACTAGTTGGATTCTCCAAGTTGGCCTTCAGGACATCATTTCTCCTCCATCTGTGTAAACCATAGTAAGGACACCTTTCCAGAGAAAGCAGCAGGAGGTGGGATAGATGGATCTTTGGGGGTGTGGGAGCAGTGAGAGGGTAAAGGATATTTCTGGCAAAAGGGATATCTGCTATGAGCAGGCAGGGAGGTGGATACAGGGCTGAATGGCCAGCTAGCGATGTGGGGGAAGGGCCAGAGAGGGAGGTCAGCAGGGGTCAAGACAGGGAAGGCTCTGAAAAGGACCCTATGAAAGAGGTCCATCCAAAGTGCACGTGGAACCATGTGATCTCACTCAACCTTTGTTTTCCTGTCCTAACCAGCACAGAGCTGAGCTCTTCCCAACAGAAACCCATCATTAGTACACAATGGCTTAAAAGAGCCAGGGGAAAGGTGAGAAGCATTAACCTGCTCACTGCCTCAGAACAGCTGGCACTTCACTGAACCTGCCTGGGATCAGTGCAAATTCTGCAAGTCTAGGGTCAGATCCACCTACAGAGGAAGGCTGAGCTGAGAAGATGGGCATTGCCTATGCCAGAATTCCAGGGGATGATTTCCATGGGGCAAAGAAAGAGAGAAGGACCAATTCCCCATCTACTTGGCTTGATAAAATCCAGAGTCCACATTTAGAATATTTTAGGATTACATGTGATGAAATCTAGCAGTGCAACGGTGCCTATTACATACATGAAAAAACGAGAAAGGTGAAAACACTGTCCTGAAGAGCAGAAGATTCTCCTAGAGACAAACAGGGTCTTGCAACTTCAGGACGCACTGACCCAAGGTAATGGTTGAATCTGTTCTTCCAGACTTAAATTATTTGCAATTTTTGGTTGAATTTGGGGACCGACATAATGTAGGATTAGACAAATGAGGTCTGGAAACACAGTCACTAAAACAGACAGTTGTGAACAATTGGGACAAAAACCACACAGGCCCTCCACATTAGTAGGAACAGCCCCCAAAATGTTGCATGCAAAAACTGCTTTGAAAATACTTGTGGGAAAAACCACAATTTGTAAGAAAAGTTATGTCTCATTTTCTAAACAGAACGATCAAGGAACTTATTTCAGGATATACCAAAGGCCTAGGTTGATGACATTTGATAAAGATGCCATTTCAATTAAATGCTCATTAAAACCATTACATCATTGCCCAGCAAAACCACAAAACACATTCAGGAATGGCTCTGACAAAAGACAAAATGTAAAGACAAAGTTCTAACACAGTTCTGTATGGTCAGAAAAGACAAGGTCTAATAATCACAAAAACAGATGGAGGGAATTCATATGTGCAGTTTTGATGGAGTAAGAATCAGGCGACAGCTGAGTTGACAACGGCAGGCATCTTGGTGCCACGGGACGCAGTAGGGAGAATTCAGGAGGATGTGGCACGATTCCCTTTGACATCAAAGCTTTTGCCAAGACATCTTGGTCAGGGATCAGATGCCAAGATTCTGCTTCCCTCCCTCATCCTTTTGCTTCAAGAAACTTTCAGCTGTACAATTTCAGAGCAGCTCAGATTCCAGAATACTAACAGGGCCCCTGTTCCCCTACCTCTATGGGTCTCTTACGACAGCAGAGGCTCAGAGGAGGTACAGAACCAACTACCCTCTGCTAGACATACATCAAAGGTGAAGACGTAGTCCAAGTTTCAGTTATTATTTCATTTAAAATTAAACTTTTAGAACTTAACCTGTTTACATGTCTGTACTCTAATTAACACTATTATTTCTTCTCCCAACACTATGTATTCATGAAGAGAACATTTCTTTTCCTTTCTTTGTAAAGAGTGGCATAAAATCTTGGAGAGCGCTCATAAAATGGAGGGTTTACACAAGTGTTAGCGATTACAATTACATTCAAGACCAGTGTTGGGTTAAGTTCCTGGTTATATAAGCCTTTGCTGGATTTTCTCCTCTTTATTGCCATTTCAGCTGGATGAAGTTAAGGATGTGAAACTCAAATATCAATCTCTTTTTTTCACTTTTGTTTACTAAAAATAGAGTTTAAAAAGGAAGTGAAAATGAGGGAAAACATACTTAGTTGCCAATGCCAGTCACCTAGTGAGACCACAAACATGTTTCTTACTCCTGGGTCAATGGCTACTCGATACTCCCCAGTCTCCTACACCTGGGTGGGGTCCCGTGACTAGTTCTTGCCAATCAGATGTGAGCAAAGTGATGGCTCCCTTCCTGCCAGAGACAGATCAGCATAAGTGACCTTTCTTCTCTCTCCCTTTCCAGTGTTGAAGTTGAGGGTGAAATCAGGGGCCAGTCACTAAGTAGAGAACGTTGTATAAAACGGGACCAGGTTGTTTTTTGGCCAGGTGTGCTAGGACATGAGGACAGAGAAACAACTGTCATGAAGGAAGACATTCATGATCACAGATTGCTCTGTGGGAGAGTAAAATATCCCACCCTAAATACATTTTTTTCACTATATTACAAGTTGGCTATTCAGAGAAACTAAAGACCTCTATAAACACGGGAATGGCTCTGAGAAGCCATTGTGTAAAAAGAAATTTAAATTTATATTAGTGACCAGCAGATGCAGACAATGCTTTTTTACATGATATCCTACTATCTGCCTAGCAAAGATCTGGCTTCCTATGAAGAGCCCCCAGCCCCCTGCTAAACTCCAAGTGAGGTTCAGTCATCTTGCCCCTCTTTGAGTTCTATACTGAATATATGTGAGTGTGTGTGTGTGTGTGTGTCTCCCAAGCTTAGGCACAAAATAAAATGTGCATGTTCTCTTTCCTGTTGTCCATTTGATAAACTATAATTATTAAACCTTCAGAGAGAAAAAGGCAAATTTTAAAACTTCCATATAACTAGAAACAGGAGGCCAGATATGCCATGCAGGACCATGTAGGAAATCTCCAACCTCAGTCTGGTCAGGAGGCAGGAGGAGGGAGGACTAGGCATAGACCAGAACCTTTACTGGGGTTCTTGATGAAAGGAATGGTTGGGGAAGGGGAGGCACACTGAATACGTTTAGGATTAGTTACCTAAATAATTTCAGCAGGCTCTCAGCCATAGGAATGGTTTCTAGTTGTGGCACATTGATCCTGAGGTGATTTATGACAGAGGAATATAGATATGCTATGTTAGAGTTTGATAAAAAAGATGGCTGGCCAGGTGCAGTGGTGCACACCTGCAATCTGAGTTACTTGTGAAGCTGAATCAGAAGGATCACAAGTTTGAGGCCAGTTTCCATAATTTAGTGAGACTCTGTCACTAAATTTAAAAAAAAAGAGTTAAAAATAAATAAATAAAAGTACTAAAATATAGTTCAAGTTGGTTATTCAGAGAAACTACTTGCTTTGCATGCAGAGGCACTAGGCTCAATCTCAGGCTGGTTTATGTAATCAAAGACATGCTTCCAGGGGAGTCATTTGTCATTTTAAGAAACAGTTAGCTCTGGGAGAAAAAGTTTCTCCTGAATTTAGGCCCCAAATGCCAGAGCACAAAGAATACAGAAAAATGTAGTCAGTATGCCTGTAAATAATGCATTCCTCCACTGGAGAGTGACATGGGTGAGAACCCCTCACTGGGCCAAGTCCCTGAGATTTGGGGATTGTTGTTGCAGTAGCTATTCCCATGGTAGCTAATATACTCCAGTTCTACTTTTTGCTAAATCTACAAGGGTCATATCTGGGAACTCTGGTTCATGTTCCTAACACTATTACACCAAACCCATGTGTTTGTACATGTAACAGAAAGTTTATTGAGAGATACTGAAACATAAGAAATATTCAGCTGAATGAAAACAAAGGCCCTTCCAACCCATTTCTATTTCTGGATGTGTGAGGTGGAATACTGACATTATGTACAAAGGTAGGCTCTGACATTGGGGCTTTACTGTGGCAGTTCAAATGGAGAAAAAAAAATTTGCATTTCAATTTGGAAACCTAGTTATATTTTAAATGTGTTATGACTGGGTTAGTAAATGAATAAGCTACTTAGATTTAAAAGTTGTACTTTGTGTAAATCTAAGACTTCTAGAATATTCTTTCTAGTTCTTAGTTCCATTTATTGCATTTACATGCCTCAGGATTTTATAACCCTCCACCCACCCTGTTCTCTCAGCAGGTGTTCCCAGATGTCAGAGGCTACAGTGACTTACTGCTCCCCTTTTCTGTCCCATTAAACACTCAAATGTCTGCCTCTCAATTTTTCATTCATTTTAGACCTTTTCTAAACTGCACACAGTATTGGCAGTGACTTTTACAGGGGAACAAATGTCAGTGCATTGCTTCAGGAACCCGACTTAGTATTTTGTTGGCCTTTGTGGCTGCAATAGCACATTTTCCTGCAGGTTTAAGACATAGTATAATCTGGTAGAGATGGAAAACATTAACTAGGGCAATTCTGGATCTTTCCAGTTCTACCTCCAATCCACCTACTCCTCTCTGCTACATTTATTACTACACAAGATTGTGCAATGGCCAACCAAATGGACTCCAGTATATTTATTCCAGTATATATATCCAGTATATCCTTGCCAGTATAGTTATGTCAAAATAAATCAGATCCTATGGCTCCCTGCTAAACCTGTCCATGGCATCCCTTACACTTACACTCTGAAAGGCTCAATATTCTCAAAGGTCCAGAGAAGTCTGACATTTCTGCTTCCATCCTCATCATCTCAAGGCAATTTGTTTCACAGTCCTATCCTCAACCCCCACCCACGTGTGCCTTCCTTTACCCAGAGCCACTCCCCCCTGCACTATTCCCAAGGCTGAGGCACCTTCCTGTTTACTTTTTTCTCACTCCCTCCTACTCATCTGTTACCACATCCTCTAAGAAGCAGTCCTTAAAGTCCAGCTCAGTTCAAGTTTTCTTGGGATACAAAGGACCCTTTGGTAACACTTCTTGTTCAAGTCTGCCTTCTCTAGGTGTAAGTTCCATGAGGGCAGGGAATTCATCTGTTATGTACACTTTTTATGTTCTTGCCCCAATTTAACTGAATTGCAACAATTCGAGTCATCAGGATCAAGGAGATACAAAACACCCAAGTTTACACAACAATGTATAGGTCACACATACTTTTAAGCTAATATGACTGAACAATGCCATGGGCAAAGAGGTATGCTGAGTTTTATTTTAGACATGTGCACTATTACTTTTTTATTATTTAAGACACATCTGATCTTACAGCAGCCCATTTATTAAAAAGTATAAAATTGCCTTCTCTAAAAATGCTGAAAGATGCTGTTGCTTAATTAGTAATTAAGCCAACATATAAATATCCATGTGACACACTTTCTTAAAATGCAAGGGATTTGTGAACTTTAAGGAATCAATCAGAATCAGTTTTTTTTAAAAGCCGGTAAGTGCATTCTCTTTTCCATCACCTCCCTTGCAAATTTCATCAGGAAAAATGTGAAAATTTCTTTTTCAAATCAAAATTGATTTTACGTTCTTTTGCCAATAACCACATTCCACTTCAAGGAAGGTTGCTCAACTATGCAGACTGGAAATTCCAATGGAAAATCCAAGAGTGGCCTGGCACTCAGGCCCCTGATGAATTTGGGGGTCTGTGAAGGTGATATGCATGGTCTTCACCTAGCGCCACTTTTTAGACAGAAGGGGATGGGGCTGCAGGCAGCCTGTGGCTTGAGCATAAGGTTGTGATGGTTGGGAGAAATCTGATTTACTGAACTGCTGGAGTGGAAAAATTTATTTTGAAACTTGAAATGAATCATCACAAACTCCATTAGCAAAACAGTGCTTTGAAAAGTCTATCCCAAACCATGCAAAAATAAGTGAAGGAAAAATTCTTGGAAGCATTCTAGGGAGAGAAAAACCGGGTATACCTTCCCAAGAATATTTATTTCTTAGTGATAACCATATGACCTTGAACAAAGTGAACAGCACTGATTGGTACCTAAGCCTCTCTCCATTCATGGTGGACAGAGAATCTTACAGTAAAACTCACTGTCTTTGTGACAAAATACGCCTAATATCACATGATGATGTGGAGCTAGACCAGGGACTCGGCCCCGGGTTGAGCATACCTCCTTCATGGTTGTGGGTGTGAACAGGTGGGAAAGGGATGGCTTCAGAAACCACTGGGGCAGCGGAGGGAGGCCCAGAGGTGCTCTTGTGTTGCACCAGGATCCTTCTTCTTTGAAAATTATCCCCATTTGCCTCAAATTGGTGCCATGTTCCTATCCTATGCCTCTTGGGAGGAGAGTGGATACAGCTTTCTAAATGGCAATTAAGAGTGTAATAAGAACTCACTTGTATTCAGGACAGTAAATCAGCACACATAAACAAGTAATCCAATCATCCTCTCAAACTTGCATTCTTCCTTGATTTCCACCACCAACTCACACCCCGCTCCACTGCCATAATTCTCAACAACCCATGATCTTACAAATTCTATATTTTTCTTTACAGAGCACTCTTACCCTTCATGTAACTTCAAATCCCATCATGTAACTCTGCAGTTACCATCCTCTTCCCCCTTTATGCTGTAGTCATCCATAGCTCCCACCCACCACACAGGGGATGGTGGAAATGCATACAGACGTGTTTTGATTTACAGTTGCCACAAGGGTAGGGAAATGTGGAGAGGCGTTATCTTAGTCTGTTCAGGTTGCTATAACAAAATACCATAGACTGGTAGCTTATAACCAATAGAAAATTATTTCTCATAGTTCTGGAGGTTGGAAAGTCCAAGATCAAGGTACTGGCAATTTCTCTGTATGAGGTGGGGGCCTATTCATTTTAGAGGGCACCTTCTTGCTGTGTTCTCATTAGCTCAAGTGTAAAGTGACTCTTGGAGCATTAATATATAAGGGAACTAATCCCATTCAGTGGGTGCCACCCTCTTGACCTAATCACCCCCAAAGGCCTCACCGCCTAATACCATCACCTTGGAGGTGAGATTTCACTGTAAGATTTAGTGGGAGAGGAAAACATTCAGTCCATTTTCCTAGTTTGACTCTTCCTGCCAGTCCTACACATCTAAATCCCATGTAGACTTCACAGCTAAACCTAGATGTTTCCTCCTCTAAGAAGCTATTAAAAATCCCAAATGAAAGGCATCTCCCAACCTTCTGGTATCTAATCACACTTCATCTGCATTTTCCTTGAGATAGCTATTGTACTAGCAATGTGCAAATCTAATCTCCTTTACCAGACTACAAACTAATAAGACCAACACTGATACATTCACCGACCACCTTGAAATCCACTGCAGTGTTTTAGACATAAATATTACATGAATGAACATGGTCTGTAAGTAGTAATGTAATGCTTTTATTCTGTACTAATATAGGGAAGGTAGAAATTAATTCTAAAATATTCATTCAATTTGTCAGAGAGGGTCAACTAAAGGCAAGAACAATGCCATTAGTTCTACGCCAATGAACTTAATACTTTTAGTTTATCTCACCTTAAACATTTTTATTTACATGTTGTTTAAAGCACAGCTAAAAGAAAACCCTATGCTGAAGGATCAGTAAATACAATAAAATAGTGACATTGATGATGATGATGGTAACAATAATTAAAACAGAAAAAAATTCTCTTGTGTGGCTGTTAGGCCAAAAGAAAGATTTGGGAGAAATAGTTAAGGGAGGCAGGACCTAACTTAAAATTCACTTGATGATTTCTGTTAGGTACATCGGCAACTGCTAGGAGTCTACTGCCTTTTAAACATAGACCACATTCGGTGAGTGAATGGATTTCCATAATGGATCTGGGGAAACTCTAGCAATCCCACCATCAGCTACAAGCACGTGATCCTCACTCCAGGAATAGAGAGCCACTCTCCCTACTGTAGAGCAGCCACATTAATTCCTGTCAAAGCAGGCCATAAATGTCTTATAAAAATGGTTTACAGTCCAAAGGCAAAAAAACTTTTGGAAACAGTTCCAGTGTCCAGTTCAGAACAAAGGGTCTGGAGATAGCACTGAGGCCAGTCCATACTATCTGCTCTCTCTTCCTATGAGTCTGGGATCAGGTACAAAAGGACAATTGCTAAAATGTTCACTGGTCCATCGTGGCATGACAATGGCTGCTTCTAATTCTACCATCAAAATGTCACAGCTTTGGGAACAAAATCATACCTAATGTTCTTCTACTGGCAAACCCTTACTGCTAAAACCATTTTAAAACAAATAAAACACTGAGTAAAGATGAAGCCCAGAAAAGCCTGAGAAGTAAAAGACATTGAATTCACTAAGATGTTCTTTTGCGGGGAAGGTCTAGAAGCAGAAAATTCTATTTACTGATCTAAAGACTGAAGGTCCCTGGACAGAAAAGGAGTTCTGATGAAATTGAAAGAACAGGTCAGAGGGCATAATAAATTTCTGTGCATGCATTTTCTCTGTCCGAATTTAATAGGTTAAAGAATATCAGTGAAGATGAATCATTTCTGTTTGAAGCATAAAACACACTGACACAGCAACAAAGATGCTTGGAAACTTTATATTCTTTGCTTCTTTGAACAATCAAAGGCCTTGTCTAGTCAAGGTTTGGAGTAATTTTTCCCAGGAGGATTATTATTATTTGAGAGGGATGAGAGAGCAGTGTTCTTATGATACATTTTCATTTTCTGAGACTCAGAGTCCACCTCCTGACGTGGAGGCCACATTTTGGAGGCATTAAGAAGTATGAATAAACCCGGAGGCTGTCGGAGTTCTCACTCATCCTCTTCTAGCTGTGGCAAAGAACTAAAACCCATCTGGAGAATTCATTCTCAAAGTATAGCTTCATAAGGTGTAGGAATAAGACTAAACTCTTACAAGATTTGAGTGATTCTGTACAGAGGTATAAGAAGCTTGAAAAATGAAAGCTCAAGAAATTAACAGAATTTCAAACACATGGGCAAGAGATTTCATGATAGTATAGCATTCTTCTTCAAGGTCAGACTCAAATAGTTATTACAAACTGAGTTTAGAATTCCTAGTATTTAAACCATCCAGTCAATTAGAAAAAAATGGAGTCTCAAAGTTGACCTGATAAAACCTCTTAAGTTAGAATTCTACTTGGTAAGAGTTATTGTTCAAATATATATATATATATATATATATATATATATATATATATATATATACATATATTTTAAAAAATATATAATTTAAATATAT
>NW_025999942.1:964674-976293 GCF_001458135.2 Marmota marmota marmota
TTTTTTTTTTTTTTTTTTTCCTCTAATGTGTTCTTGTGATCTCATTGTGTAAAACTAGGGAGA
This sequence comes from Marmota marmota marmota, assembly GCF_001458135.2. Taxonomy (NCBI): domain Eukaryota; kingdom Metazoa; phylum Chordata; class Mammalia; order Rodentia; family Sciuridae; genus Marmota; species Marmota marmota. Next base: position 964,738 of record NW_025999942.1, read on the forward strand.
AAGTCATGAACATGCCGGCAGCAGACGGGGTGCAAAGCTACTTGCTGACAGTTGAATCATAAAGCTGTTACCATGCTCCAGCGCTTTCATGGGAAACCAGAAGAGGATGAGGGAGTGGACCAAGGCGTTGATGCAGTGACCCCAGAAAACCTGCAGAAAAACAAACCAAGACAGTCAGAGTGGACGGAACTCTCTACCTCTGTGTGCAGCTCTCAACAAACATCGGGCTGTGAAGGCTCCAGGAGGAGGACACTAGTCTCAAATTTTAAAAAGCCCCCCCCCCAGACAGCTATTTCCTCATATTAACATGCAAATGACTGAACTCTCTCCACATAATACTATTTTACTAAAAAGACCTGAGGATATATCCACCTATATACAGACCAATACACAATCCATCCACATTTGAAAAGTGAGTTGCAGTGAGTTTTCCTTAGCATCTTAAGACAAACATTTTAGGAACATCTGGAAAAAGGGCATTAGGTCAAAATTGCTAATAAGAGATCAAATCTTTCCTTTTTGAAACCATTAAAAAGCATTTTACATGTAAATTCTCACATGCCATTCTCTTGTTTTTCTGCTTAAAATCCTTGCCATTTAATTTTTTCTTTCAGTTTTGGGTTTGGCTAATACATGCACATTAAAAAAAAAATTCTGTTTTATTTGAGGGAACAGGAAGTTTATTCTAAACTAGTTTCATTAATGCATTTCAGAGTTTGGTGCTGGTGCTTCACCATAGAGCTATACTCCTAACTCCTTAAGTCTCATTCTTAACTACTGAGATGGTGGAACAATTAGAGTCAGATTAAATGTATTTAAAGGTCTAAAGTTGTTCTGGCAACTCTCATATAGTTTGATCCTAAGTAGTGGTGGGACAACAGAAAAATAAAGAAAAATATTGTTATATAAAAATACCTCCTCATTTTAAATATTCATATTTGTTTTCACTTTTTGCCTGACCTCTCTACCAAACAAAACCAAAACTAAAACCCAAAGCAAAACCAAATCAAGGAACCAAACAAACAAATAAAAAACTCCAAAGCAAAGTGACTGCAAATGTCTCAGGGCATACTCGGTATCACTATTTTGGAGGTGGGTTCATTCCCTATTTATTTCCCACCTTAAAAGGCTTTTTAATTCAAACTCTATCAAAAACACATTTGATTTATGTAAGAAATGCAGAGAAAATGGGTCTTATTTTCCCATAAATAGAATCATAGTAAACAAAGACTGATAAAATTAGTCACCCAAGTCTCTCTGAGTATGGAAGACAGTATAGTTAATAGGATCCCATTTAATTTTTTTCCAGCCTTGGCTATGCCTGTTAAACTGGCCTAAGCATAAGCAGCTCTTAAGGCCAACTATGAGTAACATCTGGCTCAGAAGAAGGGCCTCCTGAGGCAGTTCTACTACCGAGCTTGGAGAATGAGCTCACCAAGTCCTTCTACCAAGGACCCAGTGCCACCTGTGCAGATTGCAACCACAGACAGTACTCAGTATTGCAACGGAATTGGGCAAGTGACTGCTGTTTCAGCTTCCTAATCCCGTCCTGCACAGACCTGGGGCCACACAGCTGTGCTCACATCCTGCCTCCTCCAGGTGAGGTACATGCCTTCCCTTTGGGCATGCAGCATTCAATCACTCTCCCACTCTTGGTGTGATTGCAGGCTCTGCAACAGGCTCTCCTTGACATACAAGATTTTTTGGTCCCTATCATACCCAAGCCAGATCCTGCTTGGGTCTTCTGAGGATATATCTACATAGGCCAAGCATCCCTAATCCAAAAATCCAAAATCGAAAATTCAAAATGTTCTTGAATCTAAAACTTTTTGAGCCCTGATGTGATGCCACAGTGTAAAATTCCACACCCTGAAACAGTTTTCATGCCCAAAATTATTAAAAATACTGTATAAAATTACTGTCAGTTTATGTATATAAGGTATATATAAAACATGAGTGAATTGTTCACTTAGACCTGGATCTCATCCTTAAGATATGTCACTATGTACATACAAATATTCCACAATACAAAAATCCAAAGTTGAAAACACTTCTGATCCCAAGAATTTGAGGGGTATTTTAAGGGATATTCAACTTGTGCCTAGATCCTTTCTTTTTCTACAGTCTGAAGAAAACAAACAGAATACAAAAGTTACAAACAAAAATTCATGACTGACTTGATCCAGGTGTTTGTATCCAGTCATTCTAGCTAAATAAGTATTTTCTTTAAAATGAAAACCCCAGCAATGTCTAGGCAAGGTCCCAGTCAGCCTCACTCCAGGGCTCTTGAAAACGTAAGGCTTATCCTGAAGGAAGGGGAACATGAGTGCTAAGGCCCCACTGATATTAGGGACCTATGTGGAGAGGAGGGAAATGGGTTGGCCTCCTGGAACTTAAAGAAGCGCTCCATAGGACATGGGAAGCACCTCAGAAAGGCATCTTGAGTTCTCTGGGCTTGCTGTATGAAATGGCTGTGGGTCATAATCTCACTGCTTCTCAAATGTTCTCTCTCAAGCGTCACATATAAGATGGCTGGAGCTGAACCTCAGAAGGCAGGCTGCACTCTGCTACACTCTTCTGAGGGGACAGCTCTGTAAATGCAACGTTTACCTTTGTGTTGAAGCCTTCAGCATTCTGGGTGATTTTGTAGAGCTGTGGAAACCTGAGCATGCTCTCCTGACTGCAAGACCTCTCAAAGATTCCCAGGGTAAAGGGTGGCAACGCGGTGAAAATCTGTGTGAAGACAATGAGCCATTAAGAGATGCCCTTCCGATCCACACAGGAGCAGTGTTCTAGTTCTCTGGAATGATGACTTAATTTTCAGTCAAGTCCAAACCTGAGACTCCATGATTCACAACTCCCCAGACACCCTCGAAACAAAGAAAACATACAAAGGACCACTTTTTATTGTTAATCTGTGTAAAATGGATACATTCAACAGTAAAAACAGCATTATAAATAGTGGATGTGCCAAGAAATCTTGTTAAGTTAACAACAGCCCTTCTTTGTAGAATGAACAGCAATGGAGAATCACACCATAGCTCCAGGAAGTGTCATGTTTTCTGTTAGCGCTGAGCTGATGCACACTTTTAAAACTTCCCACCCTGCTTTTATCCTCAAATTTTAGGAAGCACAAGCTACTTCATACATTTATTCATCCAACAGATATTTATTGTGAATGAACTGTGGCCCAGATACTGTGCCACTCTAGGAATACAGAGATTTAGAAACACATGAAAGAAGAGGAAGCAGATTTCTCGAAACTCTGGCTACTACAGAGGTAAGAACCAGGGCAGCAGGGATACACACACACACACACACACACACACATGCAGCGCTCTGCAAAATTACTCATGGAGATGGAGAGGGGGCAGGGGGAAAAAGGAGGAGAAGGAAAAGTCAGGAATTGATTCTTGCATCAGAGCCTCTGACCTTCACCATATTGGACCTACAGAATTTGGCAGGATATTCAGGGATACAGATGGATGCTACAAAAAGCACTCCCTTGAGAAGAATTCTCCTTACAGAGCTCCAAAGCATCCATGAGCACATTTGAGGGGAACTTGTAAGACACATAGGATGATGGCTGGCTGAGTGCACAGTACAAGGATGGGAGGAAACCGTTTAATCTCTTGGGACCCCGAGTTCTAGGGCAGCTGGTGCCTTCTAAGATGCTGACACCTGTACCTGTACTCTCTAGGTGGTGGAAAGGTAAAGCCATGTGCTGAAGAAAGGATCTGGAGGAAACATGTCATTTCAGTCTGGGATATGCTGTGGCCCCATGTGCCATGACACGTGAATAAATTAGTCAGGTTCACTCCAGGTGAACTGGGTTGGCACTGAATAATCACACAGAGACAGAGAAAATACCTTTTTCTTGGGGGTTCAGCGATGGCTCGTCAGCCCTGGCTCCCACAAGGGAAGCAAGAGAGGCAGACAAAAGAGGGTGAGAGAATGCCAGAGCCCTATTTATTGAGGGAAGACACTCAAGAAAGTTCCACCCAAATGAGGCAAGAGATTGGGTGTCAGGGGAGTGTAGCCCAGTCTCATTGGGTGACACCCACTCCCAGAGCTTCATTCCCCTGCTGAGCCGAGATGAGATCCACCTGCTTCCTCCTGGAAACCAGTCTCACACCTCCATTGCTCAAGGCTAAGGGTGCTCAGCTCCTCTGTGGCAGCTCCCAACACCCATGGGTCATTATCTTATTTGGTTCTGGCATAGTTCAGAAAGACTGACGGTTATAGTTTGAATGTGAGGTGTCCCTCAAAAGCTCATGTGAAATAATGCAAGAAAGTTAAGAGGTGAAATGTTAGGGTTAGGAGTGCATTAATCCCTGATAGGGATTAACTGGCTGGTAATTGTAGGCAGGTAGGGTGTGGCTGGAGGAGGTGGGTCACTGGGAATGTGCCTCTGGGGCACATGTTAGTGGCTCACTCTAGCTCGCTGGCTCTCTCTCTCTCTCTCTCTCTCCCTCGCCCCCTCCCTCCCTCTACCTCTCCCTCTCTACCTCCCTCCCTTCCTCCCTCCTTGCTGGTCCCATGTCCTGAGCCACTTAAACCCACCACACTCTTTCACAGGGATGTTCTGCCATACCTTAGGTTCAGAGCAAAGGAACGGCTGTCAATGGACTAAGACCTCTGAAACCATGAGCCCCCAAATAAACTTTCCCTTTTCTAAAATTGTTCTTGTCAAGTCTTTTGGTCACAGAGGTGAAAAGCTGGCTAAAACACTGACTTACTCACTGCTTAGCATCTAAGTGGATCAAATCCCTGCCCACCAACCCAGCAGGCTTTTTGGCCTGTGGGAATCAGATGTACATCTCTGAGAGAATCCTGAGCTCACATCAGTTATTTGGAGACTTGGGTATGTGGCTAGAGAAATAAGCCTTTCCCAAGTCCGTTAGGATCAAACAATCAGAGGTATAGTGAGGAAGGCCCGTCAAACTCCCAGCTCTCCTCTTCCAGCAGAGAGCAGATGGAAAGCAGCCTGGGATTTCAAAGTGCTACAAAGTCTTCAAGGAGGATATTGAGGAGGGTGGTACCTGCTTCCCTCCAAGTAAGAAAAGCTGTCTATGTTATGGCTAGAAGAAGGGGCTCCTATCAAACATCTCAGGAGCTCTGCATACTCTCTGAGTACACAGCTTCACCTCACTGTTTGGCATGGACACCTACTTGTGCTAACATGCAAGTCTTTTCTCTTTCCCCTCTTCACTTGATTTCCTCCTTCCATCCACTTCGAGTCCTCCCCACTTCATCACTGGGCTAACAGCCCATAGGCCTGACCATATTTTTCACCCTTCTTAGCATGCCCTGCACTCACGTTCATAGACTGGTTGGAGACTGTGATTTGTTTTACAAAAGGGAATGCCGCATACATTTTTCTTCATCATACTTTTATTGCTAAACATCATGGAAAGCCCTCCAAAGTTCCTCGGGTTTGACACTAACGCGTCTTTTAAATGCTCACATAATCAGTCAGAGCATGGATGCACCATACTCTTTAAGCCATTTGCACACTGACAGTCATTCATTTTGCTTCCAGCTTTTTGTTACCACAAACATTATGCAATAACTTCTATCATATTATAACGTATACACTTTTTCTTTTATTTCCATGGAAAGAAGTCCCAGAAGTAAGTCTTCTGAGTAAAAGGGCACATGTATTTTTAATTTTAGAAGATGTTGCTAGGTTGCTTTCAAAACAGGTTCCAATCACTTATGTCTACCCATGCAAAGGATAACAGTAATCTTTTCTCTGTTTTTCTATCAGCAACAGTTATGTCGATCTTTTAATATTCTCCAGTCCAAAAATTTAAAGATATTAACTGTTACTTTTAAAAATTTACGTTTCCCTATCAGTTAGTTGGAGCATGTTTTCATATATTTGTTGGTCATCTGGACTTGCAACTCTGTAAAACACCTAGTCAGGTCCTTTGTTATCTATTCGTGGCTTATGCCCTTTTCTAAGAATTCTTTGAGTATAATAGATAATAAAACCTAATGTTTTATGTTATAAAATTAAATGCATTTTTGTCTGTTAATTTTAATGGGTTTTTTGCATAACAAAAAGCTTTCAATTTTTAAATGGTTGAGAATAACTTTGGAGTATCCAACTGTGTTATAGAAGTATCTCTTCCCTGGAGCTTACATGTAATTTTCTGGATTTTTACAGTTTTATTTTTCACATATAAGTCTTTGATATAAGATAGAAGTCCATTTTTTCCCCAGATAATGAACAAGTTGTGAGAATACATTAATCCAGAGCTTTCCCCCTAAGTTGAAAAATCACCACTAAGGCTTATTAATTTCTCATGTATTATAATTCTACAACATAAACCTGGAATCCAGTTCTAGAATCTCTGACTTCTTTGTATAATTCTGTGCCAGTAACATACTGATTTGATTATGCTGACTTTAGAGTATAGCCTGATATTAGTAAAGATAAGTCTACTCTATGATCTTTTCTAACCTATTTTGCATATGTACTCTAAAATACTCATTAATTCCATCACACCATGTATAGTTTTATGCAGCTTCTCTCTTTGGAATTACATAAATTTAAATTTACATGTTAATTTTAGAAGACTTTACTCTTTAATAATACCAAGTCTTGTCATGTAGAAAAATATCATGCCTTCCATTTGTTGAAATTTTGTTTTGTATCCTTCAGTAAGACTTTTTTTTTTCATAAAGATACTATAAAATTATACCTATGCAATATATAATTTTAATTGCAACTTTAAAAAAATTTTTCAGTGCTGGGAGTGAATCCAGGGCCTTACACATGCTAGGCACATGCACTACTACTGAGTCACATCCCCAGCTTAACTGCAATTTTGAAAAAACTACTATTTTCTTTGCATTTTTAGATTGCCAGAGCAAGTAAATAAATAAATAATGATACTAATTGCTAGGATGTTTAAAAGCTATTGATTTTTATATATTTATTATTTTTCTGGTCAACTTATCAAATTCTCTTATAATTCTAATATTTCTCTATTAGTAATCTTTTGGGTTTTCTAGCTAAACAGTCACATATCAACATATGTACATGCCCATGTTTTTGTATGCATACTGTATAACCACAGAAATCATTCATTGTTTTTCCAATATTTGTAACAGTCATTTAATCTTGGCAATTGCTGAAAAACCCAGAACAATGCTGAATTGTACAGTGATGGCAGGTATCTTGACTAATTTCTTATTCAAAATGAAATAGTTTCAGGATTTTACCATTTACGGCAGCATGCTACTATTCACTATTTTTGTGAATAGTCTGAAATATAGTTAATTGACTTCTTTCTATTTCTATTTTACTTAGAGTTCCTATTTCAGGAATGGCAGCTGAATTGCTTCAAATGCTTTTGTAGCATCTACTGATGGGATGTTTTTCTTCACCTTGTCGACATAGTAATAGAAAGATTTTTAAATTTCAAACCTCCAGTATTCCTGAAATTAGTCCTACTTGTCAAATACTTTATTATTTTAAGACACTGTTGAACTCTATTAGCTAATATTTTAGTTAGAATTTTTGTGTTTATTTATAAGTGAGGCCTTCTCATAATTTTCTTCTTCAAATTATACTGGCTTAATAATAGGATACATTTTCTGCCACAGTTTAAATAAATTATAGTTATCTCATCACTAAAAAGTATATAAAATTTAGTTGAAACCCATCTGGTCCTAGTAGCTTTTGTCCCTGAGTGGCCTTTATCATCCTACCCACAAAATTAAATGACACAGTGGACTATGGGTATATTGCACTCCTTCTCCTCAGGGGATAAGTTCCAAGACCACCAGTGGATGCCTGAAACCTCACAGAATACTAAACCCTACATATACTGTGGTTTTTCTTATTTATACAAATCTGTGATAAAGTTTAATTTAGAATTAGGCATAATAAGAAGTCAACAAAAACTAATAAAAGAGAACAACTATAAAAATATGCCACAATAAAAGTTATGAATTACTAGCTGGGAACCATGGTGCATGTCTATATCCCACCCACTCAGGAGGTGGAGGCAAGAAAATCGGAAGTTCAAGGCATGGGCAATTCAGCAAGACCCTAAAAGGACTGGGGATATGGCTCAATGGTGAAGTGCTTGCCTAGCATGCATGAGTGCATGCATGGTTCAATCCCCGATATTGAAAAAAAAGAAAGAAAAATCTTATGACTAATTTATATCAGGAATTTTGTGTTTAATATTTTCAGATTGTAGCTGAATGTGGGTAAGTGCAACCGCAGAAAGTGAAATTGCAGAGAAGAGGACTAATGTAATGAGAATTCAGTGGGACAGTACTAACTCAGTACTGAGGGAGATGCATCATTTTCAAGTCTGTTTTAATACTCTTTCACTTGCTATGGGAATTAAATTGAGATACAATGATTTGCTCCTCTAGTTTGTTTGAAGAGTCAAACATAAAAAATAAGTTAAAGAAAAAGTAGAAGAGAAACACTGTTTAAATATAATGACAAGGGGCAATCCAGCCCAGGAGAGAGATTCTTGGCAAACTGCTTTACATGTCACAAACTACTTCTTGTACTAGGATCTCTGGAATGATTGTGGACAAGAAAAAAAAAAACAACTGGTAAATAGGATGCTACTAGAACAATGATGGCAATATTGAAATATGGACTAATACAGATTAACAATGTATTGTATATACGTTAAAATTTTCTGATGATCATTATACTGTGGTTACAAAAGAAAAGATCTTTGTAATTATGCACTGAAGTGTTAGGCAATAAAGGGCATGGTGTCTGTTGACACACACTCAACTGCTTCAGAAATAAATGTGTGTGTGTGTGTGCATATGTGGTATGCATGTGTGTACGTATGTGAAGAAACAATGAAAATGGGGGCAAGATGTGAATGATTGATAAATAAATTGATAAATAAATTGTGATTTATTTATACTTTTTTTCAATTTCTCTTTACATTTCAATTTATTTCATATACAAGTCATGAAAAAAGGGCAAAACTCCCTGCTTCAGTTTGGGTATGGTTTGAGTGTGTCCTCCAAAGGTTCACTTGCTAGAGCCTTGGTACCCAGAGTGGTGAGCCCAGTGGAAGGTAATTAGGTTAGGGGGGGCCTCCTTCTTAGGGGGGATTAATGTAGTTCTTGCAGGAATGAGTTAGTTCTGTTGAGAATGGGTTGTTATACAGTGAGACTACCCTATACACTTGGTATCTTCTGCATGTAGCCATTTTCCTTTCTACTTTTCTGTCCTGTTGTGATTCAGCCAAAGGGGTCCTCACTAAATCTGAGCAGATGGGGCTGTCCAATCTTGGATTGTCAGCTCCTCAAATGTGGGCTAAACAGACCTATTTTCTTTATAAAGTTCCCAGTCTTAGATACTTTGTTATAGCAACAGAAAGTGGACTAAGACACTGCTGTGTTCTCAAATGAGAGAGGCAGTCACAGATCCCTTGATGTCCTAATTGGAAGTAATTTTCCTACCAGCTCTTTGCAGCAGCTCATTTCAGTGCCTGCTTTGAGGTAACCCAAGTTCATTTCACCTTGTGATCCACTACTATGTCATAATGTCCTTTCCTCTATAGCTCAGGGGACACATAAAGGCAAAAAAACAAACAAACAAACAAAAAAACTATTTCCAATTCTTCAAACTCAATATGTTTTTTAAACTTTCATGTATATATTAATCACCAGAAAAGTGCATTTAAAAGGCAGTATCTCATTCCCAACATAATCTAATAGGAATATTAGGCAGCAGACCAGTATTGCCATGTAATCTTATTTTTTCTGGAAAGAATCATAGCAAAATTATAATATTGGTCACTTCTGTGTAGTAGAATTATGAATGAAATTTAGTTTGCTCTTTTCTGCTTATTTGTAATTTCCAGTTTGCTATGATTAGCAAGCACATTTCGACAATTATAAAAGGTCATTCTTTAAAATAATAATAATAATAAAAAAGGCAGTATCTCTATGACACTCTTTGTTAACTTGCTGTGGAGCTCAGGGATCTATACTTTCCAAACAATCCCTGGTTATTATTCCACAACTGTTCTGTGGGCCTTAATTTGACCAATACTGTGTCTCAGCTTATCAGCATTTTATGTAGAACAGGAACCTAATAAAATTTGTTGAATTCATTTGAATTGCCCAAGGCCTCATGGAAGAAAAGAACCTAACCCCATGCCGTGATCATTAAAACAGGGCTAAAATCCATTCATCTTATAAGCAGGTATCATGCAATCCAGTCCTCCTGTCCTTAACTCTACAGCAGAGCCTCCTAGGGCTGTTTCTCCCTCCCTCCCTCTCTTTCTGTGATGGGTACTGAACCCAGGACCTCATGCATGCTAAGCAAGCACTCTACCACTGGGTTATATCCTTAGCCCAGCTAGCAACTTGAGAGGCTGAGGCAGGAGGCTTGCAAGTTTGAGGCATGCCTCAGCAACTTAGCAAGGCCCTAAGCAACCTAGCTAGAACCTGTCTCAAAATAAAAAATAAAAAGGGCAGGGGATGTGGCTCAGTAGTAAAGTACCCTTCGGTTTAATCCCCTGTGCCTAAATTAATTGACTAAAATAATAGGTGTGTGGCATGGATTTGCACAAGATAGCAACTCTATGACATTTGGTGCTAAACCATGTAGAGTAGCCCACATGTTCTCACACCAAAATCGCAGCATAACTTTAAGTTATTAAGTCCTAAGTTTTTAATTCTACCTATATTTCAACAAAATTATGTAAACACATTAAAATAGGTTGGAAATCATAACCTAGGACTTATATACATTATTATATTAATATTATATTATTATTACTATAATCATATTGTATGTTATATACTATATATAAGATTTCACAGATGTTCTGCATCTGGGACAATGGGACAAAATGGGTTAACCTACTCAAAATAGTTTCAAGTCTTACAAAGCTAATGATCTCTAGTCTCCCTTTAGCACATAGAAAGGAAGCCCTTGAGACCCTAATTGTGGAGTAAGCTGTTAAAGGAGGTTTTCCAGCATGTCAACTAGTTCTTCTCTCATTATCAGTTGTCTTTGTCTTTTAGGGCATCAGCACAAGAGCATAGTGCATTTTTGTAGCCAGTAACACAGACACTAATGGGCCATCACGATTCAACTCAAGATCTGAACCCAGCCTCACCACTGACTAAGTGCACCTCTGACCCCCTTAACCTGTGAGTTACATGGGATTAGGATAAACTGTTGTACTCAGCATTTTTTACCCAGCACTCCACATGGGTGCTACTCAAAAAATGAGGGCTGAATGTATGGGCAGCATGAATATCTCGCCACTGAAGTATACACACACTATAAATATTTATAGCATCATAAGTTATATTATTGCCCATCTGGTAACTTCCATCTACACCTATCTGTGATGGCTGCTTCAGAAAGGGAAACTCCCATGGGGCACAGGATGCCAGGGTTAGAGTCCAGAGCAAGAAGAGCAACTCAAGAGATGGGCCATTCTGTGGTCTCTAAAGGACTCAGAAACAAGCCTCTCAGTTTTTTTTTTTCCTCCTAGTAAAAAAAAAAAAAAAAAAAAAAAAAAAAAAAAAAAAAAA
>NW_025999942.1:976316-979620 GCF_001458135.2 Marmota marmota marmota
AAAAAAAAAAAAAAAAAAAAAAAAAGAAAGAAAGAAAGAAAGCCAAACAGCTACTGAGCCATTTTAGCTTATAGTTTATATTAATTTCCAGCTTTTGAATTCATCACAGTCAAGTAATATGAAAAGTACTTGAAAATCATGAAAATTACCAAATAAGCTGGACATGACAGCTGGAAATCAGAACTCATCATCTGAACACCAACTGTGGAAGAAAATGTCCTTCTACAAGGAAAGATACTCTTTCTGGAAGGACAGAAAGGACAGTAGTGGTCACATATTCTATATTTTTGTGTCTACGATTAAGAATTCAGAAGTAAAATTATGAAGTAAAGTGAGTTTAGATGTAGTTCAGAAATTTTAACTTGAGCTAAAATCATGAATTGTTGAGCAGGCATTTATAAGGGGGCAACAAGGGTCTATTATCAAGATATATGGGTTAATAACTTCATGGGTTATTCAAGAATGATCTGCTATGATTGAAACCATGTGTGGAGAGTTTGGGCTTCTGCAGGATGTGCTGAAGCAACAAAGGCCCTAAAGATATATTTGTGCTGCCTGCTAAGTACACAGATGATTGACTTAGATACACTTCCCAGACATAAACAGTGAAGGAATGTCCCGAAGTCCTGCATGCTATCAGAGAGAGGTGGAGAATGCTTACCACATTGTACAAGCCGATGCACCAACGTTCAAATAAAATCTGCCCAGAAAATCCATTAACAAAGGCGAACCAAAGCTGAAAGAGAAGAAAGTTCATGAAGTTTTATATCAATATTGACCTAAACGTTTCCATTCACCGAAGAAGTAGTGGGGAATGTGGACCACCAGCTGGACACAGCTGCTAAGGGATAATGAGCCCCAGGACCATAGCAGTTGTTCTTTCATAGGATATAAATTCCCAATATCACTAATATTAATATTTTAAGGAAAATTTATATTTAAGACATATTGGTTTTATAAGATATATGCATAAGTTTAAAACAAAACAATTGGGTTTATATTTACTATGTCTGTGTCAACACATTCTCATGGACTGGAAGAGTCTGAACTTCATGTTACTTTTTTCCTGTAAAGTTGATTTGATAAATAAGATTTATATTTGTAGGACTTTCAAATAGATAAAAGTCATAAATAAGAAACAACAGCAAACACTCCTCTCTTGGTTGTGTGTGTTTTTAGTTCACAAAATACTGACCCTCCATAATTGTATGTTCTCTTCCTTGGCCAATATTAAAACAAATAATATGAAAGAAACAGGCTCTCATCATCTTTTGCAGCAACACTGAATGTATAAATAAATAAAACGTTAGAATATTGTTCATGTCTTCAATTAGTCTATAATTATGATTGACTAGGCAAAACTAACATAAAAATAAATACAGAACAAAGGGCCAGGGATTAATTAGTGCTGCAAAACAAGGAAACACAATAATTTTAGAGAAGGAAAGATCTCTCAGGTATGATCAGAAGAAGATATGGAGACAGTAAGAGTGGGGTGGAAGAGAAGTGAGTCATCAGGAGGGTGGGTAAAAACTGGACTTCAGAGGAAGCAAATACAGAAATATGGGGAAACATTCTTGTGCAGCTAATTTGATATGACAGGATATTAATGATTTGGGGGTAGACTTTTAAAAATCCTATACAAATAATGTGTTATTGTTTAGATACTAGGTATCCCCCAAAAGCTCATGTGTGAGATAATGCAAAAAAGTTTAGAGGTAAAATGATTGGGTTATGAAAGCCTTAACCTAATCAGTGCATTAATCCCTTATAGGGATTAACTGGGTGGTAACTGTAAGCAGACAGGGTATCACTGGAGGAGGTGGGTCCCTGGGGGCATGCCTTTGGGTTATATATTTTGTTTTTGGTGAAAGAACACACACTCTCTTTCTCTGTTCCTGGTCCCATGTTTTAAGATGCTTTCCTCTGCCATACCCTCCACCATGAGTTCTGCCTCACTTGGGGCCCTTAGGGAAAGAATCAGCCATCTATGGACTGAGGCCTCTGAAACCATGAGCCCCCAAATAAATTTTTCCTCTAAAATTGTTCCTGTCAGGTCTTTTGGTCACAGCAGTGAAATAGCTGATTAAAACATCATGGAATCTACTTTTGGGCTAACTCATGGTAGACTAAATTCATTATTTTGGTAGAACCTGATTCAAAACAGAATAACTACACCATAAGAACCTGAGTAGAAATCAACTCTGGCCCTGAAATTTTACTAAATCAAATATTTTTCAAAATCAGCTTCATAACTCCACCAGTCCAAGCTTCCTGAGACAGAAATCATTCCCTATGCTGCTTTATATATACCCATATCCACTACGACACATGGTATAAATAGGGACTCACCAAGACCCAGTGGGATAAAATTAAGTGTCTCGGTTCAATCACTAAATGATGTCTTTCTTAAACATAGCTTTCATCATCTCATACCCAAGTTTTAAAAGATCACTAGGAGACCCCCTCCTACATCCAAGATAAGCTTGTTGATTTTCAAAAAATCCAATTTGCTCTTAATTTTGCTATCATCCAAAGAAGTCCCAAAGAGGCCTGATGAAGAAATACTGGAGGACAACTGAGAACCAAAGGTTCATGCTATACTCTACACTCAGAATATTCTTATAATACTGATTCAAATATCACCCATCCCTAAACCCACAATTTCAATCTATTGTCTTTTTACCACTCAAGACATTGGCAATCAATACTTGAATCAAACTTTTAGTGCAATAAGTACCTGGATACACATCTGATTCAAATATATCTGTAAACCATTTCAAAGGTTTACAATTAATTTTCCTAAGACTGTTCTATACTTCTGAGTTCCATTCAAATAATTAGCCAACACTTATGGATATCTAGTAAGCATCTGATTATATTGCTTAGTCAGTTAAGTTGTCTTGGTGAAGGGGGTATGGTGTGATATTTCTAGTGGCTTTTCCTCCCCTGCCATTAACTCAAATCAACAAAAAGAAATGAAAACTGAGAAGAAAAAAGTAGGATAGACCATTTTCAGTTAACCAATGAGACTGCTTTAATTAAAACCATATATGATATAGAATGGATACTAATAAATATGTGATTAGATCAAATAAAAGGTAAAATGTCAATAACAAGCATAATCTATAGATTAAGAGTAAAATATTTCCATGAAATAAAAAAAAAACAACCAACTAACCAACTCTTTTTTTTTTTTTTATTAGAGGACAAAATATAGAAGTAGAGAAGGAGTGACTGAGGTCTCTGGACAAATTTAGTGCAGCAGGCAAATTGAACTTAAAGGGCAATATATATATATATA
>NW_025999942.1:981521-1075096 GCF_001458135.2 Marmota marmota marmota
TGGCATTTATACACAATGGAGTATTACTCTGCATTAAAAAATGACAAAATCATAGAATTTACAGGGAAATGGATGGCATTAGAGCAGATTATGCTAAGTGAAGCTAGCCAATCCCTAAAAAACAAATGCCAAATGTCTTCTTTGATATAAGGAGAGTAACTAAATCAGAGCTAGGGACAAAGAGCAGGAGAAGAAGATTAACATTTAACAGGGATGAGAGGTGGGAGGGAAAGGGAGAGAGAAGGGAAATTGCATGGTAATGGAAGGAGACCCTCAGGGTTATACAGTGGAGGGGGTAGAGAGAGAGGAGGGGAGGGGAGGGGAGAGGTGGGGAGGGGGGATGGTGGAGGATGGGAAAGGCAGCGGAGCACAACAGACACTAGTATGGCAATATGTAAATCAATGGATGTGTAACTGATGTGATTCTGCAATCTGTGTATGGGGTGAAGGTGGGAGTTCATAACCCACTTGAATCAAAGTGTGGAATATGATATGTCAAGAAATTTGTAATGTTTTGAACAACCAACAATAAAAAATTAAAAAAAAAAAAGAAAGCATATCATGTTTCAAAATACTAAATAAAACATTTGTTGAGTTTAAAAAAAAAAATGTCAATTGTGCCACTGTAGAAAAACACTGGATTAAAGATAAAATGTATTGGGTCAGCCAGATAGCACTTAGAAAGCTTGTCGTAATAGT
The DNA here is from genome assembly GCF_001458135.2 of Marmota marmota marmota. Taxonomy (NCBI): domain Eukaryota; kingdom Metazoa; phylum Chordata; class Mammalia; order Rodentia; family Sciuridae; genus Marmota; species Marmota marmota. The sequence goes on from NW_025999942.1 coordinate 982,221, forward strand.
GTTTACTTTGTGCCTGTTGCATGAAGGTGGGATTATGTTTGTGTGTAGGGGGCTGTGGTTCCTTTTCTGAATAATTCCCCTGCACCATGACCTCACATGTAGAACCACAGGCCCTATTCTTAAGAGGCCAGAGCAGCACTGGAAGTGAATCTAGTAACTTCCCAAATTTAGATCCTGAAGGAACAGTCTATTTTTTATAAATGAGTAGTCAGAAATTATTTTCAAGACCTAGAGTGGATTTTGCATAATCAAGACAGTCAAGTTGTTAAAAATATACAATAAGGAGGAAAAGAAATGTTAATAAATTTAGTATCTCCTTCCCTAAATTGACCTTGTTGACATTGTTCCAAACAATCCTGAATCATGTAAAACTTTTCACTCTTCATTCTGGATTAATGTTTTTGATGGGTCAAGTGTTGGGATATTGCCTGTAAGCAGCTGATGCTTTGATATTGACCACTTTGGCATTATCATGGCCATGTTTCTTCCAAATCTTTTGATATGTTCTCACTAATTTTTATTGGTTGCAGGTGCTGCTGCTTTTCGAAAAGTATAAACAAGCATATTCTCAACATTTCCAGTTCAATTTCAGTCTGTGTCCAAATCATCCATCATTAGATGATCAGATCTGTTTATTTGATTGTAATGATGTTTTGGAAGAGAAAAAGAAGAAGAAGAAGAAAGAAAATGAAAATAAACAAAACACACTAAAAAAAAAAAAAAACCCACCTCCTAATTTCAAAATCCACAAGCTGGTTATTTCTTCCACTGTAAACACTCAATCTTGATTTCATTTTGGCAGGGTTTCCATAGGTGAAACGGAAAAAGTATGAGAACGCACTGTATTTTTAAACATTCATACAAATGTTCTTATTTTATTTATTCATGAGACAGGTACACGATGCCTCTCTGACACACTATAAAATCAGACTTTCACACTAGCTAGTCATATACAAATGTTAATTCATGTACAAGAAAGAGCACCACCCAATTCCTGAACATGAATGTCAATTTCGGTGGGCCACACGTTCCCAGCTGCGTACACCAAACGCACAGTCCTCAATGCAAACAGATGGCCTGTCCCTCGCCCAGACATGCAGTTACTTGCATGGCAGCTTGCTTACAGCCACTAAATTTTACTCTTTTGGATTAATGGAAGGAAAGATTCCTCTGCCTTAACTTTCTTGTTAACTAGGAATGCTCTTAAATGAATACAGTCCAAGCCCAGAGAGCCAGGTTCTGGCAGGACAGCCTCAGACTTGGTGGGTTGGTGGGGGAGACCTGCCAAGCATTGTAGCTTGCCAAGCTCCTGGGGTTTTGGTCCTCAAATGTAGTGTTGTTATGAGCAAACTGACCCAAACTTATTAAATGGCTTTTCCTTCTTGGAAAAAGATCTTTCTTTGCTTTAACTGCTGCCTGACTGCCAAAAATGCAGTAACCATCTTGGCTAACTGCACAGGCTCCTGTCTGGAGGTCCTGCTGCCATTGCACAACCTCGACGGGTTGTACCTGTTGCTGCTCTCAGGTTCTCAACTAACAGCAGACACACTTAACAGACGGCTGTTTCATCTGGGGAAGGGATGGCCAGCTCCTCCATTAACTCTGTTCTTCTAGGATCCCTGGTAGAGGGTTGAAGTGGAAAAGTACCCTACAGAGGATAGTTAAATAAATTAGCCATGAGGTTTCCACTGAAACAGCAATATCATGATCTACTAATTTGTGCATTAGGTCTGAGATGAATAATTGGCATTAAAGGTATTTGTTTCAAAGTCCAACAACCTTTTTTTTTTTTTTAAGTTCAATCTGGCTATATGTATTAAGGGGAAAAAAACCAGCATATGCTTTGTCTAGAAACTCTACTTCTGGAAATCCATTTCTCATCAATTAAAGAACTAGTAGGTAAAAGTGTATGTCATTTTGCAATACTGTTGGTAGTAGAAGACCAAACAAAACAAAAGGTACAGAAAAAGACCTCAAAGTTCTTTATTAAGGGGTGGTTGTGGTGAATCTATAAAATACTAAGAACCTTTAAAAATGTTAAATCTATATGTACTGAAATGAAGGAACCCCTAAGAATACAAGAGAGACAAAAGAAAAGACAAAATAAATAAATAGGGAGGTAAGGTGAATAGGTAGACAGGAAACCAAGGGGAACAATCAGAGATGTATCACAGAGCAAGAGTTGCCAGAAGAACTAACAATAACAGTAGTAGTAACTCACTGGAAACTGCTTCTACAACCTTTTATCCAATAAATTATGAAACTGAGTGACTAGAATTAAATGGAGACTAGATAAAATATTGTAATGAACAGGCAGAGCCCTACCCATAAACTGTGCAAAGCTGTGTCTCGCTGGATCAATTTTGGACAGGTAAAATGCTAGAAGCAAACACTACATACCTGTAAAGTTTCTAAGGATTTCCAAAGGCAAGCAAACTAAAAAGGAAAGTCATAGAACAATGTATATGCAGTCTTATTTTGTAAGACCACACAAAAAACATGTTACATGGTTACATGTTTGTAGGAGCTGGAAAAAAAAGCATGGCAAGCTGGACAGACTGCTGCTACTGACCCCTGAGCCAAAAAGGAGGTAGACAGGGCAAATTATTTTTGCTTTACTCATTGTATTACTATTACAAAGAATAAGCATTACTTTAATATTAAAGAAAAACATGTAGAAAGAAATAATTTGCCATTCTCTATCCCTGCAGCATGCTGATACATCATGCTAACTTTCCTCTCAAACTGTCACATTCTCTAATTTTTCTTGCATTGTTATCTGTCTACCCCATGTGGCTAGAGATCATATAAATTGCACTCACTATTGCATAACCAGGATAGGATACTCACTATTGCACCTAGATGGGTACACAGTAGGTGCTTAATAAAAGAATGCATGCAGAATGTTAATATTTAATGTTAAAGATAAAAGCTCACATAAGGGTAAGCACAGGACAGGTATGTTTGGGCTCTTAACTATTTCCTAAACTTCATTTTTTTAACTTAACAAATGGGAAAAATATTTCTGTTGAATTGTTATTTCTGTTATTTTTGATGATGATAAAAACTCACATATATTTATTGCTTACTCTGTTCCAAGAACTTCACAACACTCTCAATGGATTATCTCACTTAAACCTCATCACAGTCCTAACAAAGTAGGGTTAGTTTCGTTTCACACATGAGGAACTCAGGGCACAGAGATGAATGACACTGTGGCTTCTATCAAAAAGATGTTCAACAGATATCAGCTATTAATAGCAAATTCTACATAACCAATAAGTGATTTTTAAAACATTTAAGTAAAGGCAATTCAGAATCAAATCAAATCAATATTTATGATTGCTAATTTATTATGTTGATATTTTAAGTCTGTAACATGAACAAAATATTTCACAATAATAAGCATATAAGCAGACCAAAAACCTTAAGACAATTGCCCAGATCTTCTTCTTAAATGTTAAAAAAGCCAAGGGATCCTTTATTATTATTATTATTATTATTATTATTATTATTATTACTACTACTACTACTATTATTATTTTGGTGGTGAAAGGAACTGATCCCAGGGCACTGCACATGCTAAACACACACTCTACCTCTGAGCTACCCTCCAACCCTGGGGTCCTTTTTTAGGGTATAAACTGTTTTAAGAAAGACTGCAAAATCTTCCCCACTTTGTATGATAAAGCACAATCACTCTAGTTGGAAATATTTTCCTGTAATATTGTGACCACACATATTGCAATCTTTTGAAAACCATGGTTAATATCAATACATTAGACAATCAAAAATAAACTTATCATCATTCATTATCCAAATTTCTTGAATTTAAAACACAAATAGAGGGTGAGGGTGTAACTTATGGTAAGGTGCTTTGCCTAGCACCTGCAAAGCTCTGGGTTTGTTCTCCAGCACTGAAAAAAAAAAAAGAAAACAAACCATAAAAACCCAAATTAATACTAATTGGACAAGCTAGGTTATATTTAAAAGGACCAGAATTTCAATGTGAAAAGTATGAAATATAATAGAAACTATTACATAGCATAGGCTATGAATATATGAATTTATTTAGGGTTTTTTGTTGTTATGCTTTCCCATTAAAATCTCAAAGAAGTGAGAAGCTGAATCTCACAGCTCTAAGTCACAAAAGTTAGTGAAAGAAGTCTGGTAAACATTTTTAAAGTTGCTTTAATTACTCATTTCTCGGCACTACAAAAATACCTCTTTTTCTGCAAAATTACATGCTTATACTATGAAACATCAGGTAAATACAGAATCGTGTCCACTCCCTCCCCCATAAAAGACCATAATACCCACCAGATGGAGTATGTACAATTAAATTGATTTTTAATAAGGAATTCTTGGCACAATAGAATGTAATCGCTCCAAATTGTATCAAGGACTACGTAAACTTTTTTATAGTTCAAGGCTTAGACTCCTCAGTCTAAATCCCGTGCTGGCATGTTAGGGGACCAAATAGCTCCTGAGACCAGTAAGGAAATAATGAGTCTTTCATCTGGAGGTCACTGGTTAGGATCTGCTATCGTTCATTAATGACACAGCTGTTTCCAACCTCCTGGTGTTGGAACAGTGGCGGGGGGCTTATTATGCAAGGGGTAGCAGAAATATGTATAAGATCATTTCATTTATGGGCAGAACCCATGGCACATATTTGAGAACATGTGTTTTATAACCAATAAAGCAATGCTCTTAAGTTATTGACAGTAAGATTTAGTACCTGGCTCCACAGACCAGGATTGTCAGAAGAAAGCAAAATTCTGATGCTGTCCCTCCACCCCCATCAGCCCCAGTGAGCCTGTAGCCTGGGTAAGGTGAAGAATTTCTTTGGTTTTATTTTTTCATTCTGGAAAGTAGAGGGGAAAGTCTGTCTCAGAGGAGGATTATAAGAAAGAATTACATGTTTTTTAAAAAATTCAATTATTGAACTATCTGCTAAGACCCTGTTTCAAACTATGCTCAATGCTAAAAGTAGGAGGTACAAGGTGAGTGTGATGATATCTCTGTCCTTAAAGAATCAGTCTGGTTGGGGACAGGCATGGGTTATATCAGAGGCATGACAAAGTTCTTTGGGGACATTATAGAGAGACAGGTTCTATATGGAGGAGTCAGCACATTTTTCAAAGGTGATGAGCTCTTGGGCTGCATCTTGAAAGGTCTAATGCAATTGGGTGGGGAAGAAAGGGCATTGAAAACGAAGGGAGCAACTTGTACACCAGCGTAGCAGGTGTGAATTGCCAGGTGGTTAGAACAAGGAAAATGAAGTGAGAGAAGGGTTCAGACCATGAAGGATATGAACAGGTGTTCTCCAAATATGTGTACAGCTGTGCATATATTCCTTAAGAGAAATTTGAATATATATGCATCTGCAAATCTGAAAAAAAACCTATCTCAATAAATTTTGGTTTTTTACTGTGTTCAAATACACACAACATAGAATTTACCATTTTAACCATTTTCAAGTCTGAAAATGGTATAGCCACCATTTTTTCAGTGGCTTTAAGTTCATTGACACTGATGTGAAACCATTATCACTGCCCAACCACTGAATCCTCCCAAACTGGAATTCCAAGCTCATTAAACAACAGCTTCTCTCTCTAGTCCTTGGTAACCCAGCCTCTCTCTCCAGTCCTTGGTAACCACCATTCTATGTTCTATCTTTATGAGTTTGGCTCTTCTAGTTTTATTCACACATGTTGTAACATGTATTATAATTTCATTCATTTTTAAGGTTGAATAATATGCCATTATATGTACGCAACACACTTTTTTTAATCCATTCATCCATAGACGGACCTTGGGTTATTTTTCCTCTTGGCTACTAGGAATAATGCTGCTATAAGCACTGGTACAAAAATATCTGTTTAAGCTCCAGATTTTCAATTCTTTGTGTATAGAAACAAAATTCCTGATCGTGTGAATTCTATATTTAATGTTTTGAGGAACAGCTATACTGTCTTCCAACGGTGGCTATTATCATTTCACTTTCCCTTCAACAATGCACAAGAATTCAAATTTCTCCACATTTTTACCAATGCTTGTCATTTTTGGTGATGTTTTTGATATGTGTGTGTGTGTGTGTGTATATATATATATATATGTGTGTGTATATATATATATATATATATATATATACACACACACACATACATACATGGGGGGGGTACTGGGGTTTGAACTCAGGGGTACTCAACCACTGAGCCACATCCCCAGCCCTATTTTGTATTTTATTTAGAGACAGGGTCTCACTGAGTTGTTAAGCGCCTCAGCATTGCTGACGCTGGCATTGAACTCACAATCCTCCTGCCTCAGCTTCCCAAGCTGCTGGAATTATAGACATGTGCTACTGCATCTGGCCTTGATAATATTTTTGATATCTATTCCAATGGGTGAGAAGTGGGACCTCCCTGTAATTTTGATCATATTTCCTTAAATAATCAATGATAGTAAGTATGTTTTCATATATTTAATGGCCATTTATGTACCTTTTTTGGAGAAATGTATATTCAAGTTTTTTACCCAATTTTTGGATTGGGTTTTTGTTATTGAATTGTGGTTCTTTGTATATTCTGTATTTTATGTCTTTATCAGATATGATTGTTAGTATTTTCTTCTATTCTATAAGTTGCCTTTTTAAATACTTTTCTATTGGTTCTTTTTAGTTACACATAACTTTAGGATTCATTCTGACATAATTATAAGAGAATGGAAAATAATTTGTTCTGATTCAGTCCCCAGGACTTGCTCTTTCTCTCCCCTATTCCCTCTCCCTGTCCCCTTCCCTCTACTGATCTTTCTGCTATTTACTTTTAGCTCTTTTGTTTTAATAGTTAGTTATCTTGTGGGTATACATGATGGTGAGATTCACTGTGGTATATTCATATATTTTTTATACTCCATTGATAGCATTCTCTGTACAAAAATGTTTAATTTATCTATTTTTTTCTTTTGTTACCTGTACTTTTGATGCCATGTCCAGAAAAATCCAATGTCATGAAACTTCTCCCTTGTTTTCTTCCAAGAGTTTTCATTGTTTTAGGTCTTTGGTCTATTTTGAGTTAATTTTTGTACAATTTTAGGAGGGTCCAACTTTATTCTTTTCATACAGGTGTCCAGTTTTACCAGAATCGTTTCCTGAAAAGACCATCTTTTCCCCATTGAATGACAATTATTGCTCCCTAGTTGATAATCATTTTACCATTTATTTGAGGATTTCTTTCTAGTCTCTCTATTCCTGTGGTCTTCATATATGTCTATATGGAAGTAGTACACTGTTTTGACTGCTGTATCTATGCAGTAAGTTTTGAAATCAGGAAATGTGGGTCCCCCAAATTTGTTCATCCCTTTCAATTTTTTTTTTTTTTTGCCTAATTGGGAGTTGATTCAGATTTTAGGATGAATTTCTCTATTTCTGCAAAATAAATGTCATTAGGATTTTGAAGATTTCATTGGATCTACCAGTAGCTTTGATCTCAGTAAATATTTCAAAGTAACATTTCAAATTTTTAATGATAAAGTTAAATAACTGAAGAAGAGATAGTTTCTGGTATATTGTACATATTGAAACTTTAAAAATAAATATACATTATTTTTAATGCAGTCAATACATTCTAAATACCACAGATGCTCACCATAACCCACTTTAAAGAAATATAAACAGAATTTTCTTGAACAGTTAGAAGTTTTATATCATTTCTTTTACCTTGAATTTGCTTTCCATTCCACTTGACTTATGCAGCTATATCCTGATTTAATGTAATTTTGTTTGAGCACCTTTTTTGACCTATCACCCATCACAAAAATTAGTAAATAAAATTCATTTTCTTTAGAATTTCTGTGACTATACAGCTCTCAGTGTTAAAAGTTCTTGTGGATTAAGTTTTCATTATAATTATTAGTGGTATACAACTGATAAAAATAACACATTTTTATTATTTTTAAACAATTAGTAAGATTTTGTTGGAAATGCCTCTCAACGAGACAGAACTGCATCATTCTTCTTGGCTCATTAGTTCATGTAACTGTGACAGAACTTATCAATCGCTAGACTGAGACAGGGTTTCAGCATCATTTGCATTACTATTGTTCATTCTACAGATCTAAGCCCTGACAAATCTAGTTCACATAATGAACAACAATTTCAGTTTCACTAGAGAAGATCCATCAATACTTTAGACTTCTTCTGTACCATGTGCCAAAAATATTTAGTGCTCTAATGCTAAAGTTATTCGACCTCATCAATCTGCTGACACGGTGATTAGGTCATTTTAAAAGCTTTCTGAAAGTAAAGAAACAGAAACCATTGACCTGCAAAGGTATTTTTAAACTACTCAGGAGAATTGCTTATTATGTTTTTTAACTTCTGGGAAGTACATGCAGAGGCTGTATGTACTGAAAAGTTTCTGATGATTTTAAATTATCCATTTAAATATGCATCTTTTAAATGCATCTTTTTCACCCAATGCACTCAAAGTTTTGAGGAACATCCTTTTGATATTGCATTATCATTTGATAAAATCATTCTTTCACCACATAGGGCTACCTTGTTCATACTGTATTCTCTGTAAGGTTCTTTGGAGTATATAACATATGCCTTCAGTATTCTTTTAAACCCTAAAGTTGCAGATTTTTACTTCATTCAAATTTTGCAAAATATCTGCAGAACCCTAACAGGAAATACTTGTTTTTATTTTTTAAGAGAAAAATTTATGATTTCACATAAAATACATGTGGATATATATATATATATATATATATATATATATATATATATATATATATATATATATATGATGACTACTTTGCTTCTGAGCTTTCATTTGTAGATTCAGATTGACCTATGTGAATTTGGCGTTTACATGAAATAAGGGGCAGAAAAAGAAATAATGGGCAGTTGCCTCCCATATTTCTCACCAAAGTTCTCTCTGGACTCTTCCTCAGAAGTAAAGTATCCTTGATCACTGTGTGCAATGGGAGAGGTGTGTTGATTTTTTTCACTAAATGTTGTCTCTTTGGTTCATGTCCTTGAGACATTTTTGTACTGTGGAGCAGGCCCCACAGTAAGATTCTGAAGAGGTGAGATATATCCCTTCCTTTTATAAAGCATTAACTGTTGACTGTGGAGAGGCAGGTGGGGAAAAAGAGCCAGAAGTGCCAATGGAAGTGAAGGGCTGTGAAGGGCCTGGACTCCCCTAGAGTATTCACCTGACCCAGGGATGCTTTATGCTATAGAACTCCAAGTAACTGGAAGCTCAGGGCAATCACATTTGGGCATGGGGTGGCATGATTTCACTGACCTTTGTGAAAGTGTACCTAACAGAAAAGTGTAGGAGGCTGACTAGAGGGTAAGGAATCCCAGTTGCAATTTGTTTTGGAGGGAGATTCTCTGACAGCTTGATCAGTGAAACTAACATAGGGTGGTGGCAGCAAAGGCTGACTCTGAGAGTCTTCTGAAGGGAGACTAGAAGGACCATAATAATTACAACCAGAGGTAAAGTTCAGTGGTAAGATGGCCAAGTGGAAGATGAATTTACATTGGAGGCTCATCAACTATATCTCCAGGTAAAAATTCAAAATGCAAGGTTGATGTTCAGAGGAGAGTTTCAGTTAGGAAAAATATTTGTAACATTAGAAAAGAAGCAATAAGTACATCAACAAGAGTAGAAGTCACCCAATGAGAGATCTATGAGAAAAGGCAAGAAGAAAGTCATGGTGGGCTTCGGGTGACAGCCACATTTATAGGTCAAGGGTCAGAGATAGAAGCAACAAAAAGGCACTTTGCAGTAAATTTTTATAAATGGTACTTAAATTTTACAGCTACATGCATGACAAAAAGCTAAAACTGCTATAGACTGTGAAAGCACTCACCTGCTCCTCTGTCTTTTATCCCAGCTGACACACCTCGCAATCCTAGCTATAGGTTAACCATCCCTTATCTGAAATGCTTGGTACCAACCTGTTTTGGATTGTTTACATATTTTGAAATATTTGCATATACATAATGATATATCTTGGGTATTGGCCCCAAGTCTAAACATAAAATTCACTTATGTTTCATAGGTGCCTAAGACACGTATCCCAAAGGTGATTTAGAACAGTATATTTAGCGTACCTGCAATGTGGCTGTGTCTGGTCACATGAGTTCAGGTGTGGAATTTTTCATTTGTGATGCCCTGTGGATGGTCTAAAAGTTTTGGATTTAGGAACATTTCAGATTATGGATAGTCAACCTGTATTATTTTCTAACACTTAGAAGCATCAACTTCATCATGGGTCCCAAACTGTGATCTGCTTCCATAGGCTTAGCTCTATTTTCAGAAAGAATTAAAATGGGAGATATCACTAATTTCAATCAACAACACAGATCCATTCCAGGCCTTAGAATGTTGTCAATATGGGGAAGACTGATACTGGTGAATTCTACTCAGAGCTTCACAGGGAAAACCATTTTTTAATGCTTTTCCCTTTCTCCTTCTCCTTTTTCTTGGCTTTCAGCTTTTCTTTTCAGAAGGATGCCATAATAAATTCCCATCAATCCAGATACTATTATGGCTATTTCACTGCTTTATGCTTAATTATGGCCTTTAAATATTTGGAAAAGGGCATAATTTAGTGAAAATAATTTTAAGGCATCGGTATAACATCTTGTCTAGTTTAAGCCTCAATATACTTATTATTTCAGAAAAGCAGCTTAACAACCAGCAGGAATATTTTTCAATCCTGATGAAAGGTCTAAGAATACTAATGTAGCAGGGTACCAGCACCTGCTGAAGGCACTAATTGCAGCATGGAATGCATTTTATAAGAAGTTAAATTCTCAAAATATCGTTTCTTGCTGCAGATACTTGTATCTGAGACTTCCACTAAAGAAACTAATGTATAATTAACCTGACTATAGTATACTAATCATAATCAATCATGAACACTTGGAAAAAGTTCAGAATTAATTCCATATAATGTCTGCTTGATACATATTCAAATATGTATGAACACATATAGTTGTAATAATGTATTGTTTATAATTGCACAATGTAAAGATCCCTATTCACAGCAGGATTTGAAGGAATAGACATAGTGATTGTCATTATCTAGATTTGCTAAAATGTTTGTTCTGTTATTTCATGGCTTTTCTGGAAATTCTTTCAGAAAAAAAGGAAATAAATGTCATAAACAATGGAAAAGTTGTCACCTTTTATCACAAGGTCAAATTACTTTGAGCACATGTTAATTTTTTTTAGTATCTGAAATGTATACACTAATCAATATTTCAATGTTTGCATTATTAGATGAATATTAAACATTGCAATTAAGAAAGACTGAAAACCCACTGGTGCTTCTTGGAACTTTCAAAAACAGAAAAAGTAACCTAGATAAATTGTTAAATGAAGGAATAAAAGTCTTCAAATAAATTGAGAGAACTTCAAATAAATTTTATTTCATATATAAAGGAGATATATATAGAAGATGCTACATCTATAAACTAATATCAGAATGTTACCATAAAAGTGGTGAAGAAGAAATTTTAAAAACACATATGAAAAAGAAAAAATCAGTATTAATCAAAGGAAAACAGAAAACTCAAGAGAGGGGCTAGAGAATCAAGGAAATATCCAAGACAGTGAAAGAATACGATACATCTAAGTTTGATAAAACATAAGTAATTTGGGATACAAGTCCAGAAAGTTTAATATATGACTAAATTGTAGAAAGACAAAATGTATAAAATAGAAAACAGGACTGGGGCTGTAGCTCAGTAGCAGACAGCTTGCCTAGCATGTGTAAGGCACTGGGTTTGATCTTAGCACCACATAAAAATAAACAAATAAAATAAAGCCATTCTGACCATGTACAACTACAAAAAAAATAGAAAATAAATTGTACCAAAAAATGAGAAAATTTTCTAAACTGAATAAAATGAGTCTCTAGGTTAAAAAAGCATACTGAGGAAAGGAAAATCACACCAATACATATATCTTTTGTAAACTTCAGAATATTAAGTATAAAGAGAACACAGAAAACCATTGCAGAGTCTCAATACAAAGCATTGGAAATCAGAATTGCCTTGATTGCCTCTCCTGCCAACCAGAGGCAAACTAAAGGATGCATAGCATTCTGAGCAAAAAGGATTTCAGCCTAAAATTTTATATCCAGCTGATATATCAATCAAATATAGCCACAGAAAAAAAGATATTTTTAATTACCCAATGTCTCAGAAACATACTGCCCATGTAATGTTTCTTACAAATCTATCAATATATGTGCTTCATGAACATGTGTGAGGAAACTAAGATCAAGGAAAACAAGGAATCACAGAATCTCTGTCTTCTTGGGAAGCATCAAAGAAAAGCAAAATTCAGCAGCAAGCAGAGGCCTACAGAGAAAATAGTCTAGGTGGGAATTTGAGGAGAGTGGGCTTCAAAAGGTAAGAGAAGGAAGATTTAAGAAAAAATACATATTATAATGGAAAATATGGACGGTATTAAACATATGTGCAATTCAGTTAGTGCAAGAGACAAAAAGGCAATTAGAAACTGCAGGAAGAACAGATACCTGAATAAGATAGGAAAAATAATCATACTTCTTAGTTCTACAATAAGCATTATTTATATAATTTTAAAGAAGCTTGCATGCATCCCTGAATTAATTAAGAGCAGAGATAAAACTACATTGGAAGGGAGAGGACAGGGAGAAGAGGCAATAGTGTATGAGATGGAAATCCTCACTCACTGAAACAAGAAGTCAAAAGATAATGTCTAAATTGGACAAATTGATACGTAGTAGAACAAGTACAATATTTGGTGGTATCAAGATAACTTTCAGAAGAAACATCAAAAAGGTTTCCTTTGGGGTTTATGGCTAGAAGATTACCTTTTTAATAATATATAAATACAGTAATACACACAATGTGCATACATACATACACACATGCTATGCCTCCATGTACTATGACTTAAATATAACTACAGGTTTTATCTTGATTTGAAAAGTTAAATGAAACTGATTATATTTAAACAAAGATATTATATAAATCATTGACTATCTGGTACTATTTATTTCTACATTGACATTTGGATCATATTTAGTATTTCTCTATTGCCAAAGTTATGCCACTGATATTGCTGTATTTCACTGCCAAGTGCATTCCACACTCTAATTATCAATTTTAAATCATGTTATTACATCCCACTCAGCATAGTTTATATAATTAAGAGGTAAAAAAAAAAAACTGTAGGAAAACAGCTGCCACTTAATTAAGATGACAGGTTCTTTTAATAGAGTTATGGCAATGTTTTTCTTTTAAGGGAAGTAAATGACAAAATTGTTGTATAACTGCATTAGATTAGTTCTTTAAGATCCTTAACCAAAACATCAAGGACAAAATTTATAGGGCGAGCTGAACACAAAATGATGAAATAAAATGCAAACATGATCATACTTCTATCCTTTAATATTTACTTTCCAAAGATCCTAGCAAAGTTCAACCATCCAATGGTATCAATTAATATACCATAATCACCACATCAATAACTTCAAAGAATCAAATGGTCTACCCCCAGACCAAATGACTGACCTGTAACTGAAGGCTGACTCTAATTTGCCCTGCCTACTCTCTCTCTTTCTTTCTCAATACCCTATTTCTCCCATAGAGACACTAATGGAGCTTTCTGGAAATTTATTTAACATTACAGACATATTATTGCTGGGAAATGCATCCATGAATCAGGGGTACCGGCATTGTAAAGCTGGAAAAGATTAATTAGCTCAATTTATTTGTGTTGAACATTCACTACATCAGGTACTGGTATATATATATATTTTTAAATCTCAAGATTTTTGGATTGAATTTGGGACTAATGACAGACTGGACAGTTGGTGGTTTTTTCATACTGAATGTGACAAATGCTAAGGACAGTGAAGTGTGCTAGGGGCCTGATTCCCCCAGGAAAGGCCACCATCAGCTGAGACATGAGGAGAGGCGTAGCGTCAGCACTCTCCATCCACATTACCATCCTTCACCTTGCTGTCCAGAGGAACACACTTTTGTAAAAATTCATCAGTAATAAGATTAAAAACATGGATGAGCTCAGAAATAGAAAGAAGCCTCATTCAGAGAAAGGCTTTCGCCACTGTTGTCAATGATGAATGAAGGTCACAGACTAAAGAAGCAGAAGAAAAGCTGTCATGTGTTTTCTGAGGAAAACTCAAACAAAACAGTGGGAAACTAAAGCAAAACAAAACTGAAACAACTTTCTCCTCTACCATGTTCAAGTAGTTGGAGCTCCCAGAAGTCAGTTCCCTAGGAAAAGAACAGATAATTATGGCTTAACGCATATGCACATCTCAATGCCCCAGGGCTTTGACTTGGTTATACTCTTTGATAATTTATTAGGCACATATTTATGGAGCACCAACTATGGACTAGGCTCCACTCCAGACAAAGATCCTTCGGTCCAAGGTGATAGACTGGTGGTACCAGCAGTACAGAAGGAAACACAAATAAGATTATCAGGGCTCTGAAGAACATAAACAGGGTGTTGTGAGTTGGAAGGGAGGCAAACCAGCCTTTTACAGGTGGACAGAGCACTGGAGGTGCAACTAGACAGAGGAGGAGACTCATCCCTTCAGGTAACAGTAAAGAGGGCCACATGACAGGAGCACAATAATTGGGAGAGTAATATAAACAGGTTGAAAGATTGTGAGGGCAGATCACAAAAGGGAGGGGAAAGGACAGGGGAAGACAGAGCAGCAGTAGGTTTGGGGGCGGAAATCAACACCTCCATTGTAGACTTCTTAAATTTGTAAGGGCAAAACCATATAGGCTTTCTCCTTAACAAGAGTTCATTTTTAAAAGCACTATCGCACTGCCTGGTAATGTTAAGTGGATATTTCATGTATGAGCCAAGTCATAGTCAAAATCAGATAATTTAAAATGTAGCACGTGAATATTCAGTGGGGCGATAAATTTAAAAAATATTACATATGCTTTTCATGTCTAGCTTTTAAGTAGAACAAAATCCTTCCTTCTGAGATTTGTATTTCTAGATCTCTTTGAACTCTTCAGAAAAAAAATCTCTTGGCTCTCTGAAAATATGGATTTCCAGTTTGGTTTTCAAGTGCTCTGTTTATATGGCCACAGAGGTTTCTAAAAGTTGAGTGTAGGTATCTTAAAGATGAAAAAAAAAAAAAACTTAAGTAGAAATATACCTTAAGTAGATATTTCAGGTGTAAAAATGCCTTTGGGGAGCAAAGGAAAAAAAATACATGTTTTTGTTTTGTTCATAATGTTCTCTTTTCTTGCCCTTAAATCAAGGCAAAGTGTTAATGAAAATATTTCTAAATGTGTACAAAGGGAATGATATTGAAGAGCTTCAGTTTTACACATAGTAAATCAGTGGCTTATGGTAGAAAAACCAAACAACAAAATACAGAAGGACATTTATCTCTTCCCCTTCCTTTGTGCCTGTGAGAGAGGTAGATGATCTCAGAGTCAAGCTGCTTTGCAGACTCCTCCTGTCTTGTCCAATGCATAGGAAAAGAAATAAGCAACATTATGCAGGGGGTGGGAGGGTTGTGGCTTTAAAAACAGGTAAGAATAATGGTCATAGGAAATTAAAGGGTCTAAGTCTTGCTCAAGGGAAATAGAGCAAGACATTTACAGTGACAGGATTACAGATACTTTTCCATTCTCTGTTTTCCATACAGTTTTAGTGAAGTACTTAAGTAAGGTGTTCACTATTCATTTTTATTGAAAGAATTTTGAGGCTAGACATATAGATCAATGAAATGGAAGAAAATCCAGAAATAAACCCATTCATTTATGGTCATTTGATTTTCAACAAGGGTGCCAAGACAATTTAATGGGGGAAAGAACAGCCTTTTGCTGGTACAAGTGAGTATCCATATACAAAAAGATGAAGTTGGGTATCCACTACATAATTTTTGCCACAGGCAAAAATTAACCCCAAATGGATAAAAGTTATAAATTTAAGAGAGTAACATATAAAAGTGCTACAAGAAAATATAGAAGTAGGGCTGGGGCTGTAGCACAGCAGCAAAGTGCTTGCCTAGCATGCATTCAGGCATTGGGTTTGATCTTCAGCACCACACAAAAATAAACAAATAAAATGAAGGCATTCTGTCCATCTACAACTATAAAAAAACTTTTTTAAAAAAGAAAATATATTAGTAGATTTTTATGATCTTGGGCTAGGCAATGATTTCTTAGAATAGCAAAAGGAGAAAAAATAGATAAATTGAGTGTCACAAAATTAGAATGCTTCAAAGGATGCCATAAAGGAGGTAAAAAGACCACCCATAGAATTGAAGAAAATATTTACAAAATATGAATCTGAAAACAGCACACCACAGCAATGGGATCATGTCAATGTTTATAGCAGCTCAATTCACAATAGCTAAACTATGGAACCAGCTTAGGTGCCCTTCAATAGATGAATGGGTAAAGAAAATGTGGTATATATACTCAATGAAATATTACTTGTTTTAAAGAAGAATGAAATTATGGCATTTGCTGGCAAATGGATGGAGTTGGAGAATATCATGCTAAGCAAAATAAGCCAAATTACTAAAATTTGTGATGAAAACGAAATAACACAATGGACACTATTGAAATGCAGAAGATAAACAAACTATTCTGAAAATTAATATTCCAATAAAATAGAAAATCTGGAAGACGTCAACAAATTTTTAGAGTCATATGATATACCCTAACTGAATCAGGAGGATATACACAATTTAAATAGAGAAATTTCAAGCAATTAAATAGAAGTTGCCATCAAAAGCCTACCAACAAAGAAAATCCCAGATCAGAGGGATTCGCAGTCGAGTTCTACAATACCTTCAAAGAAGAACTAATACTAATACTTCCTAAGTTGTTCCAATAAATAGAAAAGGAGGGAACCCTTCCAAGTTCATTCTAGGAGGCCAATATTACTCTGATACCAAAACCAGACAAAGACACATCAAGGAAAGAAAACTTCAGACATATATTTCTAATGAACATAGATGCAAAAATTCTCAATAAAATTCTGGTTAATTGAATTCAAAAACGTTAAAAAATAGTGCACCATGATCAAGTGGGGTTCATCCCTGGGATGGATGCAAGGCTGGTTCAACATATGGAAATCAATAAATGTAATTCATCACATCAATAGACTTAAAGATAAGATCATCTCAATAGATGCAGAAAAAGCATCTGACAAAATACCACACCTCTTCATGTTTAAAACACTAGAAAAACTAGGGATAACAGGAACATATCTCAATATTGTAAAAGTTATCTATGCTAAGACCCAGGCCAACATCATTCTAAATGGAGAAAACGCTTTTGTATTCCCTCTAAAAACTGGAACAAGATAGTTATACCCTCTTTTGCCACTTCTATTCAAAATAGTCCTGGAAACCACAGCCAGAGCAATTAGACAGATGAAAGAAATTTACAAATAGGAAAAGTAGAACTCAAACTATCACTATTTGCTGATGACATGATTCTATACTTACAGGATCTGAAAAAATTTTCCACCAGAAAACTTCTAGAATAAATGAATTCAGCAAAGTAGCAGGATATAAAATCAATATCCATAAATCAAACGCATTTGTGTGTATCAGTGATGAATCTTTTGAAAGAGAAATTAGGAAATCTATCCCGTTTACAAATAGCCAAAGAAAAAAATACATAAATAAAATACTTGGGAATCAACTTAACAAAAGAGGTGTAAAACCTCTACAATGAAAACTACAGAACACTAAAAAAAAAAAAGAAATTTAAGAAGACCTTAGAAGATAGAACGATCCCCCTTGCTGTTGGATAGGCAGAATTAATATTGTCAAAATGACCATACAACCAAAAGCACTATACAGATTTAATGCATTTCTAATCAAAATCCCAATGACATTCCTCATAGAAATAGAAAAAGCAATCATGAAATTCAATTGGAAAAATAAGAGACCCAGAATAGCCAAAGCAATTGTTAGCAAGAAGCATGAAGCAGGACCTTAAACTACACTACAGAGCTATAGTAACAAAACCTGAATGTCATTGGCATCAAAATAGACTTGTAGACCAATGGTACAGAATAGAAGACACAGAGACAACCCACATAAATACAGTTATCTCATATTAGACAAAGGTGCCAAAAACATGCATTGGAGAAAAAGATAACCTCTTCAACAAATGGCGTTGGGAAAACTGGAAATCCATATTATTATGGCAGCAAAATGAAATTAAACCTCTATCTCTCATCCTGCACAAAATTCAACTCAAAGTGGATGAAGAACTTAAGAATTAGGTGAGAGACTCGGCACCTAATAGAAAAAAAAATCAGGCTTAGGCCCTGATTTTCTTAACAAGGAGTAAAGCACGAGAAGTAAAATCAAGAATCAATAAATGGGATGGATTCAAACTCTAAAGCTTCTTTTCAGTAAAAGAAACAATGAAGTTAAGAGAGAGCTTACAGAATGGGAGTAAATTTTTACCACACACATATCAGATAAAGCACTAATCTCCAGGATATATAAAGAACTCAAAAAACTTAACACCACAAAAACAAATAACCTAATCAATAAATGGGCCAAGGAACTGGACACTTCTCAGAAGATGATATACAATCAACCAACAAATTTATGAAAAAATGTTCAACATCTCTAACAATTAGAGAAATGCAAATCAAAACCACTCTAAGATTTCATCTCACTCCAGACAGAATAGCAATTATAAAAAAATTTAAGAAACAATATGTGCTGGTGAGGGTGTGGGGAAAAAGGTACACTGATTCATTGCTGGTGGAGTTGCAAAATGGTACAACCATTTTGGAAAGAGTTTGGGAGATTTCCCATAAAACTTGGAATGGAACCACCATTTCACCCAGCTATCCCACTCCTAGGTCTTTACCCAAAGGACTTAAAAGCAGTATGCCACAGCCATCTCAATGTTTATAGAAGCTTAATTCACATTAGCTAAACTGTGGAAACAGCCTAAATGCCCTTCAATAGATGAATGGATAAAGAAACTGTGGTATATATATACACAGTGGAATACTACTTAGCCTTAAGGAAGAATGAAATTATAGCATTTACAGGTAAATGAATGGATTTGGAAAATATGCTAAGCAATGTAAGACATCCCCAAAAAACAAAGGCCAAATGTTGTCTCTGATAAGAGCATGCTGATCCATAACAGATTGGGGGGGGGGACAAGGGAAGAATGGAGGAACTTTGGATGGAGCAGATGGGGGAAGAGGAGAGGAGTGTGTGGGGGGAAGATGGTAGAATGAGATGGACATTATTACCCCTGTGTATGGGCATGGTTGCATGAATGGTGTGACTCTACATCATGTACAACCAGAGAAATGAAAAGTTGTGCTCCATTTGTGCCAAAAAATTAAATTAATAAAAATATAAGTAAAAAATAAAAATAAAAAGTAAACAATAAAAAAGAAAGAAAGAAAGATCATTCATTGCTCAGCCCCCTAAAAGCCTGGCTATTTCCATCTTCAAAGGGATCGACACCTCTAGGTTCCATTTCTATGGCACTGGAGTCAATCTCTACAACCTAATTCTGCCATCCAGAATATTCAAAGTATCTCTCAAGCAAATCTCTCTCCATCTCATTCTGAGATTAAGTAGCAATTTTAACTCTTAATTATACTTCACCATTTGGAGGAGCGTCTGCACTGACCAAGTCTCTTTTAAATTCCTCTTCCTCTTGGCTGCTGTGCTGTGATGTGGCACTTGTCCTCTGACCCTTTCAATGCTATTCCTTTTTTGGTCCTCCCTCCCTGTCGAGAGTCGGCACCGTCTCTAGGAATACTGGCAGCTCAGAGCAGGTCTTCACATGTTCCCTTTTATCACTTTCCTGTGAAGAGCTCATCTACTCCTCAGGCCCCAAAGTCTCTTTACATAGGTGATTTTTTGGGGGGTGGGAGTGTTGCTGGGGATTGAATCCAGGGCCCTGTGTGTTAAGTATGTGATGTACTACCGAGCTGTCCTCCCATCCCTACACAGATGATTTTTACAAATGCATTTCTAACATCGACCCTTCATTACTCAGGCTGCAGAACATCTTCATTTTTATGTATCACTGCAGTTTAAAAATTAACAGATTTTGACTTTTTTAGAGCAGTTTCAGGTTTACAGAAAAACGGAGCAGAAAGCACAGAGCTTGTATACACTCCCCATTTTAGTTTCATATTAATGGTTTTTCTTATTAACACCTTGCCTTTAACATTTGTTAAAATTGATAAGTCAGTAGTAACACATTATTATTTAGTATATAGCCTACATTCTATACTAGGGCACACTCTGTGTTCTGTGGGGTTGGACAAATCATGATATCATATATCATTCATCACAGGGTCACTTGGATAATTTCTCAGTTCTAAAACTCCCTGTGCACTACTTTAACTCTAAAATCAAGGTGCCACTTTACACCCAACAAGGTTTCTCTCTAGATGCCCCCATCTGAAGGCTCCTCCTCTCACTCTTGTCTCATCTACTTTCTTTGCGGGGTCTTTGGTGTTTCCTCTCCCTTCACTTCACATTGTTGTTCCCCTTCCACTGTAAATCCCAAG
The DNA here is from genome assembly GCF_001458135.2 of Marmota marmota marmota. NCBI lineage: Eukaryota > Metazoa > Chordata > Mammalia > Rodentia > Sciuridae > Marmota > Marmota marmota. The sequence continues at coordinate 1,002,827 of NW_025999942.1, forward strand.
GTTCACTTTAAGCAGGGAACTTGCCCTACATATCTCCAGGAATTGAAATAAAACTGATCTTCAAATAAATGAACAAAGACCTCCCATATTGTCACCATGACCTTGATCTTCTCAACTGCCTTGGGAGTGACAGATGCTCCATTATAGCAAGTGCATAATATTACTGTGAAGTTTAAGTGTTTGTATTTGTTTTCATATTCTTATAATTGTTACTATACCTACAGTGAATTAAAGTGCACAAAAACAACAGCTATATTGGCAACCATTTAGCATCTACGATGCCTTCAAATCAATGTAAAAACTTAGTGCAGTTAGGTCTATAAGTTTTCATCAAGACAATAATTTAAATATTTCTACACTTTCAAAATTAAGTGTTCCATTTTATAAATATTCCCTTGTATTTATTCCTGGAACGACAGTATAGTTTTCACTATGGGATACCAACAGGCGATAGGAGCACAAATTTAGACTTCAAGCATGTAGCAATTTCAAAACCAACCTCTGTTTCTGGGTAAATTATACATATTACAGCCTTTATGACTGTACAAAAGATATGTTTTCTCATTACCCTAAAATAAGGGTCAATAGGAAAAAATAAGCTAATACTATCTCTTGTGGGTTCTAAAGGAGAAACAGAAATATGCAGGCAATGAGAATGCAAATAAGGACCTCAGCAAAGCACCTATAATGAATGGACTGAAAATTAACAACCAAGAAAACAGAAGCTGGTGAATGTTTAAAGTCAGTAAGTTGGATAACTGTTACACTCTGACCAAAGATCTTGATCATTTAAAACTATTAAACAATGCTAAAAATCTGCTGGCAGTGTTTAACTGTTTAACACCTCATTTTTCTCCTAAGCAGACCTCTTAAGGCTCAGCTAGGTTCTGCATTTTCTTCAATGCCAGAAGTTCCCTTGGGCAGAGGCTATGAGTTTTAAGTTCACAGAATTCATTTTTCTACCCACCAAGTCAAGAAGTCATTTTGCAGGGCCCCCAGTCCAGCCTAGGCAGGCTGCTCAGTAAGGCCATGTTAGGCTCAGGAGCAAATGTCCCCAGGGAGCCCCATGAGGGTAAACCGGATGTCAGCTTAGTGGAAACCCTTTCTTAAAAGGAAAAGGGGAAAAGTTCATTTTAGGAGACATTTTTAGATTTAGAATGTGTTTATAGAAAGCTCTTGACAGTTTTTGTGACCCAATCATACATGAAGAAAATAGCCATATACACTAGCTCTATAAATGTAGAGAAAATTATTTCTATTTACTTGTTAGATCAATATACCTACAAAGCTACCAAACTCATTGTATGAAATCAGTATCATGGAAAATTAAATGGCAAAACACATGAAGTTTACATTTCAGAGTTAAAATTAGCTTATTCATCTTTCCGAGCAAAAGCTTCTAAATTTTATAGTTTTTCAAGTAGGCACTTCTTATTTCTATCTTCACACTTTTAATATAAGTAGTAATATTTAATAACACTTCTTACCAGCCAAGAATCCACTGTATATTAATGTCATTAAAAGCGCCATTCCTCACTGCCCCCGCCCCCCGAAAATGATTGAAAGTCATGACAAGGATTCTTATGTATACTGGCAAAAACTAAAAGTCTCTCTAAGTTTAAAGGAGATGTTTTGCCAAAGTATATAACAGAGTAGATGCATAAGTAGTCACTTCACCAGCAGAATATTATTATTAAATAATACTTTCTTCTCTAAAAATTTATCTCTTTGTCTTTGGTGTGGGTAATCATTTGTCACCTCTCCTGGTATGCAAGTGAGGTTCTTGGTGCTGCTCATGTTATTTCAGTGTTCCAAAGTGCTGACATTTGAAAAAATCTGGAGATTGGTACTGGGGACTGACAAACAAATATAGGTTCTGATTCAGCTCTCAGACATCATTGGTTATAATTCAATGTTATTGACAAACACATTTCACAAGGAAACCACAACTTCCCATAGAGAATCCAGAAGGCCTCTAAATAAAGATAACACCTGGCCAGTTTTTGAAAGATAAATTTCAATACTAAGATATGGGGATAGGGAGCTGGGTGTGGTGGCATACACCTGTAATCCCAGCAGCTCAGGAGGCTGAAGCAGGAGGATCGCAAATTCAAAGCCAGCCTAAGAAATTTAACAAGGCCCTAAGCAACTCAGCGAGACCCTGTCTCTAAGTAAAAGAAAAGAAAAAGGGCTAAGGATGTGGTGCAGTGTTTAAGCACCCCTGGGTTTAATCCCCTGTACCAAAAAAAAAAAAAAGATATGGGGATAAGGGATGTGGCATTTTGCATTCACAAGCTGGATGACATGGGTCAAAGCATGAGAACAGGGCAGCCCTGGAATCTGTGTGATGATTACTTATTAAATGATGAGCTAAATAAAGTTTGTATCTAGGCCTTGTCTTTATGAACATGATGTTTAATCATGTGTATACATCTTTTTGTATAATATAAGACATTATTTAAATTGACACCATGAACTTCTACTGAATTAGTAGGTTATGAATTTAACTATACCCCAAACACTGAGAGTGTAGTTTTGAGCATTTATATTAAACTCATTTCACAATCTGTTATAATCCTGTCATCTCATGATTTAGTTGAGACCTGCAGTCAGTACATTATTTTAAAAAGTAGTGAAACCTGATATATAAATATTGTATTTAAGTTAAATGGGATCAATGTAAGTACATTCATTAGACCTTGATTCCATAGCCAAGAACTGTTCCTGATTGAAGTTCCATGTTCTTCATCACAATTAGGTACCATGATGTAACAATGCTATTTTGTTTACAAAATGTTTCTAGTTTCATTTTATTTTTTGAGTGCTAATCTTCATAAATTTTTTAAAAAGTTTTTCGCAATTGCCTTACCCATATCCAATTAGTTTAAAAAAACCCAAAGCAAAAACTTACCTTTGAGTCTTTCCAAAGCATACAAATTACTTTTCATTAAATTTTTTTTCAACATTTTATGTAATGTCATCATTCTATGTAATAGCATGTAACACATGGTTCTAATAGCTCCTAGTGAGGTGGTAACAACTCAAGAAGCATAAGAAATGAAAGGGAAATAGGACTTAATTTTCTTCTTTCACAACCACAGGAGATGTGAAAAGTTGAAATGTGGAAGGCAGGATGTTTACTTTTATGATGAAATTAAAGGTAAACAGATTTTCAGACTTATCTATTGCTAAATTAATATCCAGCATCTATGCCCACTATTTTATAACTCCTGCAAATCAGAACCAACTCACATACTGATAACAGATTCTGGGGATTCTGTTCCTAGAGCTTCCCAGGATGACTTTCTTCTTCACTTGGAGAACATGTTCTCAGGCATAACGAACACTTATTATCTCCCTATATTTTATGTAAGAAAATAAAAAAGCTCATTAGGATCACTGCACTTTCTAATTAAAACATCCAGTTCTTACCTTGGAATACTAAAGTTTGTTAACATTTTTAAAAGTTGGCAACTATTTAACAGGTATTAATCACATCTTCTTTCCATGCTTTTGTCCCCTGGCCCCCAAGCCCCTTGGATAAAAGACAATGGCACCATAGCTGCTAGTCCTAGAGGACTCCATCAGGCTTCCACATAGAAGTTGTACCTCAATCGCTTAATATTCATTTGTTTCACTGCAGTTATTCATATTTGTAAAGACATGTTCCGAGATGACGTATACTTAACAATAATGGGAGATATCTCTTCCACAAGGCAAAAAGGTTTTAAAGTTCTGTTATTCGTACAACAATCTCTAATTAATGTAGGCTACCAAGCAGATCACATCTTTAATATTTAAACAGTCCCATCCAGCTACTTCACCATCTTCACAGTTCAAAGCATATTGTTAAATCCCCCAATAACAAAGAAAAATGATCTGGCAAGTGGAAGGACAAATATCCAGAAGCAATTCCTCTCCGATCATTCTGCAGCTTCTTGCCATCCTCAGGAGGGTGCCACCCACAAACAGGGATGTGGGAGGCCAATTCTAAGAGCAGCGCTTGTTCAAGTTTGCCTGTACGAGTTTCCAAAGTCATGTGTTTGGCCAATAAGTTAGAGGTATGGGGAAAAACTGAAGCCTTAGAGAACTTGGCTTGAAGCTGAGAAACAAAGGGATTTTGCGGGGTGTGTGTCAAAACATGAACCCATTCCAGGTGAGCGTGCCTGGACAGCCCCTGGGACATGGAGAAAGCCATAGAAAGAGATGCTCTGGGCTCCACAGCCATCCCAGAAGAGGGAGGATGGACTCCACATGAACCTAGAAAAGCACCTACAGCTTGAAGGTAGAGCACCCAGACAGGCATAAACTTTACCTCCTCAAAAATCAATTCTCTTTCTGCAAGGCTGATTTCTTTTCTGGTTGTATTATTGATGTATGTTGTTTACACAATAGCCCAGTGTTTTCCTCGGCAATCTGGAATAAGACAAGGGTTCTGTAGCTGAAGTGAAGGTAGCTATTCTGAAGGTCAAGATCATGGTAATTCTTGATCCTGAAAGGTGCCTTCTGCTGCTTCAGTTCAGGATTAATATACAGCTGGGTAACTGAGTGCTTTTAAGGAAGAACTTATGATCACAAGCCCCTTTTGGCTGCTGAAACCATCTTCTAATAATACCCTATGACTATTCTCACTGTTGCTTATTGGAAATTATAGCAAGGTTAAGTTTTCCAAGCATGAATTTAGGTGGAGAAGCAGGCTAAAGCAGGGTTTGGAAGTGGAAAAATTCTCAGTACAACTGGGATCTCTGGGTTACTATGTCTTAACCTGAGACATATGCATTCATCGTGAGGTGTTCAGTTTCTCAGTTTAGGAAATCTCCTCTCTAGGGATTTTTTTTTTTTAAGGTAAAAATTCATAGAGTGCCTCCAGGTGTTCAAATACCTGCCATACAACTCTTCTGAAGTAAAATGAGTTGCTGCACCTTAAATTGTATGAAAGATTCTCGAAAATCACTGCAAAGAGGCTTATATTAAACATCTGGCCCCAATTCAAGATACTGTATGATAATTTCAGGTCTGAGCATTTTTCTTGACATTTCAGGATTCACCTGTTCTTCAGTTTGAAATTTTATAAATATGTAACTGTGTTTGCAACTGTATTTATTTTCCATCTCTTTAGTAAACAACTGACCTCAGTGTTGCTCTGGCCAGGTCTGTGCCGATTTCTCATTCTTGGTCCCACTAATCTCAGTAATGTTCATTTTAGTTGCAGACAGTGTCCTACAATCAGGTTGTCTGATTTAAAATGTTTGCTTGGCCAAGTTTCTTAACCCTCTGGGTGTCTTGACTTCCCCATGTAAAATGGGGTCAATGGTAGTGACCATCTACCGGAGCTTAGGGGTCAGTGGGTATTGCACAAATTAATACATGTGAAGCACTTAAAACAGTGAATGGTACATACAAAGGCTCAATAAATGCAGCTCCTATTGTTGTTAGATTGTTATAGAACATATTGAGTCATCAGAAAAGCTTTCTCCTTTTAATGTCCTTTTAAAAATATGGTATTTTTCCTGAAGAAAATTATTTCCTGGATGCTCTGTGGAAATAATTTTGTTTCAAGAGCCACAGATTTACCTCCTAGGTCAAAAGAGAAAAGTGGTAATTTGTTGTTTAATAATATTCTTCTGCTTTGCAATAGCTTCACCTGCCATCAGCAAGAGCACTGAAAATGCCTGAATCTGAGGGCTGCTTCCAGAGGAGGAGGCCTTAAGAATACACACTGAGGGAGGGAAGCAGGGAGGATGGTGGTGGTTGGGAGTTGGGGTGGCAGGGGCTGGTTCTTCCAAACACAGATGGGGTTGGAACCTAGGCCATGAAGATTTCCTCTCTCCAGGCTTCCCTCCAGCCCACATCTGTCCTGTGAAGAGACAAGTTTATGTGACAATATTTTCAAGTGATGGACTCCTACCAGGACCCAAAATGACTGTGGTCTGAAGAGGAAGTGTATATAGGCATTTAGACTCTGGTAGAAGCTTGTACATTAATGACACTTAAGGAGTTAAAATTATGCCGCCTTTTATGGTTTGGATCTGGAATGTTCCCCCAAAGGCTCATTATTGAAAGACTGGTCTCTAATGCAGCAATATTCAGAGATAGGGATTTGGGGACCTGACTGAATCATGAGGGCTCTAACCTCAATGATACATTAACATACTGAGAGATTCAGAGCTGGAAGGCATTATTGGGAGGTGGTAGAAACTGTTGGAGGAGACAGGTCACTATGGGTATGTACTAGAAGGATATTTTTTGTCCCAAATCCCTTCCTTACATCTGTCCCTCTTTTTCTCTCTCTGTTTCCTGGCTGCCATAAGATGAGCACCTGTCTTCCACCACACCCTACTGCCATGATGTTCTGCCTCACCTCAGGTCCAAAGCAATTGAGCCAACAAAACCTCTGATATCATGAGCTAAAATATATCTTTTCTCCTTTGAGTTGTTTTTCTCAGATATTTTGGTCACAGTGACCTAACGCTAACACACACCCCAAAACAAGCTGCCATACCATACTGATTATTTTGAATGAGAGGCACTTACAAAAACAGCAGGTGCAAGAAAATCACTCTGACCTTCAGTTTCCTGAAAGCAGGAGACAAAATTCCATCAAAAATGTCCTTCCTGTCCCAGAAGGAAAGTAACACTCTTATTGCCGAGGATGGAAAATAGAAGCCAGAGGGAAATCTGTACAGATAAACCTTGTTGGATCAACCCTCGTCTCCTCATCTCCTACTCACTTCTCTCCCTAATTTACTCTCCGAGTCCAAGCCCCTTTGCCTTGTCACATTTTATAACTTGCTGTTCCTTGTCCAGTTCAGTATATAAGTGATTGACACTAATGTTTCCTTGGTCTTTCATTCCCTTATAAGGGTTCCATGCCATGTCAAACTTATTTATTAAATAACTTTTCATGCTTTCTCTTATTACTCTGTCTTGTGTCAGTTTAATTCTCAGGTCCAGCTAGGATCTTAGAGGATGAAGGTAGAGCTTGGTCTTCCCCAACACCCTTTAGAAGTCAATTCCATTGCATTTTATGATTAGGCCCTGAATTGAAGAAAGATGTAACTTGAGCTTGAATCTAAAGATCATGCTCTTTGTACTATGAAAGTCCTGAGTCCCAGACCATTCTTTTTAAAGACCAACTTTTATAATATCCCTTTATTTCAAAAACTATCTTCCATGCACAGCAATTTGATATTATTTTCTCACTAAGCATTTAAAATTGTTTAGTCTTTCCCCATTCAGAAGTGGGACACTGAGTTTCCAAAGAAAAAAGAAAGTTTACAAAAAACAAATATTTACTTTCAATAGGCCAATTAGATCAAATAATTATATCAAAGTGAATAACTGACAGTTGTATACCCCAAAATGTCAAACATAGGTACTCTATCACAATGTTCCTGTTCTCACACAAAAAGAACAGTTCTTAGAGAACCAGGTGCCTTTTTTCACAAGTAATAGATGCTTCTCTGAGGGATTTCTAGAGTTACATGAGACACTGATAATTTTATAGGTGTCTTTGTAATAGAATAACTATTGTTTCCTAGAAGCTCATTATGTGGCACATGTAGTCATAAGTAACTCAGGTGACTCTCAAGGACAAAAGGACCTCACCTTATGGCAGTCACAGCCTCTGTAAAACTAAACAGGGAAAATAACATGGGCATTAAATAATTCCTCGAATAAGTCTGAATACAAGAAGGGATTCATTCCTACTGGATATAGATCCAAGTTGCATAGATTTTCTAAGTATCTAAGATTGACATATTGCAAAATAGGTTAGATTTAACCAAGGTAGCTTTCTCATGGATAACCATTCATATTTCAAACAGAATCATTCTGTCAATCTTACACCACTCTTTGGTTATAATGAGATAGCAAGGCCTTCAGTTTTTATTAATTCAACATGTAATGCTTAACAAAACCTTAACACTTCAAAACTTTGCCATTATAGGTATTGACCTTGCACTGAAACAGCCCATAGGCCATAAAAGACCCCACTCATAAACAATCCTACCATTGAAAGAACTAACCTGAGCCTTCTAAAACATAAAGATACAGTAGAAAATAGGATGTACAACAACAACAAAAAACCTCTGATAATACAATACCTATCAAATTCCTAGAAAAATGTACATATGTGACTGATTCAATCATCCATTTAGTTGCAGATAAAGAAGTTCCTTTAACGTAAATCTTGATTTGGACTAAACTGTCTCTTAAATGTGTGTCACTCACTATCCAATTACCATGTAAGTATAAACTTATAGTCAAACACACTTCTGTTCCCCCATGGGCTTGAGCCCAGGGGCCCACCCATGCTAGGCAAGTATTCTGCCACTGAGCTATATCCCCAGCAGAGTTAACACATTTTTAAACCAAAAAAGTTATTAACTGATATAGAGGAACTCAAGATACAGCTGACTGCAATGGGAACTAAACTGATCTTAGACAGTGTCCATATTTTTTAAGCCCCTGAAACTCAAAAAAGTTCAAATGAAATTAGTGATTTAAATGAATAATGCAACAGAGTTGTTTTGTTGACCCTACATCATGGTTTGTATTATATTCTGGTACATCTAAAATCCAACCAATATAAAGGTATAAAGTACCCAATGTCCACGAAAGACCAGTGAAGAAATAGTTGGGGAAACCCAGCTAAGGTGGACTATCATTTTGAAAAATTATTTAATAGTATTTTTCTTATTGTGATAATTACTTACAAATAAAAAAAGTATCCTTGACAACAAACATATTTTCATACTTTAAGTGATAATCTTTCACATAAATCCTATTTTTTGTTGCAATGGACAATTTTAGCTTCTATCATCTTGTAGGTTGATTATTTTGTTTTTAGTATGCATGCCGGTCATAATTTCCCATTGCCTTTCTTCTATCCCCTTTCTCTATAGTATCTGTTCACAAACATGTATGAATTATTAATATGCATGTATTTTCCAATTATAAAAGTCAATGTATCATTTTAGAATTCTTTAAAAATCTATAAAACACAGAAAATATTATTTGTAAATGTGCTATTCAAATATAAATATGGTAACATATTCTTTTTTGTCCTCCTAGTCTTTTTTTTACATATAAATATATATGTGTGTGTATATGTACATATATATGTGTATAAACATACATATATGTATGTATTTGCACATACACATATATACACACATATATGTACATATATACATTTACATACATATATACATATATATTATTTGCACACTTGAGTTTCTATGGCATAAAATCATTTTTATTTACATTAACAAAGCTTTCTCTTGGTCATTAAAAATGCTCAATAATCATAATTTTACATACAAATTCACAGTAGCTCAGTAACTGCAAATAAAGGTTTAAACTGTGGGGCTGGGGTTGTGGCTCAGCAGTAGAGTGCTCACCTAGCCGTGTGAGGCCCTGGGTTTGATCCTTAGCACCACATAAAATAAAATAAATAAACTAAAGGTATTGTGTCCAACTACAACTAAAAAGTAAATATATATTAAAAAAAGGTTCAAACTGCTTCCCATCCACATTTTGCTTGATGCTGAAAAGGAGGATTCTGACACAGGCAAGGGAGACCAACTGTACAGCACATCAGGGGTGCGGTTCTGGGGTCAGGAGAGAAGCTGTGATTGCACTTGAATATGAAACTCTGTTTTAGACGTTTTATTGTTGTCTTCCTTCAGATTAATCTTTTCTTGTTGTTGTTTTAAAATTCTCACTCGAAGCCTCTTTTATTTCTGTCATTGATGTGGCCTTAATGCCCTAGGACTCCTTCTACTGAGGAGGAGGCCAACGCCTCCTGTTTGACAACCAGGTGCCCATCAGGACCCTGGGGACAGGTAATGAGTCCTGGTGTCTGAGGAATGTGTTCTGCCACCCAGTGTCAGGGTCTTTAAGGCCAGAACCCCGTTCCCATAGGATGTTTGTGGATTCACTTGGAAAAGCCCTGCCAAGGATCACACCAAAGAATCCCTCCTGTTTGAAGGTAGTTGCTGAAGGGCTCATGATTGAGGCAGCTGTTAACTGTTTACCAGAGAAAACTTAAAGCTGCATTCTCCTCTACATAAAAATTACCTTCTTCATCAATTTTATGGTGCTTTTTCTCTCTGGCTTTCCTGTCCTTAAAGATCTCACCTTTCAAATCTTTGCCATTTAAAAGGAGTCAGAGGAGGGGTTCCAGTAGGCAATACTGTTGGGTAATACAATGGCCATTTTGAAAGATTATGAAAAAAATGTATCGCTTTGGACCAATGCTGAAGATTTCAATGCTGAAGAATAGGCAGACAGGCCTATTCTCTCCTTTCAAGAAACAGTTCTTCCCAGCTAGGTCCTTGTCCAATTTCATCCTGCCAGGAACCAGCTTGGCATTGCTCATATTAAAAAGGTATAAGTTACCTTTAATGTGTCCAGCTCTCCCTTCCAAATTCTACTCCTCACAGCTTCTACACAGAAGAGATGGTCATGAAAGTTTAGAGGTAGAAAACAGCACACAGAACCTCCATGTCAGATGATTTCCAGTACTTTCAGCAGTAAACTAGTTCAAAACCACACAAAAACTCTCTACTCCTGAAAAAGAATTCTTAAGAAACCAGGACCCCATAAAATGATCACAGTGTTAAAAATAATTATAATAGAGGAATATTGTCCTGTGAATTCCAAATTGTAGTTTGAAATCTCACAAACAAATGTAAAGAAATGCCTTCTGCAAGTTTTGATCAGTCCTTTGGGACTGATTATTTAACAAATAAAAATGCAATAAAAGACAAGAAAAATTTCTAGGCTATTTTAATAAATTTTCCTCTATCTTGGGTCAAGAATATTTGAGATAAATTTATTTGCTATTTAAAAAATATATTTTAATTGATATCAAGACTACTTCCAGCAAACTTAAAATTTCCTTTTATTTAGCAAGATGCTCATTAATAATTACTAATTAGTTTGACCATAATACAAGATGGAAAAAATATGTGTAAGTTTGAAATGTGGAATAATAATTCTTCTCCTTATTATATTTCTGAGAACAGTTCACTTAAAAATCATTCATTCCCACTAAAAATATACTTCTAAAACAATCTATGTCAACATGCTGACAGTCTGTCTCCTATAGAAATTTCTTCAGCTGTCATTGAGTGAATATGGAAAAGAAATTGACTAAATATGCTAAATGTGGACACAGAAGGTCTTTGCATTTATGAATTGTGGCCTATAATTTACTATGATAGTCGTATTTAAAGAGTAAGGAAATATATACAAACATGAACATTTTAACGATTATCTTCTTACAACTCAAAAATAATGAGGAAGAGGAAGCTTTCATGGCCCAGTGGTACAAAAGGAAATTCCTGCACCAACACCCCTGAGCCATCTACCTTCTCAGGAATGAAGAAACAGAATGGAAGAAAATCCCTAACTATTATTCAATATGCATATATAAAGTACATGCATAACATTGTATATATAAAGTACATGCAAAACATTACCTTGTTTTGAGGAAGACTAAGCTTTCTTTTTTTTTTAAATGATCCCTTGGTTTATAAGTTATTGAATCAATATATTGATAATAGCCCTGTTATTTGAATCAAAACCCAGCCACAGATGGATGAATCACCCTCATCTGACCTAACCACTAAGATGACAAAGGAGGATGACATTTGAGTACCAGTTGGGAACAATCCATAAATCTCACTAAAATGATTATAAAAAAGTGTGTGGGATTTTGAGAAATAGAGAGGATATATATACATGCAACATAGGGGAAGGGGTAGGGGGGAGGGAGGGAAAATTTTGGTTTAAATCAGATCTTTCTATCAGCCCCTCAAATTCCAACCTGGTACATTTATACAAAGCAATAAAAAAGTTTGTCAGTGTTTTGAGCCTGGCTTCTTTCATTTAGCATGATGCATTTACACACCAAAACACTTCAGCTTTTTCTTGCTGAGTTGTATTCCATTGTATAGCTGTACCACCCAGCTCCTTTCTTGGTGGAGGGACACCCAGGTGTTTTCAGTTTATGGATTAGAAATAAAGCCACTGTAAAGCTTCAGTCAGCTACAGATCTTTATGTGAGCTGAGGCTTTCAAAGTGGGATCAAAAGATAGTATGATAAGTGTGTGAAATGAAAGTGCCTGCTATTTATCAAGGTGGCTGTATCTTCATGTAAATCCTACCTCTTTTTTTCTTATTGATTGAAAACATGGTTAAGGGAATACCTCTTCAGACTTACTAAAAGAGTCTCCTCTGTCCTCTCCCTGCAGGATTCCCCATCTCCAAAACAAACCAACCAGCACATCTGGGAGTCTGAAAGCACTGGGGACAAGAATGACCTCTTTTTCTTCCATGTCTGAGTTCCCCAAATCAGGCACTAAGATCCACAGGAAAGTGGTTGAAGAGGAGGACACAGGTCTTCAAATGCCAATTTTACTTGAAGAATAGCAGAATGGAGCTGTTTTAAAAGTGAAAAGAATTCAAGACACCAGCCTGCGTGGGACCCAGGCTCACAGTATGCCCTGGCCCTTCCCACCACCAGCAGACACCCACTGGAGCCCAGCCTCCAGCATGGGACTGTCCCTTCCCACCAGCAGACTTCCAAACTCATTCTATGAGGCCAATATCACTCTGATTCCAAAACCAAGCAAAGACACATCAAAAAAAGAAAATGTCAGACCAATATCTCTAATGAACATAGATGTAGAAATTCTCAATAAAATTCTAGCAAATCAAATACAAAAACATATCAAAAAGATAGTGCATCATGATCATGTGGGATTCATTCCAGGGATACAGGGTTGGCTCAACATACGGAAATGAGTAAATGTGATTCATCACATCAATAGACTTAAAGATAAGAATCATATGATCATCCCAATAGATGCAGAAAACTCATTTGACAAAATACAGCACTCCTTCATGTTCAAAACACTAGAAAAATTAGAGATAACAGGAACATATCTCAACATCATAAAGGCTATCTATGCTAAGCCCCCCTGCTAACATCATTCTAAATGGAGAAAAACTGAAGGCATTCCCTCTAAAAACTGGAACAAGACAGGAATGCCCTCTTTCATCACTTCAATTTAACATAATTCTTGAAACACTGGCCAGAGCAATTAGATAGACGAAAGAAATTAAAGGGATACACATAGGAAAAGAAGAACTCAACTTAGCACTATTTGCAGAGGATAAGATTCTATACCTAGAAGACCCAAAAAATTCCACCAGCAAACTTCTAGAACTATTAAATGAATGCAGCAACATAGCAAAATATAAAATCAACACCCATAAATCCAAGACATTTCTGTATATCAGTGACAAATCCTCTGAGATGGAAATGAGGAAAACTACCCCATTCACAATATTCTCAAAAAAATAAAAAAAGATACTTGGGAATCTGCCGCAGTCTGGCTGGGCACAATCAGGAGCCACCTGTCAAAAGAAACTAACTTTATTTTTAGAACCACACAGCCAAACAAAACAGCCTCTCAGGAAAAACCCTCAGAGCCCCAACTGCCACCACCGGCTTTCCACAAGCCTCTCTCTCCCACCCAAGCTTCTCCCCACCTCCCACAATCCTCCTCCTCTTGAGGCCGATTGGCTGGGTCACGTGGGCGGAGCCAAAAAAGTCCCCCAATGAGCAGCTCCGTGGTCTGAAAGGGCAGGGAAACAGCCCAATGAGCATCACCGCAGAGGAGCCAATCAGCTAGATGTTGCTGGGGCCGCTGTGAGCCAATCATCAGCCGGCAGCTGGAAGTTTGCTGGCAGCTGAAAGTTTGCTGGGGCCCCTTCGGCTGTGGCTCTCAACAGGAATCAACTTAACGAAAGAGGTGAAAGATCTATACAATGAAAACTACAGAACCCTAAAGAAAGAAGTCAAAGAGGACCATAGAAGATGGAAAGATCTGTCTTGCTCTTGGATAGGCAGAATTAATGTTATCAAAATGACCATACTTACAAAAACACTATACAGATTTAATGCAATTCTGATCAAAATCCCAATGACATTCCTCATAGAAATAGAAAAAAGCAATCATGAAATTCGTCTGGAAAAATAAGAGACCCAGAATAGCTAAAGCAGGAAGAGTGAAGCAGGTGGCATCACTATACCAGACCTTAAACTATACTACAGAGCAACAGTAACAAAAACAGCATGGTATTGGCAGCAAAACACACCAAAGTAGACCAATGGTGCAGAATAGAGGACACAGAGACTAACCCACAAAACTACAATTATCTTATATTACACAAAGGCGCCAAAAACACGCATTGGAGAAAAGATAGCCTCTTTAACAAATGGTGCTGGGAAAACTGGAAATCCATATGAGGTGAATAGAGAGCCTACATCTTGGGAGCAAACTTTTACCCCTCACACATAAGATAGAGCACTAATCTCTGGGGTATATAAAGGATTCAAAAAGCTAAACTCCAAAAAACCCAAATAACCCAATCAATAAATGGGCCAAGGACCTGAACAGACACTTCTCAGAAGATAATGTACAATCAATCAACAAATACATGAAAAAAATGTTCATCACTAGCAATTAGAGAAGTGCAAATCAAAACCACTCTAAGATTTCATCTCACTCCAGTCAGAATGGCAGATTTCTTACATTACTATAGCTTTAGCCTGTGTTGAACACCTCTTATGTCAAATCCCTTTTAACACAACAAACAACAATAAGTGTTGGAGAGGATGGGGGGAAAAGGCACACTCATACATTGCTGGTGGGACTGCAAATTGGTGCAGCCAATGTGGAAAGCAGTTTGGAGATTCCTTGGAAAACTGGGAATGGAACCACCATTTGACCCAGCTATCCCTCTCCTCGGTCTACACCCAAAGGACTTAAAAATAGCATAATACAGAGACACAGCCACATCAATGTTTATAGCAACACAATTCATAATAGCTAAACTGTGGAACCAACATAGATGCCCTTCAGTGGATGAGTGGATAAAAAAATGTGGCATTTATACACAATGGAACATTATTCAGCAATAAAAGAAAATAAAATCATGGCGTTTGCAAGTATATGGATGGAGCTGGAGAAGATAATGATAAGTTAGCCAATCCCCAAACCAAATGCGGAATGTTTTCTCTGATATAAGGAGGCTGATTCATAGTGGGGTAGGGAGGGGGCATGGGTTAGAAATGATGATGGAATGTGATGGTCCTCATTATCCAGAGTAGATGTATGAAGACATGAATTAGTGTGAATATACTTTGTATATAACCAGAGATATGAAAAACTGTGCTCTATATGTGTAATAAGAATAATAATGCATTCTGCTGTCATATTTAAATTTTTAAAAAATTAATAAAAAAAGAATTCAAAATGCTGCCACCTGTATATACATGTAACCTAAGAAAAACCTGCTTTTTTCTGTATAATCATTTTGGATTTTCTAAAAATGGCCCAGAGAATAGAAAATGTTTACCTAATATGAACAGAGGAAAAATCCAATACTTATATTTTATCAGAAAGCTGATCATTTAAGTGTCACAGTCAGGTCAAGGTGAACAGGACACCAGGGCTGAGGCACTGGGCAGCTCACCTGGTACCTGATTGTTAACTTTGATGGCCAAAGATCCTGACAGCTAAAGGTTACTTTATAAAACACTCTTCTGCATCCTTGCATCCTTAGAAGCAATTCACTCAAAGGGGCATGAACTGATAGATAAAGAAGCTCCTCTTGATAGGATGATATATATATATTTGTACCAGGGATTGAACCCAGGGGTACCTAACCAGTGAGATACATCTCCAGCCCTTTTCTTTCTTTCTTTATTTTTATTTTGACCCAGGATCTTACTTAGTTGCTTAGGGCCTCACTAAGTTGCTGAGGCTGACTTTGAATTGCAATCCTCCTGCCTCAGCCTCCTGAGCTGCTGTGATTACAGATGTGCACCACTGCATCAACTGGATGATTATTTTTAAACAATAAAATTGAATACAGCTATTTGTTCTAATGATTGTGGCTGTTCCACAAGTTACCACTCCCAGCCTCCAACTTACTGACTCAAACAATAATAATGATAGCATTCCTCACATATGTGAGACTGGTCAGGGCTCAACAGGAGTCACTCTGCTCTGCTTCAGTCAGCATCAGCTAGAAAGCTGGGGCTGGGGTCCTCTGAAATTCACTCATGGTGGAAAGCTGAAACCCCAAAATCCAAGAGGGCTGTTGGCAAGAAAACTTGTGGCTTCTCCATGTGGCCTGGTCTTCCTACACCAGCACAGCTGGGTTCTAAAAGTGGGTGTCTTTTTTATGTCCACCTTGGAAATCACTGGGTGTCTATTCTTTAAATCTATTTCAAAGGTCCACCTGGTCTCAGAGAGCACAGAGCAACCTCTACCCCAGTGGGAGGAGAATCCATCTTTTGCATGAAGAGCATGGAACTTACCAATTGGTAAAGTGCTCTTTGGAAAATATAAGCCACCAAGAAGAACCAGTACTGGAATGATCTTCCAGAAGTGCATATCTGCATCACATCATGGCTGCTTTGCTTGATATGCCACGACTCATACGCTGATATGCCACACCCAAAGCCTGATGTCACCTTGGTTTTCTCTCCTATTGCATTTCTAGACAATTCTCTCATACCCCAATTTCCTGCTGTTCAGAGCTGCCCACAATTTCCCAGACTCCATTATACACCTTCTTCCTGGATAGGTCTTCCTCTTTTCCTTTTCTCTGCTTACTCCTACTCATGAAATTACTTCTGCTCTGATGTTCTCCCTGGAGGAAATGGCTTGCAGCTGGGCTGCACCAAGAGCAGGCACCTTCGTCCTCCTCCCAGCCACCTGTCAGGCCCAGGGTTTCAATTGCTTTACCCAAGCCACAGATTCTTCATGCTCCTTTCCCCTCGTCCAGTGCTGTTGATCATAAGGGTTCTCACACACACTGACTGCCATCCCAGAGTCTCCTTCCCAGGGAGATCAAACTACAGTAAACAGTTTAGGATAATCCCAACCTTTTACTATAATAATAAATATAATGGGGTACTAAAAATTGCTTGTCACTCTTGTCACTGCCTATGGACTCACTTCCCCCAAATATAAAAAATTTCTAAAAGCTGGAAAGGAAGAAAATGGGCATTATTTATCAAAATTATTCATGCAATTACCATTTAACATGGAAGTCCCACTTCTGGTCATTTACTGAAGGTATAATAAGCTATGCCAGCACTGTAGCATAGTTTGTAACAAGAAAATGTTGAAGTTGGAAAAAAACTCAAATGTCCATCAATACAACTCTGGTTAAATGCACCACTTACCTCACTGAAAATTCTGCAATTGGAAGAGTAAAGAGGCCCTCTAGTACTGATGTGAAAAGACTATAAAACTTATGTGGTTATGTCACATAATAAGTAACATGCAGAACAGGTGTGCAATGTGCAACCATCCATGAAGAAAGGAAGGCACAACGAGGGACGCTCTCACCAGCCATACCTGTACATGAGGGCTAGAGGGCATGCTTCAGAGTCAGAAACAGGACCAGAACCTGCCACACTAAACTATCAATGGCATGCTTAAGTTTTGAGCCATGTAAACATAGTACCTCTTTATGTGGAGTTTTAAAAAAAGCAAAAACCAAACCACACACAAAAAGTCACCCAAAATCCAAACCTCAAATCCATTTGGAATTAATTTTGGTGAATGGAGTGAAGTGGAAATCAGGAACTCAATGCTATATTTTCCCTGAATGACCCTCTTGCAACATTGCTGTTTATGTAAATTATCTTTTACCCACTCATTTCAAATGCCAGCTTTATCACAAACCAAAGACTCAGTTGTATTTGGATCTGTCTTTGGATTCTCAATTCAGTTCTACTAATCTGTCCATATACCAATCCCAGATTGCTTACATTACTACAGCTTTAGCCTGTGTTGAACACCTCTTATGTCAAATCCCTTTTAACACTTTGCTTTTTAAGATTTCCATGATATTCCTCATATTTAATTTTCTTTTGAACTTCATCATTTTCTTGTTTAATTAGTCTTTTTGATGATTTTATTGTGATGCATGATACATATAAATGCTTATGTGTGTAAGCATAGGTACATGTATGTATGTGCATATTTCTCATCACTCAAGAATATTGTAGGTCTTCTATTTATTCAAATTGACTTTCACAGTGGTAGTTTTCTTATTATGCCTTTAGTAAATTAAATCATACTAAAGTTATATTTTTAAATAAATATTTAAATTAAATGTTTTTTCTAACTCAGTGTTTATAGGCAGAAGAACTTGATTTTAAATATGACTTTGATTTTATTCTTCAGAATTCATTACACCAACCTGATTAATAATAATGAAGACATTACTTGTTTTAGATAGGATTTAGGGGTTTGTTTTTTCCCATTTCTGCTTACTGTTTAGAACTACTGATTAGCAACTCTTGATTCTGACTTGTGGGATTCATGCTGTGGAAAATGCTATAGAAGAAATGGAAAGAATAAAAGCAGAATTATCAACCAAGACTCCTACTGCAAGGAATTCAGCTAAAAGCAGGAAAGCCCCAGTGCTGTCTAGGAAGGGGGGCCCACAATCAATGAAGGCAAGAGGATGCAGGACTGCGGGAGGCATTCCCAGGGACTTCCATCACAGGCAGATTTCTACAACATCATGCCAACAGAGTGAAAAGAAAATAAACTCCCAAGATCATGTGCATTTTCATGGCTCTCACAAGTACACTGCAGTGCTTATTCCAGGAGGCACGACTAGAAAAATGGGCCCAGCAGACTAGTGCAAAAATAATCACCATCTGCTTGGTGTCACTCAGCAGGGAAGAAAAAACCCATAGTGGTTACAGAACTTCCATGAATATGGCACAAGCTTTTCAGATACATTCAAGGTTAAAGTAATAAGATATTGGGAGTATATATATAATGTCAATTTTAACATTCCTAGTTAGAATTATTAAATCAAATGCATATTTTCTATATCAGATAATGATACCATGAATAGATCAAGATTAGGAGAAACACCAGTGGCCTTAACTATGACCTGACAAATAGCAAAGGATTTGTTCTCAGCATTGCCTCATTAATGGTTAATACAAAATATTTTTATATTACCAACAAAAATTGCTTCCAGTAAAATTCAAAAAAGGACACCCAAGTTTCTTTTTTAAAAACCTGAGGGTGAATGTTATATTTATTTGTATGTGTGTGTGTATGCATGTGTACATTATACACATACAAATGTATGTGTGTTTGCACACATGTGCACATGTATATGTATTCATACATTCAAAGGTTTATATGCATAAACACATAATATAAAGGCAAAATACAAATAACTCAAGACATTTGAAAGTATTGTGCACCAGGATTTTGCCTAATTGTGATACATACATTTTTTTTCTGTTATTACCATATTATCTAGAAATAATAGATTTTCTCTGTAAAATATTTGGGATGACCTGAATTAACATAAAATTCATTTAGTATTCTCCAAACTTACTCTGAAGACTTTCAGGGAATAGAATAAGGAAATATTATGTAAAACAATTAAAACTGAGGTGTATCAAGAAGTATGATGACAACTAGGAAAAATCATCCATTCTTATGTAGGAAACAGGGATGATTTCAAATAATAACTCAAGACAGTCACAGGCCAGGTTCTGAAATTGCCTGAATGTGACACATATTCAAAATTGTATAGCTCCAGTAGTTTCCACCTGTGTAAGTCCAGTAGTTTCTAAGGAGCCACCACATAGTATGGCAAAGACTGGTTAACTAAAGAGATAACACATTCTCCCAAAGACTTTCAAAGAGGCCAGTAAGCCATTAGACCAATTAATAGAGACCAACGAAATACATTATGATTTACTAATTGCTACTTTCCTGATTCCTTTGAAGCAAAATCAATGAAAAATCAATCTTTTGTTTAAAAGACGCAGTTCTGGCCTTGGGAGAATTTATGATCTAGTTAAAAGGATTAAGAAATACTTTGGAAATGTTTCAGAGAAGTACTACATTTTACTCTGCTGGTCTTGAGAGTCCAAAGAAAAAGAGATCAAGGAAAGAGTGTCAGTGTGGGCTTCAGGGAGGTCAAAGCACTTGACCTGGACCTTGAAGAACATGGTAGCTAACACAGAGGTGCATGCAAAGGCCAGATGGGACACAGTCAAACCAATCAGTAGCTGTGGAAAGCCTTCTCTCTGGCTAAATTGCTATGTCAGTTGCACATGGCTGATGAAAACTGTTGCCAGGGGAAAATAAACAGGAAATATTTTGTTATTTTCATTATCTGGGAGGCCATAAGGTTTTTATACTTGAATTGCATAGTAAATACATTTGGATAACAATCAATGTCTGATATAAGTGCAATGGTTACATGAGTTTTTGATTAGTTTTTATAGCTCAAGGGTGATGGCTAATTTATTTTATTTTCTTTTCTGGTTCTTAAATTTGATATTATTAGCTTTAGTCATGGATAGGGAGAGAATCCTAGATAATGCCCTAAAAAGCTATTAGTTTAAGCAATTTGGTCCTGGTATATCAATTAACACAAAATGTTTTAGTCAGATCTTCTGCTGCTGTGACCAAAAGATCTGACAAGAACAATTTTATAGGAAAAAAATTCATTTTGGAGCTTCTAGTTTCAGAGGTCTTAGTCCATAGAAGGTCAGCTCCATTCCTCGGGGTTTGAAGTGAGGTAGAACATCATGGTGGAAGGGCATGGTGGAGCAAAGGGGCTTCACACATGGCCTCCATGAAGCAGAGAGAGTGCTCAAGAATATGTACCCAAGGCACACCCAAAATGACCCACCTCCTGCAGCCACTCCCTACCTACCTTCAGTTACTACTCTGTTAATCTCTATCAGGAGATTAATTCACTAATTGGGTTAAAGCTCTCATGATCCAATAATTTCACCTTTAAGCCTTCTTGCACTGTCTCACTCATAAACTTTTGGGGGACACTTCACATCTAAACCATAACACACAAAAAATGAGTTTCGCTTCATTTATGCAAATAGACAATAGCTAGGTTCACTTTTTTTGGTATGTTTCTCTTGCCATTCCTCACCCATCAAAAGAAGTCAGCTTTACAAAGTCAAAATATACTCAGACGTGAGATCAGCAATAAAGGTCCAGGAAAGTTTATTTTCCTTTTTCATATTAACAGATACTAGTGACCAGGATATATCTCATCATTGCTTATTCTTATAGTGATGTGTTCCAATGCAGGTTAGATTTAAGAGCACCCTGAAGGGAGGTGTGGCTGATAGAACTGGAGGACACCTTGTATTTATACAGACTGTTCCTGACTTACAGTGATTCAACTTAGAATTTTTCAAATTTATGACGGTACATTTTGTACAATAGGCATTCAGTAGGAACTCACTTTGAATGCTGATCTTTCCCCACATGAGCATTATGCTGTCTGCTTCTCATGAGGCTGGGCAGCGACAGTGACCCCAGGTCCTGGTCAGCCCCCATGATCACGAGGGGAAACAACCAACACTCTAATGTGCTGTGCTGCTAAGCTGCGTTGTCTGATAGGCTAGGGAGACTAAATGTATTTTCCATTCATGACATGTTCAACTTATGGATTCTTCAGGGAAGAATCCCATTCCAAGCCAAGGAACATAGCAGTTGTTCCTGGTTAAAGAAGATGATCCATCAAAGCAACACTTTCTTACCTGAAAGCACTGATATCCTCTTTACTGCGTAATGACAACCCAGAGCTCCTCAGGGAGAGAGGAAGTTGTGTTTTCAGCCAGTCAGTTCTCTGAAACCACTGCTCTGAGACTGGTCTTGAGGGCAGGCAGATGCCTTGACCTAATGCATCTTGGAGACAGGGTTTCTTTCAGTACAAGATGGTTTCGCTTAGAAAGAAACCAGCATGACTCATGTTCTGGGAATGGAGGATTCCCTTTCACATGGGCTTCTTCCAGCAACTTCCAGGAAGACTGGATTGTTTAGGGGTTAGAGCTTTAAAGAGACAAGTACATCACTTTTCATGTTTCATTTACCTGCTCTTGATGGAATAGGGCAAAGTTACAGGACTGTTGGGGGTTTAAGGAGCTCAGTCCCCCAGGTGGTATGGCTGCATAGCATTGCCCTGTGACCAGGCTGTTGTCAATGCACAGCAGTCACCAGTGAGGTTGCCAAGGGAAGAAGCCAAGAATATGGGCTCCAGGCATTTCTTCTCCAGGGCTGGCCAGTGTTGGGCATCCTCTACACCATAATCATCATGGCTATTTTGGTACAATTTTACTAAATCTCTTCCTTAAGCTACTGGAGTCCAGTAACTTCTTGGTCCCTGATTCACAACCCTCTGGGGGCTTGCTTCCAGAACCCCCCAACCATGGGAATTCATGTCCAAGAAGCATAAAGGTTTGGCCAACTATGACATGGAACCAGAAGCCTTTAGGGTAAAGTTCATGCTAGACTTTTCCTTCATGCAATCCAAGTGATAGAGATGGGGACCGGATAGGGAGGGAAGAAACAGATGCCCCTTTATTCTGTTTTCCAATATGACCTAGTTGTTTCAGAAAGCTCCACTATGACCACAAGAACACTTTCCAAAATCCAAAACTATGTTCTTCATTGCTGAAATGAAAACAGATATTCATTTAATTTAATATCTAACTGATGGTTGCCAAAGTCTGGGGGTGGGAATAAGAGTTTGACTACAAAGGAGAATTTGGTTTCAAAAGCAAATCTTCTGCGAAGGTTAAATGGGGGGAAATCACACATTGTGTGGAATACTGACTGACCTTAGGGGAAATTCTGGACTTGCTAATGAATGAATACATTGTCAAAAAATATGCAATAGTATAAACTGGATGTGGTAACACACACCTGTAGTCCCTGCTAGGGTTTAAGGCCAGCCTAGTGAGATCCCCGTCTCAAGAAAGAAAAAGAAACAATAGTATAAAATATTTGAACAGACATATCATCAAAGAAGATAGACAGCAAATGAGTTCATGGAATATTGCTCAACAGGGAAATAAAACAGACACATACCCATTACTAGGTGTTCACCAAGTGAAATAAAAACTTGTGTTTATACTAAAATTTAAAAAATGAGTGTGTATTCAGGTATTCTTCATAATTACCCAAAAGTGGGAAACTGCCCAAATGTCCTTCAATAGATGAATAGATAAAAGAACTGCAGTACATCTGTCTAATGAAATACCACTCAGCAATTCAAAGAAAGATAAACTACTGACACAACAGCATGGAGAAAATATCAAATGCACTATCATGAGTGAAAGAATTCAGAATCAGAAGGCCTTATACTATATGATTCCTTTCCTATGACATTCTGAGAAAGCAGGACTACAGGGTTAAAAGACAAACTAGTCACTGCTATGGGGTACTTATGAAATGATATCACTCTTCTGAGTCTGAATGCAATGGTGACAAGACTGCTGTTTACAGTTGGAAAGATTCAGAGAATTGTGCACTAAAAAGGGTTAATTGTACTGCCTGTAAATTGTACCTTATAAAGAAAGAAAGTGGTACACGATACTATAAATACCTTCAAAAGAATAAAGGAAATTTCTCAGGTGAGGCTAATAAGGAGGTATCAAGACTTCTAGTTAATAGCTTAAGTTATGAAAAAGCAACTTTCAAATTGGCAAGGGACTGACAAAATGATTACCAGAATAGCATGCAGCTTAATTAAAGGAACAGAAATAAACTTTGTCCTATAATCCCTGGATTAAAGAAGCCCATATTTTAATCAATATTTTACTGGCATGCTCTGGAGGTACAAGCAGCATGTAATAGGATAAGTCTACTTTGCCTCCCCTTGGTTTGAAAGAAAAAAAAAAACCCAGTTAAGAAAGTATATACATCACTCCTATTCTTGATCCTTCTTTAAATAGTCCACTGAAACTGCTAGGACCTTGGACTTGAGAAGTGGAGGACATTCTAAATGCCCAGATCATTTGCTGGGAAACAAATCCAGAGGCTCAAGCAAATCCATCAGAATGCTGTGGAGATTATTCACCACTTAAAAGTACAGACGCTTACTAGAGAAAGATGAGCCTCCTGATATGATATGCATAAATAGATGCTGAACTAGAGGTCAAAGGCAACAAAGTCCAAAGGAAAAAAAAAAGGAGATGAACTGCATTAACATGAATCATTATATTCCACTTGCATACATACGGATGTTTCAAACTATGGGCTCAAAACTATATGTTGTTCCTGAGTCAGGATGACCAGTTTAGAGCAAAAGAGCAAAAGAGAAGGCATCTTAACTCCTCTACAAGAAAACACAGGACTCAAACCCAGCTGATTCTACATTACAGGAGCAAATTTTAACAACATGCACATCAGATAGAGCACTAATCTCTAGGATATATAAAGAACTCAAAAAGCTAACTCAAAAAGCTAAACACCAAAAAAATAAAAAATAAAAAAACTATAAATAAATGGGCCAACGAGCTGAACAGACACCTCTCAGAAGATGCTATACAATCAATCAACAAATATATGAAAAAAAATGCATCATCTCTAGCAACTAAAGAAATGCATATCAAAACTACTCTAAGATTTCATCTCACTCCAGTCAGAATGGCAGCTATTATGAAGACAACAATAAGTATTGGCCAGAATGTGGGGAAAAAGGCACACTAATACATTGCTGGTGGGACTGCAAATTGGTGCAGCCAATATGGAAAGCAGTATGGAGATTCCTTGGAAAATTGGGAATGGAACCACCATTTGACCCAGCTATCCCTCTCCTCGGTCTATACCCTAAGGACTTAAAAACATCATACTACAGAGACACAGCCACATCAATGTTTATAGCAGTGCAATTCACATTAGCTAAACTGTAGAACCAAGCTAGATGCCCTTCAGTGGATGAGTGGATAAAAAAAATGTGGCATTTATACACAATGGAACATTGCTCAGCAATAAAAGAAAATAAAAATCATGGCATTTGCAGGTATATGGATGGAGGTGGAGAAGATAATGATAAGTGAAGTTAGCCAATCCCAAAAAATCAAATGCTGAATGTTTTCTCTGATATAAGGAGGCTGATTCATAGTGGGGTAGGGAGGGTGAGCATGGGAGGAATAGATGAACTCTAGATAGGGCAGAGGGGTGTGAGGGGAAGGGAGGGGCATGGAGTTAGAAATGATGGTGAATGTGATGGTCCTCATTACCCAGAGTAGATGTATGAAGACATGAATTGGTGTGAATATACTTTGTATATAACCAGAGATATGAACAATTGTGCTCTATATGTGTAATATGAATTGTAATACATTCTGCTGTCATATATAAATAAAATAAATTGTATAGACAGGCATGGCCAGTGAATTGGTGCTCAGACACTACTACATAATAAATTTTATAATTAGAGGTAATCTGATATCAAAGGTTTTGGGCAACTAGATCTCTACTAGTAGAAAAAAGGACAGGAAGAGACAAAGGAGAATGACATGAATAACCAAAATGTCAAGAAAAACCACAAGGAGAAAATTTAATCAGTAAAGTCAACTTCATAAAAATGAGTATCTATTTGAGAATTTCATTGAATATAAAAAGATGTGGGTAGGAACATGTTTAAAGAATGTAATCAAATTTATTCCTTCTTCTCCTAAAAAATGAGGTGAAAAAAAAGGTAGATAAATTTATCTACTAGTACTTGGATGGTACAGTTCTCTACATGAACATTATACCAGGAAATATTTAAGACCAGAAAGGCATTTCCTAGCTCTCTCCCTCTTGAAATGGCTCATATTTTCCCTTGCATGTGTATTTCTTAATTTACTCCAAAGAATGTCTGTCTCTTGGGATGACCTACATTCTCCCCTGAATGTATACCTACTTTCCTAAATGAACCCATATCTCTGGAAGAAAGAAGGAAAAAAAAAAGGGAAGATTTCCTAAAAGGAAAGACAAATAATATTCTCTTATAAGTAATCTTCTCTTGTAGATTAAATTCAAAAGAGCAACAAAAACAGATAAAATAAAAAACAAACAAAAAAAATTTTAAAAAACCCCAAAATCTTCAGTATATACTCATGTGTCTGCTTCTACTGAAATGCAGTCAGTGGATTTTTCTGTTTATAGAGCACTGTGTACCTAGTCCTGCAGGGGGCAAAATAGTAAAATGGTCCCTGCCCTTAGGGAAGTCATAGCCAATTTGGAAAATAAAAATAACACTAACTCTTATAGGCAATCAGTACTAAGCTACATAGGCATTGCCTTTCAATGAAATAGGAAGGGGAGTGAGTTGGAATACATGAACATTGATGCATGAGATGAAGTGAGCTGGAGTTTTACTGTTTCCATTGCAGTAATTGGGTAGGGAGGCAGAGAGGCACCCCAGAGATAAAGCACGTCCAGCCCAGAGCCAACCTCTCTTAAGTTCATGTAGGATCATAGGTCTTTTCCATGGGCTTTACTTCCAAGCTTACATTTTTTAAATTTCAAAGACATTAGGACATTTTACAGCATTTCAAAGATAATTTTTTAAACAACAACAACAAAAACTCAATGCCTAAATTAAAAATTTCTGGGTTTTTCTAATGATTTTTTTTTTTTTTTTAGCTAGGCAGCTGCAAAAACACCATTAAAAAAAAAGTATACACTGTCACATGTAAAAGGCAGTAAGAATCTATTTTTATAAAGTTCAAAGTGATTGTGATTTTTGCAGGGGAATCCCTTCAGACTGCTAGTATTTCTCTGGCTTTATATCTATCTCCACCCTGTCCCCCACCCCCTCTCTACTTGTTCCTAATAAACTTCCAACATTATTCACTAGCAGCAATTGGCCTTTGAGAGAACATTCCTAAGCTCATGTCTAACTAGTTCTGCAGCCATCTTCCAAAAGAAATATAAAACCCCCTACCCTGTTATTTACTAAGGGCTCTGCTAGCTTGTGACATTTATCACAGAACTGGAATAAACAGAGAGCGTGGAATGGGAAAGACAGGTGCTGGCCTCTCTTTGGCACACTGACCTGACCCTCTCCTCCTGCCCTTTTCACCTGATCAGTTCCTACTCATCCTTCAAGTCTTAACTCTTTTCATCCTGGGACCCAGAGGCCCCAACCCACCACCACTGTAATGCACCAGTTCTAAGAGTTCTCATTGCAAGCTCTCTTCTGCCAAGTCAGCAGCTACCATGCTATATAACTCAATGTGGGACTTGTGTTAATCTGCATTCTCCACTCTATTCCAAGAGCAAGGATCTTGTTCAACTCATCCCCAAGAGTGTATGACTTGAGAATGAGGCCAGAAAAGTAGAATTCAGAATGTTTCTATTTCAAGTTAATTTTCCAATTGCCCAAGGGGAAGTCTCTCTAACTAGTTTCCCCAGTGACATTTTAAAATTGTAATTACTGCTCAGCAATTATCAGTACATGGGCTGTGTAAGCTGTGTGCTCTTGGGATGGGGTTGGCATCAAGCCTGGGCTCACACAGTTCCCTGTACATACAACCATAGGAGGGGCACTTACACTACACTCACCTCTCTCACTACCCCCATCATAGAGGACCTGTCTTAGTACCCCTGGTCTTAGCAATCCATCTGCAGTGGACTAGGAGGTCAATACCCATTAAAGCCTTTAATGCAAGATAGATGATTTGCACATTGATGAAGCCATAGCATTCACAGAAAGGCCCATATGTTGACTGTGCTTTTAAATTTGCCTTTTACCTATTAACATGTTAACATTAAGCTTGCACCTGCCAATCTAGACCCTCAGATCCTTTCATAAAACACAAAGCCACCTCTGCCAAGGCAGATGCACAGGCAATAAGAACAAATATCAGCAATGGGGAATTTTGTATTCTACCACAATGAGATTTCTTGAGTATGAAACATCACTTTTTGGCCTTTTGGCTAAGATCAAGTGAATAATGAAACACATGTTTTTTCAAGGTATATTTAAGTCATGCATTATATCCAAGATAGGGGGAAAAATCACTAGATGAATTTTTGACTATGGTTTTAAAGTATCTATTCTCTATAAATTCTAACATTTAAAGTAAAATCAACTCTAAAGTCAGGGACTTTTTAAAGCTACAAAACAGCTAAAAGGAATATGTATATTAAAAAATAAAAATTCAAAATACAATATCTACTAAGAATTTTTAAGATTAGAATGATAATTTATACATAAATAATCCATAATCCAGTTTTTGAAATTTGAAGACACAGAAATCAAAATGTTGGTAAGCCTTTTCTCATTCTCTACAAGTATTATAAAAAGGTTTAAATCTTGTTTTAGGCTTGTCAGATATTGATAGCTTTTCACTAGCTATCAATTAAATTCTATTGGTTAGGTTTCATTGGGTCCTCAAATTGTTAAGGTCTTTGACTTACAATTTCTCACTAATCAATGTGATAATCACCATTATGGTCACTAATCACCATGATAATTTCAAAGTCTTATCTCTGTTTCAAAGATAATTTGGTGTATCTTCTTTATGTTACACCAAAGTTTATGAGAGATCCCTATCATAATTTTTGTAATATATATTATTCAAGACAGTATTATTATTCAAGTAATGTTCATATGAGTTTTCTATTTAAATTTTACTTTTCCTAAAATTTTTTATCTGTCCCCCCAAAAATTTCCCAGGAGTTAAAAAAGTCCATGGAAAAATACAAACCTAGAAAATGCTTAAAATGCTGATGACACTGTGTTTTCAAGCCGTATTCAACTCAGAAACTCTGAATAATTAACTCCTACTATGCTGAGTAGTGTAGGAGCTTTAAAGAATTCACTGTCAATCTCCTGTTTGGGAGATACCATAGAAGGATCACATCAGGACTTCAAAAATTTTTAGGAATCCTTCCGTAACCTCTTTATACCCCAAATTTGCATTTAAGGCAGGATTCCTCCCATTGTCAAAATCAAAGAATTTTAAAAAATTAACACTTGCCTTCTACTTGCAAATTATAAGAGATAGTTATACAATGGTCATAAATAATGCCCTTGTCTTAAAATTACAAAATTATATTTAAGTTCTCTTCTTACCATCCATCCTACATATTGACAAACTTTTGGAAGGCACTTTTACTATGTAACTTGCCTATTCTAAAATAAGAAGGGAAATTCCAGCTTCTAATGTCAAGAAGTCTCCTACTGAGTTACTCAGATCAGGTTCCTTGGCCACTCACACATCCTATCCAGCTTTAACTTGTCTTTGCTAATTTTACTCCCATTCCCACCTCCCAGTGCAGAAATGCAGGGAAGGCTTCCCCTCCAGCTACTTCAGCAACCCCCTCTGCCCTCCAAGGCTCAGAATCTCTGAGGCTTTTAGCCTCCAGTGGGGCTCTACCTTCTGAAAAACATGATCCATCTAATGACCACCACGAAACTTAGCATTTAATTGGTTTAATTCAAAACTAAATGTAACATTTGTTTTTCAAACCTTCAGTAAACTTCCCACAGCATAAACTCTTACATTTGATCTTCCTCAAGGTGATCAAGGCAGCAAGGTACTTGTGATATTTTTTTCCTCCCTCCCTCCCTCCCTCCATCCCTTCCTTTCTTCCTTCTTTCCTACCTTTCTTCTCTCCTTCCCTCCTTCTTTTTAGCATCTTATATGGTGCTACAATATACATAACACAAAATCTACCATCTTAACCACTTTAAGTGTCTAGTTCTAATGATTCACATTGTACAACAGTTCGGTACCTTCACATCACTGTGCAACCATCACCCCATCTGTCTCCAGGCCTCTTTGTGACACTTTTGTGATTATCTATGAGCAGGAGACAGAAAATTGCCAGTTTGTTTCTAATAATGAAAATCCAATTTTAATTCAGAGAACAGTGTGCTTAAAAGACTGTAGCTTGCTGTAGGTTAACTATACTTCAATGACACTGATTAAATACGAAGGAAGGAGAGCACCATGAGAGCATAAAGCTGCTAACAACTGGGACCCACACTACATAGGGGCAGGTGAGGAAAGGGAGATTGGGACTTCATCAGAAGTCATGGGGACCTCTGGTGGGTTTGAAGAGAGCAGTGCATTTACTCACTCAGTTACTGCCGACATTTTTGAGTGCCTCTGTTTCAGGCACTGTACCAGCCACTTTAACTGGTCAGAGTTAAATCTTATCTTGGTTACACTAGAGATGCTTGGGTGCAAACAGAAGTTTTTGCAATTCTCCAGGTAAAAAGTACTAACTTAAGGTAGCAGCAGAGGGGATGAAGGCAAAGGCGGTGTGTGTTTTTAGTATTACCTGTTAACAGGGCCACCATAAAACCACAGATACCATCATTTTGCTCCTACTTTTGAAATCACTTGAAGGATTGATTTTTTTTTTTTGGTAATATCGCTATCAAAAATTTTTAAATTGTTTTTATTTTTTAAATACTTGACAGTAGAATGCATCACAATTCTTATTACACATATAGAACACAAACTCTCATACCTCTGTTTGTATATAAAGTATATTCACACCAATTCATGTCTTCATACATGTACTTTGGATAATGATGTCCATCACATTCCATCATCATTGCTAACCCCCTGCCACTTCCCTTCCCCTCCTACCCCTCCACCCTATCTAGAGTTCATCTATTCCTCCCATGCTCCCTCTTTCCCTATCCCACTATGAGTCAGTCACCTTATATCAGAGAAAACATTCACCATTTTTTTTTGGATTGGCTAACTTCACTTAGCATTGTCTTCTCCAACTGCATCCATTTATCTGCAAATGCCATGATTTTATTCTCTTTTATTGCTGAATAATATTCCATTGTGTATATATCTCACATTTTTTAATTCATTCATCTACTGAAGGGCATCTGGGTTAGTTCCACAGTTAGCTATTGTGAATTGTGCTGCTATAAACATTGATGTGGCTGTTTCCCTATAGTATGCTGTTTTTAAGTCCTTAGGGTATAGACCGAGGAGAGGGATAGCTGGGTCAAATGGTAGTTCCATTCCCAGTTTTCCAAGGATTCTCCAAACTCCTTTCCATATTGCCTGCACCAATTTGCAGTCCTTGCATTGATTTTTTTTATATTTAATTTTAAGTTATAATTGGACATAATACCTTTATATTATTTATTTATTTTTATATGGTGCTGAGCATTGAACCCAGGGCCTTGCACGTGCTAGGTGAGTGCCCTACTGCTGAGCCACAACCCCAGCCCATCCACTGGTTATTTTGACCCAAATAAATTTTATGTGACACATTCAGGAAGTACTAAATAAAATCTGTCAGCAACAAAGAATCTGTTGTACAGATACAAATACATAAACTGAACACGTGTTACCGTCAAGGTACTGTGGTTTAAAAAAAATGGTCTAATTAGATCAGCATCAGTTTGGTAGAAGATATCTGGCTTGAGAAGAGGAAAAGCTGTTATTCTACAGGATTCTTCTGAGCGTAAACTGGAGATGGCATAAATGTTTATCAGTGCATAAAGTGGCCAAAGAGATTGCAGGAAATAAAACAATAAAATGTCATGCACTGGGTCCACGTTTAGTACCAAGGAATGGTCTCCAAAATACACTCAAGTGAAACAGGAATTATGGAATGTATTGTACAGCATAATGACATTTATCTAAAAACATCTATGTGTTTCTGTATGTACATTTTGTATTTACAAATATTTTCTCAGTAACTGCAGAAAAGAAGATCAGGACATATAAGAGGTAGGAAGAGAAGAGAAAGGAGAAGGAACTTCTGGGTTGTATTCCATACAGCAATGAAAATACATCCATGTGTTTCTCGTATAGAAAAACCACTTTTACAGGTTAGTATACCAAGTGAGGAGATTGTATTATATCACAAGCTTACAGCTCTTCCTTCTAGTCTTTATTGGTAATTCAAATCATATAACAGTCCTCATAATAACAGTTGAGAACAGTGTGCTTGTGCGTGTACGTGTTTTAATTTGTCAAATTGCTTTTAGACTGTAGTTTTAAATGACTGGAAGTTACGTATATCAGAGGATATTTGAGATGAGAACATATTGGCTATTGCCAAGGGTCTCTCCTTGAATCACAAGAAAACCCTTTAAGAGAGCTAAAGAACATATTTAATTTATTCTCACTTAAGTCATTAACTATATATTTACTTTTAGTATTTTTTTTTGCAAATGAGCAAAGCAATTCACAGCAATCTTTGATCTTGCAATTTGAAACACACTGAAATAGCATGCAAGTAATGCCTTCCTATTTTCAAAATTATATTTGAATTGCATGCTGAGGCCAGGGAAATAATTTGGCCACAGTAAAAACGTCCTGGGTCTAGGCTCTAACCATATGGGTTCAGACAAGGTTTTTGTTTTCTTGGTTGCCAAATTAATATCTCCTAGATATACTAACTAGCAAATCAGACAAGCAGTGGTGGAGACTTTATATATTTTTAAACTGTATGAAAACATCTGCAAAGGCCATTCACAGAAGTCTGTTTGACAATGGCTGCTTGGCTACGATCGAAAAATTAATTCGCAGCACTCACATGGCACTTTCAGGGCCTCCTTCCAAATGGAGCTTTTAAAACAGACTAAAATTGAATTCTTCTCAGTCTCAGCCCACTTGAAGTTAAAAAAGAAAAAGAAAAGAAAAAAGCAAGATAGTAGGTGTAAATGACTAAGAAGGGCCCTCCAGGGGTGCTCTGGAAAGCCAAAAGATTGGGAGCTGCATGCAGAATGTCTCCATAACAAGTCTAGACTATCTGTAATCTGCTGGTGGTGAAGAAAACCAGATTATCAAGAAACCTTGTGGAGCCAACAGTTACAGGAGCACAAAATGCTGGGAAACCCAGGACAGTATGTAGAAAAGGATTCCAGTATTCCTTTACACTATTATCTATGACCCAAGTGACATTTAAGAGTGACTCCTATCATGAATGCAAAAAACGTGGCAGGAGGAGGGCGACAAACGTCTTTAAGTACCAAAAGGGAATTGTAAAAATGAAAGCAGGAAGAAGATAAAGACTACAAAATCCATTACACTAACGTTTCATGTTCTCACCCGGAGCAGATGGAGTTGAATGTTATAGCACAGGACGAGCAGATGAATTGTGGATGATTTTTGAAATTATTGATTCTTAATCTCATATATTGAATAAAATGGGAATTGCATTCCCCAAGTCTCTCAAGTTCCTGCTTATATTATATTCTCTTCCTGGAGAAATAATCCTTATCTGATTAATATAAGCAGACAAAACATCTCACACAAATGTTTCAAATGAAGAATGGGTCGGGTTTCAGGACTTTAACCAGATCTATTTTGATTGCCCGTAACATTCTTTATGACTCAGGGCTGCTCCCCAACTTCAAGGAGATTTTGTGTGAGCTAGACAGCTATTCTTTCTGCAGATGTAACTTCACTGTGGGGATACAAGTGAGCAAAGAGGTTGCCCTTTGTGTATATTTTTAAATGCATGATTGTTTCTAGGTGGGCTTCAGGTAGCATGAGGGATGGAGAAGCACAGGCTACATTTCTGCCCAATTTACACCTTTGGCTGGGTGGTCTTATTCAGTGAACAACATGTACAATTCAGGAAAGTTACTCTTCAGTAGTTTTGTTTGCCTATACATTTCACTTGAATGATTCATTGCGAAAGATTAAACAAGCAAGCTGTTGAGGAAGCCGTCCCCGTAATATCAGAAAGTCATTTTTAAAATTACCTGAACTTATTGTTTTAAGAGACTGCATCAGAAAAAGTGTGTCTCTGCTGTGGTTATTATTTTAGCTAAGAGTTGAAAAAAAATCAGATCATGATATAATGAGATATTAAAAACCATGAACAATTAACACTGCTTTCCTATTCCTTTTATAGAGCAACTGTGCATGCCCTCTTTTCTATTAGTCACGATGGCTTCAAAATCCACATCTTTTTAGCAGAGCTATTCTTAAAGAGGAAGAATGAGGTGACCAGTACCACCAACAGCAAAAAAGAAAGTGCATTTTTCACTTTTTCTGGGGCCTGGTCCTCTAGCAAGCACGTTCATTTTACTTGTAACCAAATAGGTACCCTAGAAAATTGCTGCACAACAGACAATGAACTCATGTGATATTTGAAATTATCTTGTTGGTTTCCTCCCCTCTGTTCCCCTTACTCCCATACCCTCCTCACATAAGCACTAGCATCCAAATATCCCAGGAGCAGTGAATGGGGGCTCTGGAACCACACCAATCCAGGAGAGAAATACAGCAGGAAAACAAAAACAAAAACCTAGGAATGACTCATTGCCCACCAAGAGAAGTGAGAACTTCTGGTGCTGGAACACTGCCCACTGCAGCTCAGACCAGTCCAGAAGAGGACGGTGTGAGTGACAGCAACATCCTACTCCAGCCACGGACACTGAGGCACAGGCAGGGAAGGAGATACAGAGGAATCAGGAGGGGGAGTAGGGTGGGGGAGGAAGACATGGCTGGGCAGGGAAGGAAGGCTCAAGACCCCTGGCTTTGTTTCTTCAACACGAGAACCTTGACCTGGATGGTCTGGCCATCTTCAGGGAGGCTATTTGCCACATGAGTTTTAATAAGTCCCAACAGCATCTTTCCTTTGACTTCACATTAACAAAACCCTTTTTTGAAATGACTTTCAACAGTTTCCTCTTCAAGGGAAAAAAAAATCCCCTTTTCTTACCTCAATGATGTAGAGGACTACATTCTTGTAGAAGCAGTATAATATGCACTTGGTCACTCGGATGTAGCTCCAGGCTCCATGTACAAGCAGGAGCTTCTCCAAGTATGAAAACTGAAAAAGGAAAACATCAAAGTTCAGAAGAGCCTGTAACACAGGAATAAATTTCACAAAATGGGCTTATAAGCAGAAAACAGATAAAATAGGTACAGGAAGCTAGATTTTGCAGAAAACCTGAGAAGACCATTCCCTCAAGGTGGAGCTTTCCATGAGAACAATAAAACCTCAAATCTATCTCATTAGTACCTTCCCCAAATGTACTTCTGGACTTCTTACTGTGATTTTCACAGAATCTGTTTAGTTATTTACTTATTTTGGTATTAGAGATTGAACCCAGGGGTACTCTTCCACTGAGCTACATTTCCAGCCCTTTTAATTTTCTATTTTGAAACAGGGTCTTGCTAAGTTGTTGAGGCTGGCCTTGAACTTGCAGTCCTCCTGCTTCAGCCTCCCAAATAGCTGGGATTACAGATGTGTGCCACCATGACCAGCAACAGAACTCTATCCAATCTAAGACTTTTTAAGGGTCTTAATTATTACCAGAAGGTGACCACTGGAACTGGAAGAAAAGTACAATGAATCAGATTCCTCTACATAATCCTGTCATAGATTTTATAGTGAGCAAAGAACAGGGACAACTTATGCAATAATGTATTGCTTAAAAAAGGAACATACCCTTGAACACACAAATTGTTCCCACTGTCAGCTGCAAGTTACAAACAATTGCACATAGAAACACACACATACACAGAGCTATACATACCAGTACACAAAGGTACACAAACACACATATAGACACACGGTCAGAGACACATTAACGCCAACACACAGATACACAGAAATTCATATACAGACACAATGCCTCTACTTCTATACCCATTTTGTCCATCTTTTTACTCTAACTTGCCCAGAGCACCCCTTATCAGAGTGCTGTATAGTCAAAGCAGTTGAGTGATTCTAGCTGAGAGTGATGTAAAAGCTCCTGCAGGTTGAGATGGGAAGCAACAATATCCCAATGAAATCCATGCATCTTCTTTGAGGCAAGGGTCTGTCAGTCTCCCATTAGCCTGGCTTTGCCTTCTGGGTCCAGGAGTATGACCTAAAAAGTGTGAACCTTGAACTGGAGAGAGGGTAATGAGGGTGGTTTTTTTTTTGTTTTTTTTTTTTGTTATTGTTTGTTTTATTTTTGTTTTGTTTGTTTTCATTTGTTTCTTTGTAGATTACATCATGCTCTGGCAAGAACAAACTATTAGGGGAAAACTTGTTTAAGGTCACAGTGTTCTTACATTCAGTTGTGCCCCATCCTGGTTGGTATTATGCTTTGGATGTGGTCTGTCTCTCACAGGGTCATGACACCAGTGTGGCACTCTGAGAGGTAGTGGGAGCCTTATGAGGAAAAGTCAAGAGGGAGGTGATTAGGACACTAGGGGCCTTGCATTCAGAAAGGATTCCCCCAGTTAATTCCTATAAGAGGAATTGCTATAGAAAAGAAGGCCTTGCTCCATCTCTGCTTTCCTGCCTCATTATGGTGATCTCTCTTTCTCACGTGAGTTCCCATTATTATGTCAGCCGCCATGCTGTGATGTAGCTAGAGGGCCACACCAGAGCCAGAAGATGTTGGCACCATGCTCCTGGACCTCCAAACTATGAAAGGGATGAACCTCTTTTCTTTATTAAGTATTTTGTTACAGGAACAGACTAATTCAATTGCCTTAAATGAAAATCTGAATTCATTCATTCTATGTCATAGTGTCTGAGGCCCTGTTCCTGACCCCGGGCAATGCAAAGACTTTAACCCTACAACCCAACTAGGAGAAACAATTGGGCTGTGCTGAGAATACCCTAAAATATTAGAAATTCTATTATTATTATAAACTTCCTGTCAATTTCAGATAACTTTTGAAATTAAATTTAACTATATGTAGAAAAGAAAGACTCTTACTTAAAATATTTTAAAAAACATGTCTTCAAGAGGAAACTACATAATAATTCCCTTTAGCACTAAAGAAGGACACTAGATTGTAGGCAAAGTCACATTTCAATGAGTTCTTCCTGGCCACTCATCAAAATCTAAAGGACGACTTCAAAATGGCAGAAGTAGGTGCATATGGAAAAATAAAACTCCTCATAAAGGCTCATTAAGGATTCCAAAGGGGAATGGGGAATCATAAAATAACTAGCTAAACAAATAAAAAGGAAGTTTGCATTTGACCTGGACCTCCCGGTGTTAAATTTCAATGGGCACAGAGAACATCTGCTTGAGTCATCTCGAAGGCCTCAACCTGAGCGTTACAATGATTTGTTTTCAGGGGGGAAAAAAAAGAAAAAAAAAATTACATCCTAAATCAAAATGCTGTCTTCATGAAGTCATTCAAAAGACATTAAGAAGGTAGGGGGCAGGAATGATTCTCTCCAGAGGAGAATGGGAAGCTGAGGACTCCAGGTGAAGTTTTATACCTACAGTCTAGGCTACCCAGAGCCAGGCAGACAGAAGACAGTTGTCTGTCTGGAGCTGCCCCTGTGCATGAGGCAGATGGAAAAGAAATGGAACCAGAGCTCGGTCTGCTTCACAACTTTCCCAAGGGTAAGTCGTTAAGCTAAATATATTTTTTCTTCTCTACATCACCTTACAGGGTACTTCCTTATAAACACAATCAAAAAAGTGTTCACTCAAATTAAAGTGAACAGATAAAGCAATGTGAACGTCAGTGATGCTTATCCATTCAGTAGGGACAAAGGAATTCACCCACTCATGGTATTTCTGGTGTAGTAATTAAGGTACAAAGAACATCATGTTGGGTGGAGATGAGGCAAAGTTAAGCATGAAACTGGCCCTGAAATAACAGCATCCCTGCCTAATCATGAACAGGACCAGGGACAGGAGAAACAAAGGCCCAGAGACTCATGTGGCCTCCATCAGTTCCTTTGGCAGAGGTGCCTATTACCCTGAGAGGGCAAGAAAACCCCCAAGTGGAGTTATAAAGCCCTGCCCCCTGCTCTACCCTTCTTTGACACTTTTAATCTGATGAAAGCAATTGCTCCAGATTCCACATCCTATTAGTATGCAGTTTCAATATAGCAGGTCATGGAATCTCCCTTCCCTGGACATTTTAAAGAAAAAGACAGAAAAATATTTTCCTGGAGCTCCTAGGAAACCTCTTATGATCTCTTCCAGCCATATGATCTTATAACTCAAGTATTTAATAATGCTGGGGTATATAACATCCACAGTTGCTGACAGCATACAGGAAGCTTGAGTCCCCCAGGCCTCTGAGCAGTTGACTGAGAAAGTAAACGGGCAGGTGTGCAGGGCGACTCCCGACTTCACACGGGGTCTGCACTTCTCTGACCTTGGATAGGCCCTCAGACCTGAAACAGGTCACCTGATGCAAAGGAACCTCAATTTTCCCACCTGTAAAACCAGAATTTCTCCTCCTAACCACTCCAGGAATCATCCTGAGGATTTATTTGATATCAACAAAGGAACAAGATTGATTTCATGCTCTTTTCAGAGCCACGTGGATTTTGTAATTCCTCCCTGCATCTGCAGAACCTGGAACTGGGAGGGAATCTGAGCAGTGATCTAAGGCAGCCCTCCTTTGGGGAAGGGGAGCCCCAAAGCTGAAGAGGACCAGCCCACAAGTCCTGGAGCTGCAGGAAGTTTGTTCATGTTTTATAGGCAACCCCCTGATTTCAGCTCGAAGCCACTCTTCCTCGGGTTCATGTGATTAAGGTTAACACATACTTCAAAAGTCTAACCACAAAAACAGGGAGAGCTCTTGCTAACCAGTGTACGAGCCTATAGTCACAACATATTGTGATCTGGAGACAGGAGGAAATGCTCTGTGTTCCTGGGATGATGACATTTTCTGGATGATTTAGTAGGCCAGATGATCTAGACATGTCCCCTAGGGGTCAGGAGGTTGGCTCTTTTCCTTCACCTTTCAACGTCATTAAGGAATAGACATTTCTTTCATCCTTGAGCCACCTATACAGTAACCACAAAACACCTCAGAAATTCTGCATGCAATTCTCAATTCAGAGAGGAATGGAATGAACTTGGCCTGACTGCAGGTGGTCACATGCAGGTGAGCATGGGTCACGATGGCCCAACCCGGACTCATGCTCTCAGCAATTAATCTCATAGAAGTGGTACTGGGCAGCAACCCTGTCATGACTGCAGAGAGGGGAGAGGCTGTAAATCATTGCTTTTCCCTGGCTTAGATACTGAGTAGTGCATGCCAGCACCTTCTGAAAGGAGAGGTGCCACTGAAAATGGATGTTATGAGCACAGTTATTCTCCAGCAGGGGGACATATACAAGGAAACCCACGCAGGAGAAAAAAAGTGGAGCATGAGAGGCGATCACTCACAGATCAGGGGCTCATCTGTCAGGAATGACATGTCACCTGGATGGCAAGGAATGACAGGTCACCTAGATGGCCAGCCCTACTCTGACAAAGGAAATGGGGCCTCCAAACTGTACAGGATCAAAGTGATGGAGGAATCTGAATAACAGGACAACTGGTCACCCATGTGGCTAACCTGTGCAATAGCGTAATCCGAGTTGTTGGTGGCCTGCATGCCCTCATTGCCACTGATCCCCACACCCACGTGGGCTGTCTGGATCATCCCGACATCATTGGCACCATCCCCGATGGCCAGGGTGATGGCATTCACCCGCTTCTTCACCACTTCCACTATTTCAGACTTCTGCAGAGGAGACACTCTGTGAGAGAAGAAAGAGAAATTATGACAACATGCGTCTTTCCAGAGGAAACAGCTGTAATCTACATTCAGCAGCATTAAAAGGGCAGTTATTGGCCAATCTCCAAATCCAATACATACATTTTATGCTTGTGTTCAAAGAAGCTTGCACAAAACAGTAGCTTGTGGCTTTCAAGTGTTTGCCAACTTCACAGATGAAATACACCACCCGAAGCTAACTTAAAACCCAGCCTATCTGCAATTGCTCTGCTCAGTTGGAACCACAAGAGAGCAAACTCTTCAGGGAACCTGTGCCCTGCTGAACAATGAAGTCAGTTAAACTAGTCTTCAGAAACATCTTCCCAATAAATCAGAACACGAGCACAGAGCCCATGTGTTTGCTGCACAGCATATATAACCTAGGGCTGGCAAAGGAATTCTGTAAAATCTGCTTTTACAGAAGGCAAAGAAAATTGGCAGGGCAAAAGAAAGGGCAGAAAGAAGGTCAGAGAAAGAAAAAAGAAAACAGACTGGCTCATCTCCACCTACAGATGGACAAGTCGCTTGATGGGCAGCTAGGGCAGTATTGAGAACCAGCAATCTCAGGAGTAAAGGTCTATCATACCTGTACTTTGCAGAAGCACAGCCCAAAAGGGGAAGAGAAAAGTAGCCCCTGCCTAAAAGAGGTTGTCATACCAGTGATGGAAGAAGGTGGCCTAGTTTTCATAATTCCTCAGGTCATCTGGGAAGAAGACCTACTAGAAATCTATGGTTCTAAAGCACAGCAATGTTAATTATCATGAAGCATTTAATCAGAGTATAAGACCACACAAACCAACAGTATTAAAAAAATCACTAGTATCTCAGGACTGATTTATTTGAAATTTGGGATTGAAAAACTGATATTTGGGGAAACTTACAAATAAACACCTGAATCACTGGCATATGCACATATGTGCTCTCTCTCTCTCTCTCTCTCTCTCTCTCTCTCACACACACACACACACACACACACAAGCATACACACGGTAAACATAAAGTAAATGACTTCCAGGTTCCCAGAGGTCTACTGCTACACTCACACGTGGACTGTAATGTAAACTAGAATGGGCACTCAAAGACTTGCCTAGTACAACTACAACTGCTCAGTTGGCCTCTATCCACAAAGATATCCATTCCCAACAGAAAACCTAAAATGTTACCTTATATTTAATTTTACCAGTCTGGGAAGAAATGCATTTGAATGCAGCATGAAGCCTTTGCTATACTCTCAGTTACTAAGATATAAAAATAAGAGAGGTAGAAAAGCAGAACTTTAGAGTTGAAGGGGCTTTAGAAAACATGCCACATGGTCCAATATCCCCTTTTTCATTTTTGTAGGAGTTTGCAATGGTAGAAATTCACTGCTTCCTGGAGTCGATGCAATCACTAAAAATTATTGTTGCTTTTTTGTTGTTATTGAGCAAACTCATATGTGCTGATTCTGTCCTGTGAGCTACACCAGACCAAGTATAACTCCTCTTTCATATACCTGAAAGGCTGAAATATACAGACATCTATCATGTTCTTCCCCCAAAGCTTAGCTTCTGCTAACTACTTTCTCGGTTCTTCAACTTTTAGTTAACAGCATGCTTCAGAATCTAAAAACACCTTATAAGTATGACCCTCTAGGAGCTGAGAGCACAATACTGAACTGACTTTAATGCAGCCTAAAATGATGTACCCAGAAGCTTTATTATTGCTTATCACTGAGCTTCTAGTCAACCTAAGCAATTTCCACACAGAGGGGAAAACGCTGCATATTTTGCCTCCAAGTTTGTGCAACTGCCACTTGGAGCCGAGGGAGACAGGACATCCCACAATTCTCATTTGCAACACAAAGTTGATTTCTCATTCCATTTTTTAACTCAACAGAATCAGAAATCAAATGTGTTATGCAGAGTTATGGGAGTCAGAGTTAAATAAGCATGAACTTTTCCTCTGCCCAGGCTAACCATGCAAGCAGGAGAGGGATCCTGTGAGTTCCTGTCTTTTCACTAATGGAATGAAGGAAATGAGAACTGCCCACCTCATAAAATAGTTATGATATATTAATGTGAAACCATTACATTAACCAACAAGTGTGAATTAAGTGTTATCTCCTATTCTGTCTAACACAGGGTTATCTGCAAAACCTCAGTTGCTGGGGAGAAAAAATGAACATGTGAAAATTGCATGTCATCTGACATAGGGTTCCCAAACTGTATGTGTAGGTACCCGGGAGGTGTTGCACAGGATGTTTTAAATATTTGAAGGAAATATACCAATATCTCTCAGGTAATAGAGCTGGAAGTATCTCCGCACAGTTTCAACATTAGATCATACTATATTCCTTTTCATGATATATTTTTGTGAAACTGAGTTTTTATGGTTGTAATGACAGCAAATATGTTGTGAAAATCAATGTGGACTAGGAAATGAAGGAGGTGGTAGCTGCTGTCACCCTAAGATGGAGAAGCTATGTAGTGCTCAGTGGGCCCACCACCATGTACCACTGGAAAGTGATTATGATTATTTAAGGATGGAGGAAATAAAGATTATTTCTTCCAATGCATGTGCAATAGTGTTTGAAACACCTGCTAAGTTATTCAGTCATAAGTACTTCTTAAATTATTTGACCTTACCTACTTAACAGTCAGACATAGTTTGATTTTTTTTCCTTTGGCCTAGGGACTTGCAAAGGGATCATTAAGGATGTTGTGCATCCAAAGAGTCTGGGAGCCTCTGCATGAATCACTTCTCTCCATGATTACATTCATCACCCTAAGTATGATCATTTCCCTGTGGGGTGAAACCTTGTCTGATGAGGCCATCATGTAATCTTGAACTGTATTTCTGCATCCATGAAGATAAGGCAAGAGGACAAGGAACAGAAACTGAAGCATCCCTGGGCAGGCCTGAGGCTACCACTCCTCAAGACTGTGTGTTATCCAAGTCATCAAACAGGCTGGACTTTTTGTCAGTAAATCTGAGGTGGTGTGGAGAGAAAGGGAGCCATGGCAAAAGAAAGCTTGGTCACTTCACACTGTGCGAGGATGGAAGAATCATGGTGGTTTGGATGTGAGATGTCCCTGAAAAACTTACATGTGAGACAATGCAAGGAGATTCAGAAGAGAAATGATTGGGTTGTAGGAGTCTTAACCCAACCAGTGATTTAATCCCCTGATTAACTGAGTGGTAACTGAAGTGGTAGGGTATGGCTGGAGAAGGTGGGAATTGGGGCGTGGCTTTGGGTATATATTTGTAACTGATGAACGGAGACCTCTCTCTGCTTCTTGAAATGATGTGAGCTGCTTCCCTCTGCCACACTCTCCTGCCATGATGCTCTTTGTTGCCTCAAGCCCTGAGGAATGGAGCTGGCCTTCTATGGACTAAGACCTCTGAAACTGTGAGCCCATTAAATAAACTTTTCCTCCTCTACAGTTGTTCTGGTTGGGTCTTTAAGTCACAGCAGTGAAACAGCTGATTAAAACGGTGGAAGAATAGGGAAGTGGCTAAACAGATCAATAGTATTATTTGAGGTTAAAGTTGTAGGTTTTCTATTAGGAGATGCTACAGTTTGGGTCTTAAGT
This sequence comes from Marmota marmota marmota, assembly GCF_001458135.2. Lineage (NCBI taxonomy): Eukaryota > Metazoa > Chordata > Mammalia > Rodentia > Sciuridae > Marmota > Marmota marmota. The sequence continues at coordinate 1,045,760 of NW_025999942.1, forward strand.
GTTGCCTAAAAGCCTATGTGTTAAAGGTTTACTCTCCAGCTTGGAGTTATTAGGAAGTGGTGAAGTCTTTAAGTGGGGGTATTTAGAACATTGGGGTATGAGCCCTCATAAGTAAACAGGGACCCCAGACCCTTCTCTTTCTTTTTTTCATTTCCTGGTCCTGAGGTGAACAGCTTTGGTCAGCCACATTCTTGCTATCATGATATGTTGCCTTGCCATAAACTCAAAACAATGGATCTAAATGACCAAGGACTTGGATCTCCAAACTTATGAGCCGAAATAAACCCTATTTCCTTATAAGTTGATTATCTTAGACAATTTGTTACAGTAACAGAAAGCTGATTAACACAGAGAATTTAGAGATAAGCTAACCAACTGGAGATGAGCTGCAAGACAAGTAAACTCACTTAGGCTTGCTCTCTGGGATTTGGACCTCAAATCAGTCAGTCAAGTCATGCTTTCCATCCTTACAATATGAATATCCAACAGCTGCCTTTTTTCCAAACAGCAAAGGGTATATAACGCGAGTCATATCCCAGCATTTTAGGACCATGAAATTCTCATCAAGGATTTATTATGCCCTCAGCTGAAATGCCTTGAGAAAACATAATTCTAGCACACACTAGGGGTTCAAAACAGATGTCAAACAGGTAATTTCTACAGAACTGAACAGGCACTATTACACTTCAGCCATATGCAGTATTTTAGTATGCCAAGTTGCCACGAAGCACAAGCCAGCTCTTTTTTTAATCTTAATTTGTGACCTGGAATCACAAGCCACACTTAATAAGCTTTCCTAGGGTATGATACATTCATCCCATAAAATAAGAACTCCAGACCACTTCTGAGCTGAGCAAGGTGCTTAGGGTATTTTATAACCTACTTTTGTACATTATGAATAAAAACATATACTCAAAGAATTCAATCAACTGGAGAGATGTCTACCACTTTTTTTGGCTAACATAATAGATTCTAAAATAAGAAGTTTCCCTTTTGAGATTTTTTTTTTAAATCAATATCCTAGAGTATCTCTTTTTACGGGATTTATATTCTTGAAATTTTAAAACTAGCTTTCTAAAATTATTTCAAATGTAGCACTTAAATTAAACCATGGGCAACTGCTTTTGTAGAATTAATGGTCATTCATTAATTTAATCTGACCTATAAAAACCTTGGTCTCAGAGTGAGTTTCCCAATTCTGATCTTATAATATAGTTTGAGCAAGCTTAAGCAAATTCCTTTCTTTCTCAAAGCCCAGCTGCCCAGTTTGCCAAAGAGAGACTGGACCTAGATTTTATGTATTTGTATACTGAGGTCACCTGAGCCAGAGGAATGTCAAGAAACTCTACCCAGAAACATCCCAAAGAAGGTCAGCCAGACCCCAAATACTCACTAATTAACTAGATTCACTAAATGCTTTCATTAACTGGGCTTCCAAATGTCTCTATTCTTGACAGTCCTAAAGACTAAGAGGAAGTCTGAAGACCACCTGCTTAGATCCACGATTCTCAAATGTTAGATGAGCATCAGAATCGCCTAGAGAACTTGTAACAAATACAGACTCTGATTCAGAATGCCAGGATTGGGGCATGTAGATGTACATTTCTAACCAGCTTTGGCACAGTGCCGACACTGCTGGTATAAAGACCACACCGAAGTAGCCAGCTCTGGCCTAGACAATATCACTAGTTCTTTCTAGTTCAAATGTTTTAGAACTGAAATTATAGCAGAACATTCATACTCAACTGTCATAGTGATTCAGTAATTAACTAGCAGAAACACTAAATCACCTTTTTTTCAAGTATAGGTTCTTCTTTGTTTTTAAACCCAAAATTAGTAAATATGTATTTCATTTAAAATATTCTTTTTTGGGCTGGGGATGTGGCTCAAGTGGTAGCGCGCTCGCCTGGCATGCATGCAGCCCGGGTTCGATCCTCAGCACCACATATAAACAAAGATGTTGTGTCCACCGAGAACTAAAAAATAAATATTAAAATTCTCTCTCTCTCTCTTTAAAAAAAATAAATAAATAAAATAAAATATTCTTTCAATCTGAATGGATCACATAAGAAGACAGTAGGAGGAAACACTAACCAAAACAAAACATGTAGGACTTCATGATTTTTAAAATATAAATATATGTAATGATACAGAAACTAATTTATTTATACCAAACCTAAAACACATAGCAACTATTAAACAAAATGATGCTAATATACCATATTTCATTTGGAAAAAATGTCTTTCCTGTTAAAGAAAATACACATAAAAGGAATTTTCTTGGACTCTAAAAATATTGTATATTCTTTCTCATAGCAGTTATCCTAAATGTTACAAAAATTGTGATACCTTTAAAAATCTCACATTTTATAGAAACACAAACACATAATATATGAGTCTAAAGTCAGCTGGACTTTCCCACTTATCTATTTATGAAGGGCTTCCCTGGTTGTCCTCCAACCCTCTGCTGTAGTCCTTCCTATATGCATTTGGTACCTTTATGCAGGACACAATAGATCAGTTGTCAAGGTTGTTATGAGGTATCCTCCATAAGCTCATGTGTGAGACAAGGCAAGAAGGTTCAGAGGAGAAATGATTGGGTTATGAGAGCCTTTATCCAATCAGTGAATTAATCCCCTGATAGGGATTAACTGAGCAGCAGCTAAAGGCAGGTAAGGTGTGGCTGAAAGAGGTGGGGGTCCCTTGGGGTGTACCTTTGGGGTTTACACTTGATGAGCTGAGCTTAGTCTCTTGCTGATCATCATGTGAGCTGCTTTCCTCCACCACATTCTTCTGCCATGATGTTCAGCCTCACTTCAAGCCCTGAGGAATGGAACTGGCTATCTATGGACAAGATTTCTGAAACTGTGAACCCATGAATGAACTTTCCCTCCTCCAAAATTGTTCATGTCAGGTCTTTAAGTAACAGCAAAATAGCAGACTGAAACAAAGGTCTTCTGGACAGTCATATCTTCTGGAATGCCCGATTTTTGTGCTTTGAGCCCAAATGTATTGCTCTCTCAAAATGTAATCTCAATGTCCCTGTTTTTGGTATATCTCACTGTAGCTCCAATTTCTGAAAGGAGATACATTTGGCAGCTTGGAATGGTCTTCATGGCAGAGGTGAGACTTCAGAGGTGGGGGTAGGGTAAGGAGGTTTGGGAATGGATCCAGGTGAACTCCACAGGCACCTGAGGACTTAGCAAATGTGGAGGCAACAAGAAGTAAATTTTTAATGGAACCACTCAATAGTTCTAAGGTAGATTTAAAGGGCTCCCTTATTATAAAAACTTGCATATGGAGAGAAGCTACATTATAAATAAGGAAGCCCTAAGAGACCGTGCCTCAGAAAGATGCAATAGCTAATGAAAGGTGGAAACAGTTCAGTTTTCATTACAAAGAATGCAGTGCCTCACGAGAGCTAAAGCTAGAACAGGACCCATTATAAAAATCAGGATAAGTGGGCTGGGGATGTGGCTCAAGCGGTAGCGCGCTCGCCTGGCATGCGTGTGGCCCGGGTTCAATCCTCAGCACCACATACCAACAAAGATGTTGTATCTGCCAAAAAATACTAAAAATAAATAAATAAATAAATAAAAAATCAGGATAAGTGCTTGCAAGAAAAGAAAAATCCATGAGATGGTGCGTTTAAGAGTGAACGCCACATACCCAATTATTAAATGAGCCTCATGCACAGGTTTCCAGGAATGAGAGTTTCCAGCTTTGGTTGCTTAAGTAGCAAAATTTTTTTAGCTTATTCCAGCAGTATCTCTATAAAGATTAAGGTATAATGAATCTCGTCTCATGGAAAGACTCCTCTCAGTCCTTAATTTGAAAATCACATTTGAGGACTGGGGATGTGGCTCAAGCAGTAGCGTGCTCTCCTGGCATGCGTGCGGCCTGGGTTCGATCCTCAGCACCACATACAAAAAAAAACAAAGATGTTGTGTCCACCGAGAAATGAAAAATAAATATTAAAAAATTCTCTCTCTCTCTTTAAAAAAATAAAATAAATAAAAGTCTTTAAAAAAGAAAAAGAAAATCACATTTGATTCTTAATTAGGAATATTAAAAAACTCCTTATGACTGTAATTTCTATTCTTTCCATAACCCCATCAATTACACACACACACACACACACACACACACACACCAAAAAGAAAAAAGAAAACTGACGCATGATGGAATACAGGTAACATGGACTACCAATGTTTCAAAAAAGTGACAGCAAAATTATTTATCTGGTCTATTTATTTCTACACACTCTATTAAGTCACTATATATCCATCCATTCTGGGGGAGTATATTTGTCTAACATTAAAAAAAACAGAGATGAAATTTTTTATTCCTTTCCTATCCTTTCCTTTTCTCATCTAAATTCAATGATTCAAACAATGGATATTCAATAAATGATGACTATCACAATCATGATTCCAAGACTAATTACATTTCTTATCATAACTATATATAATGAAAAGTACAGTTTGACTTAGACAAAAATGTAACTTCCACACAACTAATGGACCTGGGAACGTGCTTTGGAGGGCAATCATGAAAGATCACTCCCAGATGGAGAAAAAGAAAGGAACACAAGAGAGTCTGAGCCCCTCCCTCTGTGAGATCCAAATTAATCATTCATGGAAGGCAGATCAAAACACCCCATTTTTCTAGTGATCTAGGGAGAGACATTATTTGCGAATTTCCTCACCAGCATGCTAGTGGTCTTCATTCTATTTTCTACTAATGTCCTTAAAAACACTGTAGGCTTTTTGTAACAGCTCTGGATGACAAATGGGTAGCAGCAATCTCTGTCTTTACAAAGGGCTGTCCTGGGAAAGGCTAGCACACGAGCCTAGTCTTTGTTCCCCTTGTCTCTTCAGGTCATAATGCTTTGACTATTATAAGCTGACTGTTAGCACCCACATATCATCTTGCATAAGCATTTGGAAACCTCAATAGATACCAGCACACCAATCACCAAGTCTTTACAAATGTTCTCATTCATGTTGGGTGATGCAAACCATCCAAAGTCTAACATGTAAGTACCTCACCTTGGATCCACATGGTGAGGTACTTACATGTTAGACTTTGCATGGTGATTTACACCTAGAATCACATACTATCACACATACTATCACTCTCTCATGCTTCATTCAGTATCTACCTCTTCAGTCCTGATGAATTTTCAACACAGTGTCTAGTAAAATAAGCATTTAATCTGTGAACTGAAGATAATGAATCTACAACATTATTTTTTTTATTTTTAAATTTTTTTTTTTAATATTTATTTTTTAGTTCTCGGCGGACACAACATCTTTGTTTGTATGTGGTGCTGAGGATCAAACCCGGGCCGCACGCATGCCAGGCAAGCGCGCTACCGCTTGAGCCACATCTCCAGCCCCTCTACAACATTATCGATGGTAAGAATTTTCACAAAATAACTCTGAATGCTGATGTGATCCAGCCACCTTTGTGAAATAATAGTAACCCAAGTTTTTATAATTTTTCCTGTATTTTCCCCATTGTCAGTCATGAGGTCCTTTCCCCTGGATTACACTGAAGGTTGCTGTCGAGTCTGTGCAAATGAAAGGCAAGGCACAGGCAGCTATGCAAGTGTCTTTTCCCCCCCATCTTTTAATACAATTCTATGGTAATTTTAGGAATTTAACACATATATTTGGGCATATATTAAATTCAAATTGTAGAAAGCTTAACATTCCTATGGCATCTTATAAGTGCAAAGGTTATTTTCAACAGGGTGTAAGTATCCATTTCTCAAAAATACTTAAGTAAAATGTTTCCATATTCCAGAGTAGACTCTTTAAGCTATATAGCTAAATTTTCAAAAACAGGATTTGTGCTGTCCTTCACATCAAGCCTTAAAACGAATTCTTCATATAAATATGCTAGTGCAATAATATATTAACATTCACAAATGATTTTCTTATTGTTAAAAAGGTTCATTTAACTCATTTTCAGTGTTTAATATTTAATAATACAAAGTTTGATTTTTTTTTCAATGTTATGTGTACAATCACATATACAAAGTCTTGGTTCTGTACCAATCTTTTTGTTTTTGCTAGTGTCTTAAAAAGTATACTGTACCTCTCACTTTGGATGGCTTATCCAAAGATTAAACATTAAAAATTTTATTTTATTTATATTATACTCTATGGTGCTGGGGCCTCAAATGCTAGACAAGTGCTTTAATACTGAGCTACTACACCCCAGCCCTCAAGTTTAAAGAATTTCTATAGTAGCCATTCTGGCAACCCAAAATTACCCTTATATAGAATTTAAATCCTGATTCAAAACTCCAAAAAATGTATCAAAAAAATCTTTAAAGGAAGAAGTCCTAACACCTGATTTAGAGATGAGGCCATCTGTCTGACTGCTTTTCTATCTATCTATCTGATCTTAATTACATGACTGGTGGCTGCTTTCAACATCCTGTGAGCATTCTCTTTTAAGAGCTACAGATCAACCATCACACTGCTGTGAGAAGTCAGGGCAACATGATATTCTTTATTAACTGAACAAAACCCTTATAACTCGATCCTGTGCTATAGCTATAAAGCTGGCTCTGCAGCCAAGACCTGCAGAGGGGCTCTCAGGAAAAGGGAGGACACCCTCTCGGCTCAAGATCAGTTTACTCCATGACCAAGAAAGGGCTCACTCTGAAATAAAGATACACTGCTTGGAGTTCCAGAATTTATGCATCTGTCCTTATGTCTATGACGATTTTATCACATCTCCAGGAAATGGAACAATTACAGGGACACTCAGACAGGAGCTGAGCTTCTGAATACTCAACATGTCCACAAAATGATTTGGAATGGATTAAGATCTGGACAACCGCACTTTATATAAGAATTGAATTGTATGTTGTGAATTACATATGGGGTTTACATTCGTTGAAAGCACCTGGTTACTGTCTGCCTCTTCCTGTATAAGGCTGAAAACAGTGGAGCGGTTTAGGAAGGCTGGGATTTAAATAAAAGATATTAGATCCTTCTGTTCCCAGGCTGAAACAGGGATTAGAATAACACATTTAAATACCTTAATGTTTTTAGCACAAAAAGCATTAATTTGATACTCTGCTTCCTTGAAATGCTTTATGAAGGCCCCCAACACTCTCTCAGGAGTGTCTGCCTTCATTGAAGTTAACATATACATATTGTTCCCCGCTGCAAACTTCACTACTATTTCAAAACAGCGTGCCTGACCTCTGCTGTGGGGAAGATGGGAATAGGAAACAGAGCTGAGAGGAAAGCTGAGAAGTGTTTGAGATTTGATGTTTCAGAGCAAGCTTATGGCTCCAGCAGGACCAGGCTTCATGAGCTCATGGGCCACTGAAAATTAATGACAACCGAGATACTTAGAATGATTTTAATTAAACCTGCCTTTCACCCGTCACCTGTGCCTGGAACAAAAGGTCATCTGATTCCCAGTCCAATACACATGCTAAACAGCAACTACCTGAACTCTGGAAAAAGTGGGGCAGCCTGTCTAATTCTGACTTTCACTCAAGCCTAACCCAAGCAATCAGAAGACCTCAGAGCTACAGGGATGGCAGTGGTCAATATACCACATGTGCCTCATACTTGGGGTAGCTATTTTCCAGAGTAATACATGTTTCTTCTTCTTTGCTTTTCATTTCTTTCTTTAGTTTTGTTTCTTTCCTTTTCTTTCTTTTAGAGTAGAATTTGTTGGGTGAGAATGGAGATAAGTTTCACAAATATTTTTCTTCCAAGCATCATATAAATATACACCTTCTAAAACCTAAAGCCTCTCTTTAATAAGCTACTAATTCTCCATCTCAATAACAGAGAATGATAGTGCTTTTCTTTTTCATGACCATGTAAGTAAAACTGTTTTTTTTTAAAACAGCTATGTTATTTACCCATTCCAAAACAGAATATGAAAATGACCCCTAGGGATCTATGTATTTGATAATGTCCTAAAGTATGACACAAAAGGATGAATAGGCAGGCCATGGTGGTGGTGGGTAGGACAAATACAGTCATAGTGATGAACCACATTAGGGTCTGCACACCGAAAGAAGACATGAGCCCCAAATGCTGCATACCCACAGAAGAAAGAAATCATAATCCTAAATGTAATAGTAGGCAGCAACCTATTGCAAAGCTTAGTTTGCAACTTATTCCTCTAATTGATTAATACCACCGTCATAATGCTTCCTGGGACAAGTCTGATCTGAAATGTGTCCTTCTGTTTCCATTATTAAGAATTTATTTTATTCATCTTTAAATCCCTTAGAATCAAATAAAATAGCTAACAAACAAATGTTTGTCAAATTATCCAGGATTTTTTTTTTGTAATGATTTTGTGGAACTCAAAACATAACTGTCTTCTTCTTCTTTTTTTTTTCTAATGGTTGTTTCCATTTCATGTTTAAGAACACACTTATGACATCAAATGAATAATGATCATCTTGCAGTTTTGATCAAAGAAAATGAAAGATGAAGGCTTTGAATTGATGACAGTCCCTGTTCAGAGGAGAAGCCCAATCTCAACCTTTGAGTCCACCTGATAGCTACACTTTTCAGAGAAAATTAATATGCCAATAGTTGTATTTCTCAGGTTACCACATTTTGTAAGTAACAGCCACCACCTAAAACCCAAGTTTACCATTGACATGGTTCAATGGGCGGGGCTGATGTTGCCAACACCTGCCACATTCACTGTGGCTGACAGCTGCAGCCTAGGGGCCATGGAGACAGGCTGCCTTCAGAGTAGAGGCTTGTCACTGAGCTTGGAAAGGAGATCAAGCCTAGAGTTCACCAGACATACAACTGCCTGGATTAGGGCTGGTTCCAGAGTGGGGCTTTAGAATGAAGAAAGCTCCAGCCAAGAAACTTGAGAAATTGATGGGGGTGGAGGGAGAGCTTAGGAGCACAGACAGCAGGGGCTCCCAGCTTTATTGAGAAAAGGCTTTAACTTCTCATCTCATAATAGTCTTGAAATACCACGCCTATGACTTACGATTACACCCACCTATCAGCTGAAAATGGGAGTCAACAACCAAACTGAGCCTCAACTATGCAAATGTGACAAAGAAAGCAGGTACCAGCACACCTTCTGTGGCACCATGCAGACCCAGATGCACACAAAGATACAGGGCATTGGTAAGTCTAACATGTATATAGACAATCTAAAGTAGGAACAGCTTTGGTGTTATAACCTTTTCCCCAAAAAATGAAACTATAATCCACACACTTAGGTTAGAGTGGCCCAGTTCCCAAGCTCCAATAGCAAGCTCATGGTGGGTCTTCTTTGGGCTCCAGTGGTGTCAAGGGAATGACAGTATGCACTGCGTCTGTCAGAACTATGGGGACTGATGGTTTTTCTTTCTACCACATGGTCATCCTTTCAGTGCTGGGCAATGCCCAGACAAGATTTTGGAACCTAAGGTTCAAGGCGATGATGAACAGCATGTGGGGAGGGTCTTTGTGGTTCAATGGGCTGCTCAGAAAGTTCCACACACCTACCCCACTTCATCCCTTGGAGAGTCAGTCTGTCCTGGTGGTCCTTAGTGCACTGGCTGTCAAGCCGCAGAGAAGGGAGGACAAGCCAAGGGGATGACAATGTATGAGCAAATGAATGGGAGGAAGCCAGCAAATGTATGCACTCAGGGGCAGGAACCATGTGCAGGCTGCAAAGGGACACTGAGCCCTGCTTCTCTGGATGTGCCACCTCTCTAGGTCTTTTTCCTCGTCTGTGGAGAGATCAACAAGGAAGATTTCTAATGTTCCTTGAGTTTTAAAACCTATGCTTTTCAATGGAAAATGTTATGGTTTAAATTAGGTGTCCTCCAAAAGCTCATGTATGAGACTATGCAAGAAAGTTTAGAGATGAAATGATTGGGTTATGAGAGTTTTAACCTAATCAGTGAATTGATCCCCTGATAGGGATTAACTGGGAAGTAACTATAGGCAGGTAGGGTGTGGCTGGAGGAGGTGGGTCCCTGGAGCAGCTTTGGGACCTGACTTTAACTCTGTCTCTACTTCCTGGTGCCATGTTTCCAGCTGCTTTCCTCCACCACACCCTTCTCCGTGATGTTCAAAACTCATCTCAGGCCCCAAGGAATGGAGCTGGCTGGTTATGGACTAAGACCTCTGAACCTAGGAGTCCTCAAATAAACTTTTCCTCCTCTAGAATAATTCTTGTCAGGTATTTTGGTCACAGCAGGAAAAAAAAAAATCTGACTAAAACAGAACGCAAAACCTTACAAAACAATAATAATGATAGGAACAGTGGCAAGTGCTGATTTAGCACATTCTGTTTATTCACCAGAAACTGGGCTAAGTGCTTTCCATGCACTGGCTAATTCAATCCTCACTCCGACTTTATGAAATCCGTGAATTATTCTATTTTTCAGGTGAGAAAAACCAGCTCTGAAAGGTCGACACAGTGTGCCCAAGGTCACAAACCTAATGAGTGGCCAAGACAAGACCTAAACACAACAGTCTGGCTCCAGGGTCTGCACACTCCACCAACGCTGCCACATTCCTGGCTTCTGTGGAAATGAACATCTGGAAGCTTTTATCTAATTCTGCTGAGCAACTGGGCCTCAGCTGGGGGTGCAGAACACAGGCATAAGGGCTTCTACTCCCAACACTGTAAGACCCAACAGTTAGCTTTTCCGCGGATTCTCAGTTTTCTGCTTGTAATATGGGGACTCGATGGAGTTGTCACTGCCATCTGTTGCATAAGGCAGCCATGAAGACTGAATAGATGCTAAAGCTGAACAAGTAACTTGAAAGGTAGGAAAAACAATGCTACATTTCTACCCTACTCCTGGATTAAGCACCTCTAATGAACAGTATCCCCAAGCACCATTCTTCACCTCTGTTGAGGATCCATTCAGGCTTCCAGCTAGTCCTGGCTAGGAATGTCTTTCCCCACAGAGTGACTAGCCTCTCGAGGACTTTTCAAGGGAGACGGAATGAAAACCAGGCAGAAAAGAAAGCCTTGCCATACATGTCCCTGCTTGAATTTATTTCTCTTTCCTTCAAGTCATGTATCAGATCATTTTCACATATAATTTTATGTAGAATTTCTCTGCATACCAACCCATTACACACTCATACCGTGGGTTGAACATCCCTAATTTAAAAACCTGAAATCAGTGATTCAAAACTCTGGAAGTGCCAAGAGGATGCCAAGTGAAAGATTCCACACTATGAAACTAGTTTATGCACAAAATTATAACAGACATTGTATAAAATTACCTTCAGGCTATGTGTATAAGGTACATACAAAATGTAAGTGGATTTCAGATTTAGACTTCAGTCCCATCCCCAATCTAGCTCATATATATAATCGAATATCCCCAAATCTAAAAAGAAAAAGAAAACCTCCAAATCTGAAATAATCTGAAATCCAAAACACTTCTACCAATATGTTAGATGAAGGATACTCATTCTGTAATATTTTCACACACTAAATATGAATAAATACAATAAGACTGTGATTTCTTACAGAGCAAAGATAAGGTCTTCCCTTTTTAATTGCCCATACAGCCAACAAAACTCTTTTATACACAGTGAATACTACTGATTTTGCCTGTCTAGATCAGATTGCTATCATCAGTCCATTTCTCTTTCAGTAGATTTGTCTCTGTCTGGGTGAAGCTGGGACCTAACATAGGGATGGCTTGCCTCTAGAGTTAGAAGTGTTAATAATATCATAGATTTTCTTGAATGATTAAAATGGTATAATTAACTCAATCTGTCCTCATGTCCTACCAAAAAATGTCAGCTGTTCTAGAATGAATTACAAACATACAGAAGATGTGCAACTGCGACACGCATTGTCTCCTCCAGCAATAGCAGCCACGGCAGAGTGATTCTTTTCCATTCAGCTACTGGAAGAGTTTTCCCTCTCACTTTAACCTCCAATAACAACAATAAACTAAAAAAAATCCAAAATAGCAGATTAGCCAATCAGGATACAATTAGTTAAGTGGAAATCTATAACCAGTTTTTCCTCTAAGAAAAAGGATAGGAATTATGTGAACAAATTTCAAAGGAGCCTAACTATGTAAAACAATACCAGACAATAAACAAGTGGGCAGCAGAACTATCAACTTCAATGCAAGACCATTTGGGTTAGCCTAAAACCCTAATGAAATTTAATTATTTTCTTATCATAGATGCTCTACTGATATATTTAAAATAACAGATACTTTTAAAAAGCCCATCATCCGTCGCCGCCACAGACACTACTACTGCAGACACAGCTGAGCCAGGTGGTCTTTTCTCTGGGCACTGCAGATGCTAACTCTAAGCTACCTCTGAGGTCACAGCCGCTGACACCCAAGGTCTCTTCTCCAATCAGCTGACACCTATACCACTACCGCCATTGCCGCTGCCTCTGATACTGCTGTTGCCACTCCGAGGTCGCCTGGAGGTCTTTTTTCTCGCTGCCCCCAGAAGTTGCCTGGGTGACACTGTCCCCACACCTGCAGTTGTAGCCACTGCTGCAGACACTATTTCAGTAGAGCTGCTACTGACCCACTGTCTACTGTCACCAACCACCACCAATACCGCTGCCAACACCGCCTAGAGGACTGCTGCAGGAGAGACTCCAGGTTCGGTTGCACATGGCCGCACCCATCTTGGGGCGCCAAAGAGGGCCTGGGGCTTGGGTGCCAGCAGGTTTACCACCACAACAGCATCTGTCTGGGGACTCTGGCTGGGACCTACAGATCCAGTGTTGGGGCACCTGGGGTCTTCCTGCTGGGAGTGCTGGTGGCCCCTGTCTTGCTGCTGAATCTCAGGGTTGCTCCTTCGCCTGAGCGTATCCCTGGTGGTCTCTGCAAATAAGAGCAACATTGAGATCTTAGGACTGCAGCACAGCCAAGCCTGAGGTATCTGAAGCCCAGATTAGTGGGATAGTAACTGGGTCTGTGAGGGCAGATCTGGGCCTGGTGATCTCATAAGATGTCAGAGACAGGGCTGAGAAACTTGTGAATGCTGACAGAGATAGTTTGACTTTCCATCGAGATTGATTTTATTTTATTTTTCTGTTTGCTAACATCTCTACCATATTGGATCAGGGTGTTTTTTATGCATCAGTGTGTGGAGGACAATGAGATATGAATGGTGTTTTGCATTTTTGTTGTATTTTTATATCTTTAATTTTTTCTCTTTGCATTCTGACTATCACTTGTCTATTTTGATTCTCTTTCCAACTTTTCTCCAACCAACAGCCAATCTCTGTTGGCTCCTCTTCCAGTCTTCCTGTGAATCTTTGCCGCTAGACTTTTCTCTTCCTCCCTTGGGAACATTGTGTACTACGCTACTTCTGTTCTCTCATCCATCATTTGAAATTGTAAATCATTTTAGCAAATTTTCTGTTAATACTATAGATAGTTATCGAACTCATCATTTTGGTTCAATGTGAGAAAGCAGTAGACGCCTTAGTGGGAGCTATTAGGTTTAAGGCTATATATTGTGAACACTGGGTGTTGTTGATATTGGTCTCACCCTTAAAGGTGAGGTGCTGGAAACCACAGAGACACTATAGGTCTACAGGGTAGAATCTGTGCTGCTTTAGACCCATATTTCTAGGTGAAAAAACCCACAAACAACGTGAAAAAACAAGGGAATAAAGAGCTCCAAACAAACCAAGATGCTCCAATAACAGAAGCCACTGATAACACAGTAGAAGAAATGTCCAAGAAAAAGTTCAGAATGTACATAGTTAAATTGATCTGTGAACTAAAGGACAGTATAAGGAGTGAAATCAAAGGAAAAAAAATAAGTGAAAGATCACTTCAATAAAGAGAGATCGTGAGAGAAAAAAAAAACAAACAAACAAGCAGAAATCCTCAAAATGAAGGAATCAATAAACCAAATTATAAGTTCATAGAAAGCATCATCAACAGACTAGACTACTTGGAAGACAGATGAACCTCAGACAATGAAGATAAAATATACAATCTTGAAAGTAGATTTCACCATGCAGAAAAAATGGCAAGCACTCTACCAACTGAGCTAAATCCTCAGCCCTATTCCATATATCTTAAGGGAAGTATATATCAGCAGTACATAACAATTATAAATATTTATGCCCTGAACAATGGAGTATCTATATACATCAAATAAACCATTCTCAATTTCAAGAATCAAATAGACCACAACACAATAATACTGGGTGACTTTAATACACTTCTGTCACTACTGAACAGATCTTCTAAACAAAACCTAAATAAAGAAACTATAGAACTAAATAATACAATCAACAATTTAGACTTAACAGACAATGTAGAATATTTCTTCCATCAAGAAATAAATATACTTCCTTCTCAGTAGCACATGGCTCCCTCTCTAAAACAGACCATATCTATGCCACAAAGCAACTCTTAGTAAATACCAAAAAAACAGAGATAATACCCTGCATCCTATCAGAACACAATAGAATGAAATTAGAAGTCAACAATAAAGTAAAAAATAGAAGCTACTCTAATAAATAGAGACTAAATAATACACTATGGAATGATGAATGGATTGTAGAAGAAATCAAGGATTAAATAAAAATACTTAGAGGTAAATGAGAACACTGATACACATATCAAAATCTCTGGGACTCTGTGAAGGCAGTACTAAGAGGAAAGTTTATTGCACTGAGCGCATTCATTAAAAGAATAAACAGTCAACAAATAAATGAACTAACACTACATCTCAAAGCCCTAGAAAAAGAAGAAAAATCAACACCAAAAGCAGTAGAAGAAAGAAAATACTTAAAATCAGAGCTGAAATCAATTAATTCAAAACAAACAAAAAAAAAACAATTGAAAAAATTGACAAAACAAAAAGTTGGTTCTTTGAAAAAATAAATAAAATAGAAAACCCCATACCATGCTATGAAGAGAAGAAGAGAGAAAACTCAAATTACTAAAATACAAGATGAAGAAGGAAATATCACAATGGACATGTCTGAAATGTGGAAGATAACTAGAAACTACTTTGAAAATTTATACTTCAGTTCAACAGAAAATAGAAATTTCTAGAGACATATGACTTATCCAAACTGAATGAGGAGGTCATACATGATTTAAACAGATCAATTGCAAGGAATGAAAATTATAAAACGCCATCAAAAGCCTAGGACCTGACAGATTCTTAGCTGAATTCTATAAGACTTTTAAAGAAAAACTAATACCAATACTCCTCAAAGTATTCCATGAAATAGAAAAGGAGGGAACCCTTCCAAACTCATTCTATGAGGCTAATATCACCCTGATACCAAAACCTCTACATTCCTATACATCAGCAATGAATCCACTGAAAAACAAATTAGGAAAACTACCCCATTCACAATAGTCTCAAATAAAATAAAATACCTGGGAATCAATCTAACAAAAGAGGTGAAAGGAAAAAAAGTGAAGGAAGTGGTATCACAAACACAGACCTAAAACTATACTATAGAGCTATAGTAACAAAAAATGGCATGGTATTGGCACCAAAACAGACTTGTAGACCAATGATATAGAATAGAAGACATAATAACAAACCCACATAAATACAGCTATCTCATACTAGATAAAGGTTCTAAAAACATTCACTGGAGAAAAGATAGCCTCTTCAACAAATGGTGCTAGGAAAACTGGAGATTCATATGTAGCAAAATGAAATTAAACCTCTATCTCTCACCTGCACAAAAATCAACTCAACGTAGATTAAAGACTTAGGCACTAGAACACAGACCCTGCACCTAATAAAAGAAAAAGTAGGTCCAAATCTTCACTATGTCAGCCTAGGATCTGATTTCCTTAACAAGACTCCTAAAGCAAAGAAGTAAAATCAAGGATCAATAAATGGGATGGATTCAAATTAAAAAGCTTTTTCTCAGCAAAGGAAATAACCAATAATGTGAGGAAAGAGCCTACAAATTGGGAGAAAATCTTTACCACATGCACCTCTGATAAAGCATTAATCTCTAGGATATATAAAGAACTCAAAAAACTTAACATTAAAATAAATAAATAAATAAATAACCCAATCAATAAATGGGCTAAGGAACTGAACAGGCTCTTCACAGAAGAAGAAATACAACCAGGCAACAAATATATAAAAAAGTGTTCAACATCTCTGGCAATTAGAGAAATGCAAATCAAAACTACTCTAAGATTTCATCTCACTCCAGTCAGAATGGCAATCAACAAGAATACAGGCAACAATAAATGTTGGCAAGGATGTGGGAAAAAAGGTACACTCATACACTGGTTGTGGGCCTGCAAATTGGGACAACCACTATGGAAGCAGTATGGAGATTCCTCAGAAAACTTGAAATGGAACCACCATTTGACCCAGCTATCCAACTCCTCAGTTTATACCCAAAGGACTTAAAATCATTATACTACAGTAGTGCAGCCCCATCAATGTTTATAGCAGCTCAATTTACAATAGCTAAACTATGGAACTAATCTAGGTGTCCCTCAATAGATGAATGGATAAAGAAAATGTGATATATATATATTCAATGGAATATTACTCAGCTTTAAAAGAGTAAAATTATGACATTTACCAATAAATGGATGGAGCTGGAGAATATCATGCTAAGCGAAATAAGCAGTCCCACAAAACCAAAGACTGGATGTTTTCTCTAATATGCGGAAGCTAATTTACAATAAGGGGGTGGAGCACTAGAGAAGAAAAGAGTTACCTTAGATTAGGTAGAGGGAAGTAATGAGAGGGTTCGGGAGAGAAATGGGGGGATAGGAAAGATAGTAGAACAAAACAGACATATATATTATTACTCTGTGTATATGTATGACTGCATGACCAATGTGATTCTACAACGTGTACACTTAGAAAAATGAGAAATTATATCCATTTATGTATGATATATCAAAGTGCATAAATGCATTCTACTGACTTGCATAACTAATTAAAGCAAAAACAATTTAAAAAGCACATCATCTCTGAAATGATTACTATCTAATATGTAAAGAAATTAAATTAAAACTTGAATTTATTCCTGACATTTGATCTGAACATCTTTAGGAGCTAAGACCCTGCTACCTAATTTTTGTATCAGGATCCTCTTATTTATATAGGGCAATATTTGAGCTACAAACCTATCACTGAAGTTCTAAAATTGAAAGTATTAATTTTCAATCCAAGAAAAGGACTTTCCAGCATTATCAAAAGATGGTTTTGACTGGCTTCCATGAACCTCACCGTAGTCCATTAAGTCATATCAGTAAAAGTAAAAAAAAAAAAAAAGAGAGAGAGAGAGAGAAAAGAAAAAAAAATCACATAGGTTTTTTTCCTATCAGAAATGCTTAAAAGGTGATGTTTTCCTGACAAGTAGAGAAAGGCCCTGCTTCTTAGAAGAAGGGCATCCAGCAAGATAATGAGCCCATTCTTTTTGACTTGCTCACTGCTGTTCTGACAGAGCCCAGCAGCAGCCAGGGCCAGTTAGTTTAACAAGAAGCTGACATTCTTTGTGACTCTCCTTTGTACATTTTAGGACTCCTTATCTGTGTGCTATGAAGCTCAAGTCACTGGTAGAACAAAGGAAAATATATTAAACAATCAGCTAAGCATATGGCAACAGACTAGTCAACCAACATTAGTGCACCAGGCAACTGAGTGTGACCTGCTGAGCTGGAGTTGCCCTACTGCTCAAAGGTGCTGACCTTGGCAAGGCAGCTGCCCATCCTGACTGAGGCAGGCGGAATCTGCAGAGTGCCCAGCGCCTACTGGGTAAGTCACACAGACGTGATGCTGTACAAAGGGAGTAATTTCTTTTCAAGTCCTTGAGTAAATGAAGGAGAGAAAAAATATACAGGAATGTTGGCTTAATACACTTCAACAGTGATTAGGAAACAGGCAATTTCTATTTCTTCCAGATGCTAAGTTAGGGAAGGAAATGGACTTTTCCTTAGCTCTGGGGAGTTGACTTTTTCTGAATTTTCATGCAGGTGGTGTTTGTCTTTTGTATGCAACCCAAGCACCCGGGATAAGAAGACCTTTCACACAATCCAGGGGCTTGATCATGTCTCATGTGGCCACCAGTTCCAATGATAAAAAAATCTCTAAGAGGAAAACTAGGAAATAGAGTGATAGAACAGGAGAAGTGATTCCTCCAGCCTGAGGGTCATTTTCCCGGCTATTGCCCCCAGAGGCTGACACCATGATCACTATCTTCACAGCATAGCTCCCATGTCTACCTCCATCCCTGGCACAAACCTGTCACTCAGTATGTGTGCACCAACCCACCGTGCTAGAGAGTTTTCCCGGCCTAGAGCTGTGCATTACTAGCATCTGCAGAAAGGCAAACAGAGGCTTGTATGCAGAGGAGAGAGGAAGCCAATAACCACATGGCCCAGAGCGTCTGGCCAACATTCATATGAATCAGCACTGAACTGAGGACTGGAAATTAGCTAGAAATGGCTTTATAAATGTGCTTGGGTGGAGCCAAGGTACAGCTGTGGGACCACACCCCACAAGTGTTCACACTCTATTTATGGGCTCCCACTTCTAAGAATTTACCTACCTCTCATATGTGTACTTGGACATGTGCTGGCCTTTTGGGCTAGACTTCCTCCATGCAGAGGTGCCCTGGTTCACTATTCCACTCTGCATTTTCTGTCCCTTCTCTCAGCAAATGAGTTTAAGGTACAGCTTCACAAAAGGCACCACGGAAGAGGCTCAAGAGTCCACTGTAACCAGATCCAGGGGTGGCCCCCAGTGCTCCGCTCCCATCAGGGAGGAGATAGGATCTGTTCATAAATCACTCCACGAGGTCAAAACTGAAGGATGCTGTAAAACAGCTCAGTGAGAGATACATTGGAGGAAGATGAGGACAAAAGAGGAGAGTTTAAAAATAGATAAATAAATCATGAAAACCTTTCTCTGAGCTACTTTTCAAAAGCATGGATAGAGATGGGAGGCTAAAGGTGACAAGAAAAGCATCTCACATGGAGGGAACACTTTGAATGGTGTTTGGCAGAAACTAAATTGACTAAAACTATATAATGCAGATTAGTGAATGAACAGGCAACCTTATATACTACTCTTACATGCAGCTGTCCCTTGGTATCTGAATCCGATCCCCCAGGGATATTGAAGGATAACTGTATTTGAAATCATCTCTAGATTACTAATAATACCTTATACAATAAAAATACTCTGAAAATAGTTGGTATGCTACATTGCTTAGATAATAATTACAAGAAAAAAGAAGTCTATATATATTCAGTATAGATGCAATTTTTTTTTCTGAACAGTTTTTCTAGACATCTGTTGATGAGGTTGAATTCAAAACAAGCCAAGAAAGTGGGAGGTTAACTTAGTTACTTTCAACTAACCATAGAGAAGGCTGTAGGAAAATCAGGAAAACCACCAAATAAATCACATTTACATAGTAAGCTCAATTTTCCCAGGAAAATGGGGCCTTTGTACCCTGAAGACAGAGGAACTAGCTGTGAGCCCACAGGTGCCTTTGTAGTTAATCTGTGATGCAATAAAAAAGAATCACTTCAAATTTTAGACCCTGGACACATGGAATGACAAATTCTCAGGTTTTGAAAACAGATACATTGCCATTAGGAATACTTTACCAAATCATCAATGTAATTCCAAAGGGATTTCTATCTCTTCTACCAAGATACTCTTTCGAAATACAAAATTTACATACACAAAGCAAAAGAGGATTTTCTGCACCAGATTTTTGATCCCTCTGTGTTCACACACATAACTGATGCCAACCTATGAGAATGAAGTGACCATTGGCAGGAGCTCAAGTTCTCAGCCCATCCTCTCTATTATTTGAAAGCACTGATTTCTAAAAGCATATCACAAGGCAGTAAAAAGGGTCCTACTGAACTGGAAATACCCACCTGATGCTAAATTGAAACAACCTCAGCTTGGGAATGGGAGTTGAGCAAAGCAGTTTAAAGTGTGAAGAAGGAAGCTGGGTGCGGTGGTGCACATCTGTAATCTCAGCAACTCAGGAGGCTGAGGCAAGAGGATCACAAGGCCATCCTCAGCAACTTAGCAAGTCCCTGAGGACTTAGCAAGACCCTGTCTCAAAATAAAAAATAAAAAGGTCTGGGGATGTTACCAGGGCTTAAGCATGCCTGGGTTTAATCCTTGGCACCAAAATAAATAAACAAGTGTGGAGAAGATGTTAGAAGAATTGTTTGGGTTACTGAAGTGTGGAGTGGAGCTTAGGCACAGTTCAAAGGGGGCAGGAACTCCAGACAGCAAGAGCACCAGAGAGAATAGTTATATGTTTGACTCTAATAAGGCAACATACAGTTGTGTATCACAGACATTCAAACACCGTGGGGTCCTGATAAACCCAGAGTAAGCTAAAAACATCTTAAACTGCAAATTGATGCAATCACTATGGAAAGCAGTATGGAGATTCCTCAGAAAACTTGGAATGGAACCACCATTTGACCCAGCTATCCAACTCCTCGGTTTATACCCAAAGGATTTTAAATCAGTATACTACAGTAATGCAACCATGTCAATGTTTATACAGCTCCATTCACAATAGCTAAACTGTGGAACCAACCTAGGTGTCCCTCAATAGATGAATGGATAAAAAAATGTGGTATATATATTCAATGGAATATTACTCAGCTTTAAAGAAGAGTGAAATTACGGCATTCACCCGTAAATGGATGCAAGTGGAGAATATCACGCTAAGCGAAATAAGCCAATCCCACAAAACCAAAGATTGAATGTTTTCTTTAATATGTGAATGTGAATTCATAATAAACAGGGGGCACTAGAGAAGAATAGTTACCTCAGATTAGGTAGAGGGATGTGATGGGAGGGTAAGGGACGGGATGTGGGGATAGGGAAGATAGTAGAATGAAACAGACATTATTACTTTATGTATATATGTGACTGCATGACCAATATGATTCTGCAACATGTATACTCACAAAAATGAGAAATTATATCCCATCTATGTATGATATATCAAAGTGCATAAATGCATTCTACTGTCAGGTATAACTAATTAAAACAAATAAAAAATTAATTAAAAAGTGAACTTAATACACCCCCCCCCACTAAACATCATGCTTAGCCTAGCCTACCTTAAATGTGCTCAGGACACTTATATTAGCTTACAGTCAGGCAAAACTATCTATCACAAAGCTGACTTTTTTTTTAAATTTTTTATTGTTGGTTGTTCAAAACATTATATAGTTCTTGATATATCATATTTCACACTTTGATTCAAGTGGGTTATGAACTCCCATTTTTACCCCGTATACAGATTGCAGAATCACATCGGTTACACATCCATCGATTTACATATTGCCATACTAGTGTCTGTTGTGTTCTGCTGCCTTTCCTATCCTCTACTATCCCCCCTCCCCTCCCCTCCCCTCCCCTCTTCTCTCTCTACCCCCTCTACTGTCATTCATTTCTCCCCCTTGTATTATTTTTCCCTTTCCCCTCACTTCCTCTTGTATGTAATTTTGTATAACCCTGAGGGTCTCCTTCCATTTCCATGCAATTTCCCTTCTCTCTCCCTTTCCCTCCCACCTCTCACCCCTGTTTAATGTTAATCTTCTTCTCATGCTCTTCGTCCCTACTCTGTTCTTAGTTACTCTCCTTATATCAAAGAAGACATTTGGCATTTGTTTTTTAGGGATTGGCTAGCTTCACTTAGCATAATCTGCTCTAATGCCATCCATTTCCCTGTAAATTCTATGATTTTGTCATTTTTTAATGCAGAGTAATACTCCATTGTGTATAAATGCCACATTTTTTTTATCCATTCGTCTATTGAAGGGCATCTAGGTTGGTTCCACAGTCTTGCTATTGTGAATTGTGCTGCTATGAACATCGATGTAGCAGTGTCCCTGTAGCATGCTCTTTTTAGGTCTTTAGGGAATAGACCAAGAAGGGGAATAGCTGGGTCAAATGGTGGCTCCATTCCCAGCTTTCCAAGAAATCTCCATACTGCTTTCCAAATTGGCTGCACCAATTTGCAGTCCCACCAGCAATGTACAAGTGTACCCTTTTCCCCACATCCTCGCCAGCATTTGTTGCTGTTTGACTTCATAATGACTTTTTTAATAAAGTGTTGAGCCCTTTCTGACCAGAGCTGTGTGGGTGCTAGAATTAAGATTTATTTTTTATTTTATGATGGTGCACAAGTATACCCATAAAACTATTCTGTTTTTCACTTTCAGTACAGTATTCAATAAATTACATGAGATGTTCAACACTGCATTGTAAAATAGGCTTTGTTTCAGATTTTGCCCACTGTAAGCTAATGGAAGTGTTCTGAGCATGTTCATGGTAGGCCAGGCTAAGTGATGATGGTCAGGAGGTTAGGTTAGGTTAGGTGGTTAGTCGGTTATAGGTGTTAAATGCATTTTCCACATGTGACATTTTCAATTTACTATGGGTTTTCTGGGATGTAACCCCATCATATGTCAAGGAACATCTAGATTTAACAAGAATATCACCCGGGTTTTCATGAAAAGCATAGTGACTGCTCCAGAAAGCAATCCACTGGGAAATGGAGGCCGCCAGGCCCGGGTCATAAACCACGGTCTGAAAGGACACAGTGGGTTCTACTTCTTCATCTACACTGTAGTTTTGATCTACTCATCAGGACAACCTGCCACTACCCTCTTTCCGAAAATTTTCAATGGCCCCCCCAGACATATCCTAAATTTCAGAGCTTCTAGGGGCTTCCTGGCCACACCCTGTCTGACCTGGCTCATTTCTCTCTCTGCACTGTCTGTTTCAGTCAGCTTTTTTTTTTTTTTTGCTGCCGTGACCAAAAGACCCGACAAGAACAATTTTAAGGAGGAAAGGTTTATTTCTGAGCTTACAATTTCAAAGATCTCAGTCCATTAGATGGCTGGCTCCATTCCTTGGGGAAAGAGATAAGGCAGAACATCATGGCAAGAAGGGTGTGGTGGAGGAAAGCAGGGGCCAGGAAGCAGGGAGGCAGAGCCCTGCTCAGCAAGGACAAAATATATAACCCAAAGGCTGTCCCACAATGGCCCACCTCCTCCAGCCACACCTTACCCATGTGTAGTGACCACCCAGCTGATCCCTAGCCTGGGATTAATGCACTGACTAGGGTAAGGCTCTCACAACCCAATCATTTCACCTCTAAACGTTTTTGCACTGTCTCACACGTAAGCTTTTGGGAGACACCTAATACCTAGACCACAATGGCTTCCATCTCTGACAATACCCACTGCCACATCCCCCACTCACCCCCATTCCCACTGCCTGCTTCTTCTCCTGACAGAATCCCCCTCCAACTCACTAGCTTCCTGTCTCCTCTCAGCTAACTTCTACTCTATCTTGAAGACTACTTCCAATGTCCCCTCTTTCATGTGAGAGGTGTCCCCTACTGCTTTCCCCCCCATCCCAGGCTCTTCCTCCACTCGGCAGCCTAATCTCAAAATCGTCCTGTAACTTCCAAAGCTCCCTAAAAACCATATCAGAAGCCTCACCTTATGGCTCTAAAACAACCATCTATGTGCTGTCTTTCTCCAGGGACGAATTTCCATAAGGAACTTCTTTAGTATCCACAGTGCCTATCTCAATGCACAGCACAATGGTGCCAATAATAATAAAAAAAGAGTCAACTTTAACAGAAGACTAAAAAATGGGAAGGTCCTAAGGACTCATAATGTCATGTTGGTAAAAATTATTCTAATAACTGAAATCTCAATTGGTGTTATAACCTCAGTTTACTCCAATGATGAGTATTGGTTCCTACATACAATTTAACTTATAAAATGTTCATTTATTTTAAGTTTTCATGTATTGCTATTGAAATGCCTCTGGTATGTATATGCAGTGGTGGTGGTAGGGGTGGCTCTTCAAAAATACTAAAAACATTTAAATAAAAAGAAGGGGGAAAAAAACATTTTGAAAACGCTACCACACATGCCAGAATAACTGTTAATACAAACAGGCCCTTTCCCCACTGTAACCGGGTCACAAGTAATGGCTCACCTCAAAGCAGCCGCAGCCACACTGTTTACTCTCTACTTGGGGCTTAAAAGCATTTTAGTTGATGAACAGGCCCTGAAGCAGAAACTTCTAAACCCATGCTAATGCCCAGCAGAGCAGTAACTTCTTTTGATTAATTTACCAGTACTGAAAGCAAAAGAAAGACATCAAACCATGTTCCGTACTAAACAATTAAACAAGGGGCCAATGCCTCCAGTGTGGTGTACATCAGGATGAAAGCTGGATGGGGTCGAATGAAAAAGCAACAAATATCTTACATTGATTAATGCTTATAGGATTTTTCCCCTTGAATGTCATAACATTTCATTCAATGGTCAAACCAAAGAGTTTATATAACATTTAAAATAGAACAAAGTTCCAGAAAGCTAAAGGAACTTCAGATGTGTCATGAGGAGAAAAATCAGGTCACTCCAAACAGTTCTAAAGAACATTCAAAACAGTTTGGCAGAACTCTGACCAGTTTGCTGAAATACCTTCAACATGAAATTGCATAGGGGAAAAAAATCTTATCACCTCCCTCCATCGGAAAATAACTTTTCTGCTGTGAGTGACATTTTCCTAATTTAAGCTATTTAGCCCATTCACAATGTTCAGTACTCTCCATGTGTCTCGTTTTTGAAAACTCCGAGTGAAAACAAATATAGTTATACAAGTAAACCTCTACGTGGTAAGCATTTTTCAAATTGAAATTTAATCATTTTGTGTTTCACAAACTAGAATGAACTACAAATATGCCCGCAGTTAATCTTCATAGAATTTCTGGGTGATTAGCTGTATTAGTTTATAAAAATCCAATAGTCTCTTTGCAACAAAACCAAAACTTATTTCAAACTTGTAGAAAATTATCAGGACAAAGCCAGCTAAAAAATGTCAGCTTATTGAAAAGTCATGTCCCGAAGGAAAATTTCTCAGGTAATTCCATATTTTATTAACCAACATATTGGCATGTTTTTGGGCAACTCACTACTACTCTGCCCTAATACATAAACTGGAGATGATGATACATAATTTATAGAATTGTTACAATTAAATGAAATATTATCTATAAAGTATAAATCCTCAAATTTTACCAAATTAAATTCTTCTCCCTACACTCTGTAGTAGATATATTCCAAAATCCCCCAGTAGATGCCTGAGACCATAGATAGCACCAGCCCCTATAGATGTTACTTATTTTCCTATATAAGCATACATAATTTAATAATGTCTTTCCTATCTTAAGCACTTATCATGTAACGTAACCATAACTTTTGCAGTTTGGGGTCTGATAGCAAAACTTGTTCAACTGTCTTTTTCCTTCTTCACAATTTCACAGATAAAAGACTCTTTCTTAACCATAGACCTTAGCAACTGCAGCATGATTTTTTTCTTTCCTTATCAAGTTGTAAACTTTCACCTTTTCCCTTAATGGAAGCACTGGCCTTCTTTTGGCATATCCATCTTGTTGACATGACAACTCTTGTGCTTTGCTACTATTAATAAATAAAATAAGGATTACTTGAACATAAGCACCACAATAGTGAGACAGTCAATCTGAGACAGCTACTAAGTGGCTAACAGGCAGGTAACATATACTGCATGG
Source organism: Marmota marmota marmota (assembly GCF_001458135.2). NCBI lineage: Eukaryota > Metazoa > Chordata > Mammalia > Rodentia > Sciuridae > Marmota > Marmota marmota. The sequence goes on from NW_025999942.1 coordinate 1,071,356, forward strand.
ATACTCAGGACAAAAGAAAGATTCATTTTCCAGGCAGGATGGCATGATATTTAATCATACTACTCAGAACACATACAATTTAAGGCTTATGTTTATTTCTAAAATTTTTCACTTAATATTTTTGGACCACAGTTGACCATGATTAACTGAAACTGTAGAAAGTCAAACTATAAATCAGAGGCAGCTACAGTACCCCCAGTCTATGCTAAACTATTTGCAGAGCATTCCCCTTACTTGGTATGCATCCTGCATATGCCTGATTCCTCGTCCATGTTAAGCCTTATCACCTCTGTTCTAGTATAATACAGTATCATAAAGGTAACTTCACAAGTAGCTAGATAGGGCAGAGATTGTTCTGCAAGGATGTCTTAGTCAGCTTTGCATTGCTGTAAACCCAATATCTGACAAGAACAACTCAGAGGAGGGAAAGTGTATTTTGGTTCATAGTATCAGAGGTTCAATCCATGTTGGGCCAACTCCATTGCTCCACGCCCAGGGTGAAACAGAACATCAGGGTAGAAGAGCAAGGCAAGGAATGCTGCTCCATTAATGGCAGCCAGGAAGCAAAGAAAGGGAAAAGGGGCCACAGGGAAGATGCATCCTTCCAGGGTATGCCCCCAGCCAGTGACCCACCTCCTCCAATCATGCCCCACCTGGTTATAGTTATCACCCAGTCAATTTATTCAAGCTAGGATGAATCGATTAGATTACAGCTCTCCCAATTAAATCTATTCACCTATAAATATTCCTGTATTAACACAGGAGCTTGGGGGGGACACTACATATTCAAACCATAACAAAGGGTTATCAGGTATGTGGAAGATACTAAAAAGCATATGAATAAAAGGATCTTTATGGTACCCTTTGCTACAACTGATACCCTTTCCAAACAATTAAATGGAAACCCTGTGTATTCTAAGCTCTCATAGAAAGACCACAAAAGATTGGAAATGCAAAGCTGAAAATGGACTCTTGTATTGACCTTCCCACATTCTGTCCCCTGTATGAAGATCTCGGAGCCCAAAGAGTACACACATAGGCATATTTACCTGCTCAAGAGCTCGGTTCTGACAGACTCCAATCCCCTAGTACAACAAATGGGTAAAATAAATGGGTTATGGATGAGGCAGACCTAAGTTCGTACTGATTCCCACTTTGCATTTTTCTTCTGCTATTTTAAGTCTTTTCAAAGATGGTGACACCATGCTCATTAAAAAATAATCTAAAAACTCTTGGGTGAGATCAGGAAACACAAGGAAGCAGGGCTCTCATCTTACGGAGGAAGTAGGAATACTCCAGAGAATGAACATGATCCTCAAAGGGCTCTGTGATTCCACAAAATAGAGCTAAATGTGTTCTATCTGAGATGTTCCAGTCACGGGGGTATTTTGAAAGCGCAGGCCAAAAAGCTGGAGATGCTATCACAATGTTTAAAGTAAAAATTAAGAAAGACCTATGAATTATTCCACACTGATTTTGACTCTGTAAAATTCAGCTTTCACTCTGACCTGTTTATACGGTTCTGTGTTTGACGCAGTTTTCTCCACTCTTCAGTTACAACTGTCAGATTTTTAACTCTTAAGGCAATGTATTATTAGGGCATAAATAACATTGGTTCAGGAGGAAAGTGCTGGTAAAGCTTCCTTTCAGTACCTGAACATCAAATGAGCAGGAAACATAGCAGACTTGACTTGAGTAATTTTTTTCTAACTAAAATGCAAACATTTGAATACCTATAATACACAAAGTGACCTCAAATATTTTACTACAAAAACAATTCTCTATACCAAGAAGACCAAACACTTCCTTTTAAGTTCAAATTCAAATTCTTTAATCAGATTTATTTTGCATAACTTTATTTACCTCTATGCTAGATTCACTCTCCTAATTTTCCAAATTAAATACCCAGTGAGATGCCCAGACCTAGTGAGATGCCCAGAATGTAAAGAATGCTTTACATTCACATCAACATCCAAATTCCTACAGACAGCTTGAAAGCTATGAACAAGACTTCCTTCTTTTTTACTGGGTATTGAATTCAGGGGTACTCAACCACTGAGCCACATCCCCAGCCCTATTTTGTATTTATTTGGAGACAGAGTCTCACTGAGTTGCTTAGTGCTTCACTTTTGCTGAGGTTGGCTTTGAACTCACGATCCTCCTGGCTCAGCCTCCAAGCTGCTGGGAAACCTTCCTTCTTATCACTAGAGTTTTTGTCTACTTTTAGGTTTTCTTTATATTGGGTTTGCTTTGTTCATTGAGACTGACACTAAGAATGTCAATGAGAATGCCAATTTCAGCTGGAAGAGTTAAATGAATTGCATTTACTTGGACTTTAAATTCTTTCTGAAAAGCATTATTTGCAGTGGCAAATCTCTTGAGTATTAAAGAGCATTTTGTTGGCGTTGTTTTGTTCTTGTTTGTTTTAGTACTGGGGATTGAACCCAAGGGCACCTTACCACTAAGTTACATCCCAGGTTCTTTCTGTTTTATACTTTAGGACAGGTCCTAGCTAAATTGCTGAGTGTCTCATTAAGTTGCTGAGGAGGCTGGCCTTCAACTTGCAATCCTCCTGCCTCAGCCTCCAGGTCATTGGAATTACAGATGTGTACCACCACACCCAGCTTTGAAGAGCATTTTTATGAAATCAAACTGCAAGGGTAAGAGATTTAGAGTGGGGTAAAACAAATAAAAATATGGAGTATAAACAGAAGGATTTAGTGTTGCTAGGATTCTGCCTAGCATTCTGTCAGATCTGGGGTGATCTATTCCCTTTTACCACCAACAACAAAAGCAACAAAAATACAATATTCCTAAGAAAACAGAGAATGCTTTAAAAACAACTCAAGTGTTTTTGTTTGCTTGCTTAAAAATAATATTACTTCAATAAACAATCAAAGGTCTACTAGCATTAAAATTAATATTAGGACTTACTACATTCATGTAATATTAATTTCATTTCTTGGGAGTACTATCCTTTCTTTGTATCAATTATATTTGGCTGAATTCCTATTTACCGGATACATAAACACCCCCAACACATCCCCACAAGACCAGGAAAATTACATGCTTGGTCACAGAGTAGATATGCAGTCCAGAGCATTGATGGATGTAGATCAAACAAGTGAAATATTCATGAGATAATCCTGTAAATGACACCAAATCAAATACTCATATCCAGTGTTTTGGACCAAACAGGATATAGACATAAGTTAATAATAAGTTGATTTTAACTTCTAGGCTGGCTCATCCTGCTGCTGAGGATGTCACTTCTCATTGACATTAACCAGCTTGCAGCATAATGCACATGGCCATTCACCATTCACGTTAGTTTCAGACAAAGAAGTGGAAAGGTAAATGATACAGCATTAGTTCCCAACCTCACATCCCAAATTCCAAAGGCAAATCAGAACAACTGGGCCCCCATCTACTGTTCTCACCTGTACTGACTTCAGTCAAATAATGCAACACTGTCATTTGCAACACTCTAAAGGTGTTGATTTTCCTTTTATTACCTGTAGGACATGGGGCTATAGCTTCTGAAAATATATCTAAGTGATATATCTTTTCTCCAAAATATAATCTGTGTCTGAGAATAAGAAATTCCAATATTTCTCTCTGGATGAATGCATTTTAATTGTGTAACATGTCTCATAATGACCTTTTTATTACAAACACCCTCTGAGGCAGGGAACTATCACCACAGTGGCTTGCTTTTTTTTTTTTTTTTTTTTTTTTTTT
>NW_025999942.1:1075752-1078965 GCF_001458135.2 Marmota marmota marmota
TTTTTTTTTTTTTTTTTTTTTTTGGTGTTGGGGGATTGCACCTAAGGCCCTTGCATACTAAGCATATACTCTACCATAGAACTACACTTCTGGTCCTCCATAATGGCTTTTGAGATTTTTACCCAATATCACATAAGGACATAGCTCAAGTAGGATCAATAGCATTATCTTGATTCCCAATCTAATTATTACCCCACTATTACTGCCTAATTATTAATATCATTGATGTAATAGAAATGTCATTTCAAAAGATGGAGCCATATGTATAAAAATTAAGCTTTTACTTTACCCCATTTTTGTATTTTTGAAGGACTAAGGAAACTGTATTCTAAATGAAATGTGCAAAATAAATATTATTTCCCATTTCCCAACATCATCTCAGACCCACAAACTTTCATATTTCGTCAGTTTGAACCACTCACTCATAGAAAGCAATGTACCAGACGGTGAGTGCAAGTATCAGTTTATTTTAATATTTCAGGGTTAAGTAGAATCTACTGCATTTACATTGGTTTACAAGCTGAGAAACTGAAAGAGAATCAGGCAACTGTCTAGGAAAATTCACACTCAGGGTAAATCCATTTCAATTTCTTCTCTGACAAGATCAAGGTACCTATTGGAAGATGCTAGTCTGTAAGAAATTACTAAGCCAGATCCATGGTGTTAATACAATTACTGGATTTAAATGTTTATGTTACACCAAATGACAGTATGTACTTTTCTTTCGTAAGTAATAAATGTAGTTCCAGGATTAATTTACCTCCTACGACATTTCAAAATACTTTCCTTATAACTTGAAGAACTCTTTCCACAGACAGTCCATCAATGAATAAGTCAACTGTTAACTGATAGTATGGGTGTTCTGCAGAGGACCTTCACCTCATTCATCAATATAAGTTTTCATAACTAATTAGCATTCTTGCCAAGGTTAAGAAAAACTCAGCAACAGGTGAAATGGATGAAATTGATCAACTTGTTGAAAGCTTCATAACAAATCACCACAGAGCTCTTTCAATGGTGCTGCTCGACACCTCAGAACACATCTGTCTAAGATTTCTTTAAGCTTTTCCTGTCCAACATATGCCAGCACCTGATGCAACATCTACCATTACAAATGAAAAACATGACTGGTAATTTCCATGTATAAAAGCGAAGCTGTGCTCCAAGAGTCTTATGACCACCCACTATGGGAACACTTCTCCTTAGGCCCTTCCTTTTCTTGACTGGAGCATCACCACCCTGCTTGAATTCTAGAATTCTCTTCATAATACCACCTCTCACGTTGTTACTTTTCTAGGCCTTCTGTAACATGCAAAGAAAATTTTAGAATTTTTTATGGGATTTAAATTCTATATTAGGGTAATTTCAGGTTACCAGAATAGTTAAATTCTCTTTTAAATTTGAGAACTGGGAATGTAGCTCAGTGGCAAAACACTTGTCTAGCATGTGTGGGGCCCTGAATCAGATTCCCAGACCCACAAAAGAAAATATAAATAAAATAAAATTCTTAATACTTAATCTTTGGGGGGTTGGGGTTGTGGCTCAGTGGTACAGCACTTGCCTAGTACATTTGAGGCCCTGGGTTCAATCCTCAGCACCACATAAAAAAATAAATAAAATAAATAAATAAATATTATAAATAATATAATCTTTGGGTAAGACATACAAAGTGACTAAGAAGTGTTCTGAGCATGATTAAGGCAGACTAGGCTAAGTTACGATGTTTGGTAACTTAGGTAAATTATCTGCATTTGTAGCTGACAATATTCTCAACCTATAATGCGTCTATTGGGAGGTAACACCGTCATAAGGTAAGGAGCATCTATACTGTTTTACCTATGCATATATACCTATGGTGAAGTTTACTGTCTACATTAGGCACAGTAAGAGATTAACAACAATTAATAATAAGATGGGAAATTATAATAATATACTACAATAAAAGTGACATGAATGTGATTGGTCTCTCTCTAAATATCTATTGTGCAGTACTGATTGAGGTTGGGCTCAGGTACCCAAACCACAGAGAGCAAAGCTGCAGATGAGGGGGAGAAATACTTCTCAAAGAATCCCCCATCTCCCATGCTGCAACCTGCTCCCTGGGGAAGAAGACCTGTGCTAGACAGCAGCCCTTCTTCACTGGCATGCATTGCACATTGTCCCACATTCTGCATCCACTAGACCCAAAAGGTCCATCTGCCTTCTCTTAGACCTTCAAGGCCACCTCCCAACCACTGCTTTATCCATCTACTCTGAAATCCCTCATTTTGAGTTTCCAATACATATTTCTCAGAATAAGTGACCCCTAGATTCACCACTGAGAAGAGCGGGGAGATCAGTTAAGTCACAAAAGTTTGGGAATTACTGCATACTACATATCCCCCTTTTGAAAACTGAAAATAAATACAAACAGGAGAGACACTTTAATGGTAGTGAGGAGAAAGCACAAAACATTTTGAGAATCATGGAGCATCAGTTTCTAATTTGCCCCTAATTTGTCAAAACACCTTCTTATGATGTCATAGGACACTAACTTAGCGTCTGTGTTGACAGATGGTCTTCGCTGACATTAACAAGACACTTTTCACATATACATTATCTCCTATTCCTTATGTGCAGATTGAGCATTTGATTCTTACAAATACCTACAAGGGGGGTTGCTGGGGTTTTCATCAATAAACATCTGTTCCTCCCATCCTGAAAGTTCATGACAATGACGCCATGAGAGGAAGGGATGGCACCTGCCCCCAGGCACCAGGGATATTGACACAGACACCTCAGGAGCCTTGCCATGCTCACACAATTAAAGGGAGCAGATCTGGCCCCAGAACTCAGTTCTCCCAATTTCTTGGTAGAGTTTTCCCTACCAAATGCTACGATGTCAAATTCTCATTTTTAAAAGGTTACATTTTAATAGAAAACCAAATACAAAAAACAAAAAAAAAAAAATAAATAAAACATTTTTGGTATAAAAGCTGATGCAAATATGCTCTGGGTAGTACATCTTGAACTTATAATGACCTTTGTCCTACAGAAAACAGCAATGCCTAATCTATTCTTGGATTTTTTATTATGCAGTAGACAGGACAATGTTAGTATAAAACACATTGTTAAAACTGGACAGAAACAGTCTGAATAAACTGTTGTAAACCTTCAATAAAATGAAGAGGTAACAAAAAAAAAAAAAAAAAAAAAAAAAAAAAAAAAAAAAAA
>NW_025999942.1:1078980-1176677 GCF_001458135.2 Marmota marmota marmota
GACCACTCCGTCTCTAACACATTGTTAAAACTGGACAAGAACAGTCTGAATAAACTGTTGTAAACCTTCAAAATAAAATGAAGAGGTAACAAGAAAAAAAAAAAAAAAAAAGAAAACCAAATAATGCCAACTTTTCTTAGGTTGTAAATTTAATAACTAAAATGTTGCTTGAGTATTTGTTTCAGCTACTTCAGGAATACTCTGGGTACCAAACTCATTATTTGCAAATTACTAAGTAGGAAGATAATTTCAATGTCTTAAGAAACTAAGTAACAATCTGATTTTGACCTTGCACATCATCAGCACACTTAGAATATTAGATTTATATCCAGTACTCAAAAAATTTCCAAGATTTTTTTGGAACTGGTTAATGATTTTAAAACTAATTTCTTAAGACAAAGCTCTTTCTTATAAAACTAAATTTGAGGAGCTGAGGCTATAGCTCAGTGGTAGAGCATTTGCCCCACATGTGTGAGGTCCTGGGTTTAAACCTCAGCACTACATGCACACCCACACCCACAATGAGAAATTGTAAACTCTCTTAAAAATATTCATTTTTTTTATCGTAGTTCTTAAAAGATGTTTTAAAGTGACTTATTATTAAAATAGCCTATATTTAAGAAAAGTTGACTAGTCTTATGAAAAGAAAAGAATGTTTAAATAATTGGCTTCCATCATGTGGCCAAGATGTGTAATATTCCCACATTCTTCAGCTCTTTGGGGTAAAATATTAAAGGCTTATGTAACATAATTACTTTAAATTTCCTATTAGTCACTAACATACCAAATTAGTTTAGGACTAACCCAGTTGGACCTTAATGTCCATTTATACACTCAAGAATCCTTCAGCTGGATCCCTAAAGCCTGTGCAACTCGACCAATATGGAATTCATTATCTTTCCTGACAAATCGGAATTCCCATCTATAATCCATCTCATGGGTACTGACAGTGACCACCCACTCCATCAAGCCACCACAGTGGAATCAATTTCTCCTTCCTCCTATTTGGATTTTCACCCTGTTGATGATGACTCCCACATTTAATTCAGGACCATCTGTTTGAGTAACCCCATGATGGCTATCTCAATTCAGACCTTCATCATTCCTACTGTTACATTCCCATCCTCCCTATCATTGCATCAATTTCTGCCAATAACCAATTTTTAACTACTTTATCTCTTAAACAGTAGAACTGAAAATTAAAATAGACACTGCTGGCCATCCTTCCACAAAAATTATTCATCTCTTTCACTGATGAGGATAAGCAACGTAGGTGGCCCCTCATGGGCTGCCCCTTGCAGCAAGCTGCAGTCCAATGGATACTTCCAAATGCTCTTCTTTGGCATTTTGGTGCACATTTCTTCTGTCCACGTGGGTTCTGCATTTTACATTATTTTCCCCAGTTGTATTGGTGTGCGTTTTCCAAGCTGTATCCCATTTTGTTATTTCCTGCCTATATTTTAATCTCCTTAAGGTATAATTATAATATTTCCATACTTCCAGATTCTTGAAATCAGCCCTGATTCAGGATCATCTGCCAACCTCATGAAAGTTCATTCCTCCTTAAATAAAATGTGATGCATCATACAATCCCCCATAAGATTAAGCTGCAAGTGGTTACCCTGTCATTTATGTTACATTTTATTTACTGCTTTCACACTGTTTTCCATCTGTGTGGCTCTTCTCCAAACCAAGCTGAATTTATTTCGCAATAAAACAAGTCAAAAATTCCTATAAAAATAAAAAGAAAGATAAAGAAAAGGAAAACCTCTGTCTATGCTATATCAAGGCTCTGCTCATCTCTTCATTGACAGCAAACAATTAAAACCCACATTCTTTTAATCTTTCTGCTCCACACTCTTTTGTTCCAGTATGATTCAGTGATGGAGAAAAAAAATTCTTCTGCAAACAGGAGCCTAAGGTGGTGAAGTTCCATTTAGGATAAAAAAGGGGCTAATTGGGACACATCTGAAGCCTCTGAGGAGCAAATGGTGGCTTCTCTTGGCTCTCCCCAGCATCCCCAAGATGCCTTGGGACCCGTGTTAGCAAGTGCCACTGAAGTCTAATACTCTAGCACTCACACTCCGTGGCTGAGATCAGACCTTGCAGACACCTGAGAGAAATACCAGACATTTCCTTCCTCTTCTCAAATGCATGATGTGACTCTCCTGCTCCAGAAGAAAGGGCTTTTATTCACCAGTTCCACACACCCATGTATTCCAATCAGTCCTCCATCCTGCACTCACCAACAAAGTAGGAAAGGTTTCCTTAGGACAAGTCCAATTTCCAGTTTAATAATGTACACTGATTTTTAGAGTTCGAAAGTTTTGGTGTTTTCATGTTTCTTTTAAAAAATAAATTAATATTCTGATATCCCAGGCTGAACAGCTGCAACAGATGCAGACTTATCTTGCCACCTCATTAGAAGAAACAAACAACCCTAAATCTTGTATTACATCCCAGAAGTTGTCAGCCTGAAATAAAAGCTGGCACAGATCCAAGTGGCATGTGCCCTTGAGTCCAGTCATTCTGCCTGCAGTTCTTACATATGTAAATTGAGAAACCGTCAGCAGAAGCAAGCCAGCTGAAAACATAAGTGTTTAGGGTACACAGACACATTTGTGGGGCCTCCAGGCCCAGGCCTCTTCCCACCCTTCACCACAAATCCCTTCCTGCTTCCTACTCTCCACCCCCCTGCTTGTCTCCCTCCTCCCTTTCTCCATCCCATCACAACACATTTTTATCATTTACTGCTGGCTGACTTCACATGCCCAGCTACGGTGGTAGACCTCAGAATGAGAATTCAGGATGTAACAAAATTCCAGAGCCCTACAGCCTTCTTAAAGATCAAACTTCAGCAACTACCAGAAAAAAAGGGAGGGGGTGGTATGAGAGGTAGCAGAGAGAAAGTGATCAAACAAGGCAAAAGCAAACATTTCACACCTATGTCCCAGAATTTGCAATTAGTGTCAGTGTTTGTGAGGAGTCTTTGGGACTTCCCAGCCCACCACTGAACTCCAGGGCATCCTGGATCCTATAGTCTTACCATAATCATCAGGGGGTCCAAGTGAGTATAGTTTAAAAAAAAAAAAGAATAATAGTAGTAACAATAAAACAACACCAACACAAGATGCAAACATTTGAGTTTGAATTTTAGCTCAGGCTTGAGTAATTTATCTTTGTGAGGGTCCATAAAAATCCCTGCCCTCTTCCCTTGCAGGGTTGTTTTGAGCTCTAAATGACATGACATACGTGAAACAAGATCTAGAATCGCTGTCTTCACTTCCTTGCCTGTTAGCCACTTTGTGAGCTACTTTTGTCCCTTCCTCCTCACTAAAACTCCCCTCCTGCCTGGCAGACACAAGCAAAAGAGTCATTATCTCTACATTTGGGTTACCTCTGCCATAGCTGACTTCAACACACATACATGTCCCAAGCTGAAAACTCACCCCCACTTTTGTCTCTTCCCGACTGACAGTCACCTCATTTCTCCTGGCTGGTTTGTTTAGTTATATTCACATAATACATTATTTTATCCTCTTCCATGATCAACTATATCCCGTCTGTTGATAATCATCTTAGACCAGAAATCAAAAAATTATATCCAGTGGGTCAAATCACGACATCAGCCTGTTTTTATAAATAAAGCTTTATTGGAACACAGACTTGTTCATTCATTCCTTCTTTTTGCAATGGATGACAAGTTTAGTAGCAGAGAAACCACAAAGCCTAGGATAGTTACCAATTGACACTTTGTAGAAAAAGTTTGCGAGCTTTCAATGCAGACCGGCTTGCTTTTGTGTCTCCAAGTAACCCTGCTGATCCTAGTCTCTCAGGCCCCACCAAAATGTCTTGACACTGGACATTTTACAAATGGTCAACTTGCTCTTGTGCCACATCTGGAGTTAATGGAAATGTGATTCTCACCCAGGAGCACAAGGTTCATCCCAGACAGAGACTTCTTTTACCATATGCATCTGGGACAAAGCCTGGGTCCATCCTGCTCCTACTTCCTAAATCTCTCCCTGTGCCCCATGCCTCTCCCTCTCCAAACTTTCCTCCTGCTGCCATCTTTTCTCTCTTGGAATACCATAAGAGCCTCCTATGTCCCTTTCCTTCCTGACTCACTTTCCTCTCACTTACTCTCCCTTACTGTCAGTTATTTTCCAACTCTTCCTTCTCTGTCAGTGTCCTTCAAGATATGGACACCAACTCTTCAGTTGTACTTAAAATCTCTTCTTGCTTGGTACCCATGAACCTGCATGAGGAATTCTTAGATGAAAAACTTTGAGAGAGGTTAAAAATTAAATAATTTAGACTTTAGATGCTATGCAGAACTCAAGTTCAATCTCCTTTTCTTGAGTCCTTCCAGACCATCAGATAGAATAGTTCCCTTGTTGTTTTCTGCCACTGCCTTGATTTTACCTCTATTAGAAATCTTATCACACAATTCATGATGATGATGATGATGATGATGATGATGATGATGATGATTTGTGGCACTGGGAATTGAACCCAGGGCCTCACGCATGCTAGATAAGCACTCTACCAAAAATAAATAGACTTGCCTAACTACCCACCTTTTTTTCACTTCTATTTTGAGACAGGGTCTCACTAAGTTACCCAGGCTGGCCTCAGACTTGTGATCCTCCTGCTTTAGCATCCCAAGTAGTTGGGATGTGTTGAGGTGTGTCAGAATTGCATCATAATTATTTGTTACTTTTTGTCCCCTCTACTAGGCTGTAAAGTTCCCTGAGGGTCAGGGCTGCTTCAAGCAACCTGGAAGCTCTAGTACTTTCCCTACTGGGTGGTATACAGTGGGTACTCAATAAATGCTTGCTAAGTACTTTGTAAATTGCAAAGCACTACAGAAATGTAAGTTAAAAGATGCTACTTAATGTTCCAGTTTACTACCTACTACTAGCCTCTAGACACAAGCTGATGATGGGAACAGCTGCTGATCAAGGATTTGGTCAAGTCCTTACACGAGGCCCTTCCAAGTACAGTCCCTGCGGTGGACCTAATTCCTTTTCTCAGCTGCACACAAGAGCCTTTCCGGCAGTGCTAAGCAGGATATAAATGGAGGCGAGGATAAGGATATTATGAAGAATGGCGATGCTTCATTTACACAGCAATTAACAACCCATACTGAAGTTTAGTCAATCAAACGTATTTGTTGCCTGTATATCACATGCTGGGCACTATGTTGATGGTGTTCATAACAGGCTTTTTATGGTAAAATAGAGGAGGATGAAGAAATGTAACATAAAGGGAAGTTAAAGGGTAATTTGACCTTCTTTGTATATTGGGAAAAGGTTATTTTACAAAAGAGGTAACCAGCTGTTCTCCATTGCCAACCAAGAAAAAATCAAAAGGATATGGGTTACTCTGTGCCAAAAAGTATAAAATTAGGTAAAAGAAATACACTGCTGACATCAAAGGGTGCTGAATACTATGCGTGGTTTACAATCTTATTTCCAGGCAGGGCTTTAAACTGCTTGAGAGGACCTGGGCAGTTCTTGAGGGAAGAAGATAGAATTGATACCTCGTTGGACTATGATCACTTTTAAAAATGTGGGCCCATATATAAAATAGATAAAGTGATTCAAAACTTTCAACTCCTGTATATCATTTCCTTTGGAAAAACTATTAAAACCTAGTACATGAGATGGCTGACCAACATGAAGAACAGAGTAACTGAGAGGTGACCACAAAATTGTCACAAATTAAAAGGCAATAAGGGGCTAGGGTTATAGCTCTGTAGTAGAGCACTTGCTTTGCCTAGCACATATGAGGCACTGGGTTCAATCCTCAACACCACATAAAAATAAATAAAATAAAGTAATTGTGTCCATCTACAACTAGAAATACTAAAAAAAAAGGCAATGGGGCTCTAGTTGTAAGAATGTAACTCTGGAATCTTGGAATCCTGATAACTGAGGTTCCTAGTGTCCTCTCAGTATATATGACCTATATGACCTTTTAGAAAATGCACAATGCATGCAGAACACGCCATGAAAAATGGAACACACACGTGTACATAGATATATGCAGACAGAAAGGGTCCATAAAGAAAAAAAGAAACCCAATCAATAAATGGGCAAAGGAACTGAACAGGCACTTCACAGAAGAAGAAATACAATCTCACTCCTTGGTAGATACACAAAGGACTTAAAGTCAGCATACTAAAGTGACAAAGCCACATCAATGTTTATAGCAGCACAATTTAAAATAGCTAAACTATGGAACCAACCTGGGTGCCCTTCAATAGATGTATGAACAAGCCACCAGTGAAACGCCTCATCATGTACAACCACAACAATGGGATCCTAATTAGAATAAGTTACATTCCATGTATATAGGTCAAAATATACTCTACTATTATTTATATCTGAAAAAAACAATTTAAAAAAAAGAAGTAACAGCAGTAACCTTAGGATGGTGACACCACTGGTGACATCTATTTTCTTCATTTTTGCCCCCAAATTCTACAAAAAGCATTTATTATTATTAGAGACAAGGTGTTTTAGTCAGCTTTTTTTGCTGCAGTGACTAAAAGATCTGACCAGAACAATTAGGAAAAGTTTATTTGAGGGTTCACGGTTTCAGAGGACTTAATCTACAGAAGGCGAGCTCTGTTCCTTAGGGCTCGAGGTGAGGCAGAACCTCAGGGCAGAAGAGTGTGGCAGAGGGAAGCAGCCCCAATCCACGCCCCAATTCCCACCTCCTCCAGCCACACCCTACCACTTCAGTTAACACTCAGTTAATACCTATCAGGGGTTAATTCACTGATTGGGTTAACTCTTACAACCCAATTGTTTCTCCTCTGAACCTTCTTGCATTGCCTCACACATGAGTTTTTGGGGGATGCCTCTTATCCAAACCATAAAACAAGGGAAGGAAAACTCTCTTTTCCAAAAAAAAAAAAAAATCTGACTAGATCTTTCTGGATAATATACTCCTTCATGTCATTTTTATCATGTCATTAATATTATGCTAACTTTTCTGTTAATCAGAAAACATGCAGTCAGATTATTTTCTTATTAGGCATTGATGACTTCCATGAAACAAGATGAGAATCTTCTATAATGCATCAAAAAGGCATGTAAAATCGCTGTTGAACAGCATATTATTCTTAGAGTTTACACATTCAATTTCTTATTTGTTTGGAAATTACACCACTGAGAATACGTATATATATGTATTTTTTTTCAATTTATTCCAGCTAACTATAATATGTCTGCCGGGGTGGGAACCCTGAAAGGGTGAGAATTTTGTACTACATTTTCAATAAATTTTTAATAACTTTCAAATGTTTATGCTTTCCAGGTTTATTCACACCTGTGGGACAAAAATAGCAATAACACAGGGTATGATGCATTCTTTTAATGCAACAGGCTAGTTCTTTTACTGGGTTAAACTATGTTTTTAAATATATATGATTTGTCATCCCTTTGAGAGCTGGTTGATCGATTCATAAAACATGGAATCTATTCTGTTATTACTTAGTGTGTTAGACCAATTCAGCTCTTAGACAAGCTGAAACATACTACAAAGGACACAACAGACCAAAAATATAAAGTACAAACCCACAAAACAAATGACTTCTTTAAAAAAATTCATTTACAGCAGTGAATATTCTTGGCCAGGAAGGACATATTAAAAAATAAATGCAGGAGACAGTTCACTTACTTATGTGAGCTATTAAAATTTAAGCAATACTTAGAGTTTTAGTACAACAATAAAGGGTACCTTGAAGATCATGTAGTCTCTTTTTCAGAGACAGGAAGTGGAGGCCTAAAGTCTGACAGGTTTGCTCAAAGAATCGTTAGCTGGTACCAACTAAGTCACTTCGTGGGGAATCTTCTGGATCCTGGTACAGGCTCCTTCCTGTCTGTGGTGCTGCTCATCTAGAAAGGACATCAAGTGGCATCCTGGAAGAGATCACCAGCCTCCAACTTCCAAACGTCTTTGGAAGAATGTTGTCTCCTTTCCCTATACACGAGGATTGGAGCAGGGAAAAGCCTAGTTCTCTGGACAAGGAAGACAATAACTTGGTTTTTCACTGAAGCAAAGGAGACGGAGCACTTTGCAGAAGCACAGGAGGCAAAGTCAAGAGGCAAGGAAGGAAAAAACTAGTGATTCAGAGAAACCTGAAACTCAAGATGACTGAGTTCTGAGAGAAAACACTGCCCCCTATGATTCCATTTTTAGGTTGTCACACTCAAGTCAACTACTTTCCTTTTCAGAATCTAAGCTTTTCACAACCTCAAATGTAACAGAAATAAAGTTCCAAATGTTCATAAGTTCTGTGGTGGACTCTAACTTTCTTTTGAGAAAAGGAACAGGCCTGTTGCTATACACAGTGACAGTGACGATGCACGTTCCATGTTTTGGGTGACACCTTTGCATTAGTCACGTCATGTGCCCCATTTCTTGTGCCTATTAGCTGCATTCTACCATATGTCCCACCACTTTTTTTTTTTGGGGGGGGGGGAGTACCAGAGATTGAACTCAGGGGCACCTAACCATTGAGCCACATCCCCAGCCCTTTTTATATTTTATTTATAGACAGGGTCTCCCTGAGTTGCTTAGGGCCTCACTAAGTTGCTGAGGCTGGCTTTGAACTCGAGATCCTCCTGCCTCAGCCTCCAGAGCTGTTGGGATTACAGCATGTGCCACCATGCCCAGTTCACTTTTCTCTTTTTAACCAAAGAGTGAGTTATATTCTACAAATTTGATTATGCCAACAGGAACATCTCACTAACCAGCTGCTGCACCCTAGCCATTTATATGAGCATTGAGGACACAGTACCCTCATCCAGAAAAATGAAAATTCAAGACTGGATGACATTTATCTTAAACTGCCAAAGGTGCTCGGAAAGAAAATGGGAAAAACTGCAGACACAAGAGCCCTATTAACTTATTGTTTTTAATACTTACTTTAATTCCTTCCTTTAAACAATTAATAAAAATCCAAGAACTCCTAAATGCTCCTTACATAGCAAGTAAATTGGGCAGAGTCTATATTTGGACTTCTTTACAGCATTCATGTTAGGTCTATTAAGCATGAAGGACCATAAAAAGCAAGAATCTTGACCTAAGAATATAGACTAAAACAAAGAAGCTTAACCCATAGGACAAATCAGCACGGTTTATATAATAATTGTGCATATGACAGATATTATGCCACTTGAGACTATAAACTCTAAGGGGGGCAGAAGCTAACATCCCACCTCTTGTTCACATGTTCATTGCATTTTACACACCAGCAGGAAACAGTGTAATAGTCTCCAGTCCCCACAGAGCTGAGCCTGCCAACCTCTACTTGTCCCCTTCTGTTCCTCAAAACTAAAGTCAATTAGATGGCGTTGACGACAACCCGTCTTCATGTGATGCTTGTGTGTAATAAATGAAATGCACCTTGAACAAAAACAAACTTGGGAAGGACCATATACTGTATTCCCTGTGGCAGGATTCACATAAGCATATTAAAGACTCAGGGGGAAAAGATCAATGTTAGCAGCTGCATATACTTATTTGCGCTGGGAAATTCTTCTTTTCACACTCCCATTAGCATCCTGAACAATTTCCCATTGACTGCAGTTTATGAAGTGGATGAGAACCAAAGTCTCATGCAGATCTTCTATGTTACCCCCAGTTCTAGCTGTTGTCCAGTTTAGCAAAGTCACAGAAAAGAGGAAACAGAAATCAAATAAAACAAACCAGCAAGAGGGGGCAGGACCAACTTTATGCAAACCTTGTTCGGGAACTATTGTTATTATTTATTATTGTTGTTTAATAGTATCAAATCCACAGAAAGATGTAGTTATCACCTCAGAGTTCAAATAAAAGACAACATCATTGGATTCAGACACAAATCCTGGTTATAAAATTCTCAAGTGTGACAGACTGGACAAACAAATCAACTTCTTTAAACTCCAGTTAAATGGGAACATTAAAGCTTGCTACAAAGGTTAGCATTAACTGAGGCAACATACAAAAGTACCTACCTCAGTGCCTGGCCATAGTTATGTTCCATTCCTCCCTAGTTCTCTGCAGAACAGAGAATCAAGGAGGGCAGGAAGGATAAGAGACAATCTCAGAAATAAGAGCAAGAACTTCTAGCCAGGCACAGTGGCACACTCCTCTTATCCCAGGGGCTTGGAAGACTGAGGCAAGAGGATCGCAAGTTCAAAGCCAGACTCAGAAACTTAACCAGACCCTAAGCAACTTAGCAAGATCCCATCTCAAAATAAAAAATACAAAGGGCTGGAGATGTGGTTCAGTGGTTAAGTGCCTCTGAATTCAATCTCCAGTACAAAATCAAAAACAACAACAAAAAAAACCAATAACAACAAGAAAAAGAGCTCTGAATTCTGCATTACAAGGTAATAATGAAACATGCTTAGTTTGTGCTCCTAATACAGAAACGGGGTGGGGGATGAGGAACAGTCACCAACTGAGGTGACTCAGAAGCATAGTTTTGTAAGGGTAACCCAAGAAACCAAGTGAAACCATGCACTTTCTAAGGGAGAGAGGGGTAAAAAGTGTCTCTAAGGTTATCCCTGAGCTTTTACAATGCAACAGGAAGAACATCCATCTGATACGACCCAGAAGGGAGTGACATTTGCACTCTGGAAAATGGTTTTCAGAATTAATGTTCATCTCAGTCACTTTCCAAGAACACCACATAGGGGTACTAACTACATGACAATTTCAGCCACACATGTCTACATATGTACAAATATGCTAATTCCAAATTCTCCCAATGCCCAGGAGGAAGTGAGGATGTTTATTAGAGAGCCCATAGAAGATTTTGGCTGGTCCTGTTTGCAGTTTAGCCATGTAATTTGCAAGCAAGGGTCCCCTTCTCACAGCAGTCTCAAATGCCTGTCAGCAATAGTGTGCTACAATCCCTGCTAAAAAAAAGTCCACTTTCTCTCTAAGGTAGACACATTTTATCTGCCCATCAAATGGATCAAATATCACCAGTAATCCTGAAAAGTAATATAAACTTTTTTTTCTGGCATCCATTCAAGATGCAGGGCTCATGTAGATAAAACAATAGACAAGACATCACTGCTACTTTTACCTCCATTTTTAAAGCAGGAAATATATTAGCCAGGTATTGTGCTAAGCACCTCACACTTGCAAAGACATGTCTGTGGGGCATCCCCTCAACATCCATGAGAAAACAAATGATTGCAGTCAATTCCTCCACAAAGCCCCCCAGCCCCCGCCCCCCCCCGAGCTGTTAAATAGTGGAGTCAAGATTCAAAGCCAGGTGTGTTTCACTTCAAAACCAGTTCCCTTCATCACTTACAGCTTCTGAGTTTGTTCACACCAGGAATTCAGATGCTGTTAAAATGTATTCTGAGTTTTGACATTCAATAAAAATTATGAAAACAGGTTTTAGTTTTAACTAAGTCAGACACAGTATGTGGTTCTTTGAAAGATGAGCCATATGAAAGTTGAGAGCAGGAAGGAACTTTGTAGGTGACCAGAGCCTCACTGCCCCCTTGAGCCACGATAACTCAGGGCATTCCTGAAGGTGAAGGTGAGTCGGTCACATGACTTCTGTGTGAGCTCAGGGTTCTGGCCAGTCTAAGATTTTCATCTGGGGTAGTCTCCAAATGTATAGATTTAGCAGAGTGAATGTTTTGTCCATAACTGGGGCAAATGGATAGGAAATTACAAAGGGGAGTATATTCCCAGTGCTTTGTCATACTTGAGGAAATGAAAGGATTTAAGCATATCTGGCCTGGATAAATATTTTCTCTATAAAAGTTAATCTATAATTACATTTAATGTGAAATATAATATAGAAAAACATCCCATGTGTTTTTGTTGCAGGAGGACACTTTATAGTTTGTGTTTTATTACTGGTCTGCAGCATGGCTCTGAAAAATCCCCTCTGGGGAAGTTTATTGTGGATAATGGCTGACTTTAGTCATGAGCATTTCCAATCATCTCAGACACAGGTTCTCATGGGCATGTGAGGGTATATCATGTTGTCCAAAGGCCTGTGATATTTGGTTTTTAAAATTGCAAATACAGCTCTACCATGTGGCAGCTCCTTTGGCCTTGACCAAAGAAAATACACATGTAGCAATGTGGCCAAAATCACTTATTGTCCACAGCATTTTGTGGAATGGTATGTTTAGTTTCCCAAAACACCACCAAAAAAGCTCAAAATTTCCAATACACTAAGCAATGTTTCTCAGACTACCCGTATTTGTCACATAGGTTTAAGCTTACATATTTATCAAGTTTTGGGGTTTCTCCTTCATACCATACTTAGGTCAGTTTTCATATAAATGCTCTCCTCTGATATCTGAGGGAAAATAATACAGAGGGAAACCTGGGCCAGGTGTTCTGTGGCTTGCTTACCCCAGCTCTCCATTACATGATGTGTGTGCCCTATTTGGAGAAGGATGGGGATACAATGTCAAAGATACCAGGTACTACACTGAAAATTAAGACAAAGAAAACGGAGTTGAAATGTCCACATAAATGTATGTGCCCATCCATTCCCTCCTCTCCATGGGGTGATTCTCAATTGCTTTTCCCTACTGAGTCTCTCCCAGCATTCCTGTCCTATTGCAGGCTATTTTTTCTGCAGACACTTTTAAATCTATCTTTCTTCCAGTGAGAAGAATTCCTTGAAACTGATAGAATCATCCCTATGTCCTTTCAAGCCACTGACAGTAGGCTGAATAAAATCCCCAAAGATGCCCACGTCCCTGGAACCTGTAAATGTTACCTTATACAGCAAAAAAAGATGTTTGCAGCTATACTAAAATTAAGGGTCTTGGTAAACAGATTACCTGGGATCACTCGGGTGGGCTCTAAATGTAATCATAAGTGTCCAGAGAGGGGTATTTTACTACAGAAGGAAGGTTCTGTGATGACAAGCAGAGACTAGAGATGCATTTTGAAGAGGAAGGATACTAATACACTTAAAATTTAAAAGAACCTTTAGAATTCAGTATCCCCTAGAAGCTGAAAAGCACAAGGAAAACAGATTCTCCTGGGAGTATCCAGTAAGAGAATAATTATACTGTTTTAAACCACTATGTTTGTGGTACTTTGCTGCAATGGCAATAGGGATCCAGTGCACCCCATTCCAGGTCTCACCTACCCTTCCCCTGCCTCCTCCCCTCCATGTGTTTTACACACTTAGTTACAGTGACATCTGTATGTCCCTTCTACCTTCTACCACAGTGTACCTAAGTTTCTGAATTTTAAAATATTACAAACTGCTTTATACAAATTAGAAAATTACTTTACAAAAGAATCCTCCTTAAATGAAATTTCTTTAAATGCTCAACATCACTGAAACATTTGAAATAAACAAATCCGAAATGCTTTACTCTAGTTTTCTACTTAATGTATGCCTGTCAATATACTAAAGATAAATATATATTCAGTGTTTCCTTGTCAAGTCATTCATCCTTTCTGAGTTTCTGTTGTTGTTTTTTTTAACCAGAAAATGGCACCACTATATGAATGGAAAAAAAAAATGACACATAAAACTCCTAGTTAGTCCTGGAACATTGTGAGTGTTTAATATATAGTGTTATCACACAGCACATGACATCTGGCCATAAGGCCATCAAACTGATCTTTCATGGTCCTTTAGGAGATATAACTTAAAAGCCACAAGAATGATCTGCAAGCCAGAAAAGAAATGAGTCTGATTTCTTGTTAGTCTCACCATATGTATGTTTATGCCCATTTCCCCACTGGCTAGTTTCCTTTTGATGAGATGACATCAATATCAAGAGTCATGGCTGGATACCAGAAACAAGAAAGTAATCTATAGTGCAGGGACTGAAATAGTAATGAGGAACGGTTCTTATATGAATGTTTGTAACAAAATCAGAGTGGCAGAAAGAGGCAAACAAAAAGTCACGTCGCAAGCAACGTCCCACAGCTAACTGAGGGAGCGTGCAAAGTTCCAGGAATAAACTCAGAAAAGCATCCAGCAGGACAGGGTCAAAATGTTCACCATTAAGGCCAGTTAGAGCACTGTGCCATTTGACTATGTTTGATGGAAGACATTGGGGAGTCACCGGCCTGCTCAGCCAGATTTATCTGAGAGCCTTCCTGGTGGCCTAGTCACCTCAACCAATTTAATACCCACAGTAGGAAGTGACCAGAGCTCCAAGACAATCCTGGATTACTTTCTTCACTCTAGCATCCTGATGAAAGGTGCTCTCTGGCGTGCTTGCTGCTGGTCTTCAGTCTCTGAGGCCTCGAAACACTTGCCTCAGTGGGTCACAGTCAGCATGGACTGCTAGCCAAGAGTCTGGCAAAGATCTTGAATTCCATCATGGTCAACCATCACCATTACTAACCCTGATCTGCATGACACTCAGACTTTGCCCCACACCTCTGTATCCATCCTCACTGTTTAAAGATGAAATTTTCTGTATGTCTTACCCAGACACATGACCCCAGGGGACAGGAAATAGAAAGCAAAGTTAATGAAAACTGGAAGAATCTCCACTGGAGAAGGAATACTTCTTCAGGGTGACAATGGCCTTCAGAGGTGACAGTAATAGAGAAATCAGCATTTATCACAGTGTCTTCAAATGTCACACTCTCTGACAGATGGCAGGCTCTAGAGGGCAGGGAAAAGGTCTAAAGCATATAACATTTACTCTCTAGAGCCCAGCAGAAGGATTGCCAGGTAATAAGTAGAGCAGAGGAAAGGGACTAGGGGAGGGAGAAGGAGAAGGAAAGGAAAGGGGGGATACTTGGGAATGAAACTGACCAAATTATATTTTTAGTTTGTGTGCATGGATGAATATAGAACAACAAAACCCACATTATGCATAATTATAATGCAAAAATAAAAATATGAAAAAAAGTACTTCAATCACTTGTTTATTCCGAGAACACTTGTTTATTTAAGACACCTAGAAACTGGGATGACCAATGGTGCCTTGAACTAGTATAGGATGAAATTAATCTGGACCTTGTACTGATTGTCTACACTGGATTGTCCACACCTTCATGGACCCAACCTCTTGTCAATGGGTCTACAATACTTTAAGGGCATGGAACTGATTTTCACGTACTTTTCCAGCCCCACCCGACTAGAAGGGGAATACAAGAGCTATCTGGTTCCCTTCCTTACTCTCAGGAAATGTCCTAAGATCTAGACATCAGCCATTATACACCAAAGAACCATAAGTCAATGTGAACTTTAGAAATGGAAAAATAACAGCAAATGGGGCCATTGGGTCTTTTTGAAAGCAGTTAGTATACAATAAAAACTTATGGATTTCATAACTTATGTTGCCCTGAGTATACTTTTAGGCTCCTCAGGCTCTCGTTCACAATTTGACATTAGGAAATGTTGCCCCAGGTTTCCAGTTCACCCTCTTTCTAACTGACTCATCCACAGGTTATATTTCTGCAGCTCATACAGCAACAGCCATTACAAATCTATCCCCAGGCTATAGCTGTCTCCTGAATGTTTGGCATTTATATTCAATTACCTTCTGGAAATGCCTGAATATTGTCACAGAGCCCTCTTGAATGCAGCACAACTGTATTCATTTTCTGCGGATGCATAATAAATTATTATAAACTTAGCAGCTTATAACAGCACCCATTTATTAGTGACCTTACACAGTTATGTAGGCCAGAAGAGGTCCAATATGGCTGAGTTTCCTCCTTAAAGCCTCTCAGGGCTAAAATCAAGGTATTGGCCAAGCTAGGTGCTTATTTGCACCCCAGGGTCCTCTTCCCAGCTCATATGGCTGTGGAAGAATTGAGTTCCTTGTAGTTGCAGAACTGAGTTCTTCATTTTTATGCTGGATGCCATTTGGGGACACTCTCAGTTCCTAGAGGTCACCTGCATCCCATGTAGCCGCCTCCTTCAAACAAGCAATCAAATCCTACTTATTTTTAGAATCTCTGTTCTCTCAAATCAGGTCAATTATTGAATGATTTTGTGGTGCTGGGTATGGAATCTTACACATGCTAAGCCTGCACTCTACCTCTGAGTTACATCCCCAGTCCCCTCAACCCAGATTCATAGGACTTGTATGATAGGTCGGATAATCTCCCTTTCTTAAAGTCAACTGTACCACATAATAGAATCTAATCTAGGTAAATTGCATCATACTCATAGTCTAGAGGATTATGCAGAGGTTATCTACCAGTGGGTTTAATCCTGGTGCCATCTTGGAAGTTGACCCAGGATCATGACTATGAGCAAACTCATCTCTCCCTTTCTTCATCCAGCCCAAACAACAACAATCACCTTAGTATCCATAGAAATAGAGAGAATTCTCTAGCTACACAGACCCTCCACTGGAGTTAAAAATAACAATAATAATAAATAAAATCTGCTAGATGATGCATTAAGGGAATATTTTTTTAAAAAACCCAAAGGGAAAGAATGGAAAAAGATATGACAGGCAAATGCTAACTAAAAGAAGGGCTAGGGAGTAGCTAAGTGGTAGAGCCCTTGCCTAGCACGAGCAATACCAACCCCAGCACTGCAAATAAATAAATAGAAGACACTGAATGTAGCCCAATTAAAACAGAGTTAAAGGCAAAAACACATTACTAACAATAAAGAATGTTATCTCATTAGCAAATACTAGAATATAAAACTACAATAAGTAGATACCATATCATACTTGCAAGGTTGGTAAAAATTATAGCACCTTAAAAACAAGTCCTGGCAAGGATATGGATTAGGAAAGCTTTTATACACTCCTGGCAATTCGCTTAAAGATATTAATTTTGTATTATTTAGTGAAGTTTAAAATGCACATTCTCCACTACTAAGCAATTCCACTCCCAAGCATTATATGCTAGAAAAATATTTGCACCAGGAGACATTTACTATTTTTGTAGCTACGCTGTATGTAGTAGTCCAAATCTGGCAACGAGCCAAATGTCTATTATCAGGAGAATAATAAAATAAGTTATGGTAATATTCATACAATGAAACTTTATGCAGCAGTGAGAATGAATACATTCCAGATACATGAATTAACATAAATTAAACTCAAGTAACCTTGAACAAAATAAGCCATGTTGCAGAAAATGGTACAATTTCATTTACGTGTATTTAAATATGGAACAATGGAAATCAATATGGATCAGACAGGTAGAAACTATGAAGAAAATTCAATGAGAACAGTTACCTCTGTGGGACAGATTCAGGATATGATGTTAGGCACACGGGGATCTTCAATAGCCTTAATAAGTTTGGGTTTCTTGATTGGGGAATGAGAAAGAAATATTTATTTCATTGGAGTTTTCGGGGTCATATATAGTTTTGTCTGCATGTGTGGAGAAAGTTTAAATAGATAATTAACTAATGAAAAACAATGTATTAATGCCTAGTGTGTTACTAATAATTAGTACTCTAAGAGCACAGGAGAATCCCTTCCTGCTAGCACAAGCAGAAAGGGTCTTGTGAAAGCACTGCAGGAAATAAAGGCTCAGAAGTGACAAACTACACAGAATGTGTGGGGGTGCAAAAATATGCCAGTCTTGTTGGTCAGAAAGTCTAAAGAGAAAAATGGAGTGCAAGGTTGTGACCAATAATGAAGTGACTGTAATCCCAGAAAAATGCAGATACTCCCATGGGATGTAAGGGACCTCCCAAGGGCTTTGGTCAGAGAAGTCCTAGGACAAACAGTACTTTAATAAGGATCTTGAGGTGACATCTTTTGACAGAGGCCCTGAAAACAAATAGGACTAAATACTGCCATCAAGAACAAAGGGAAAACTGACCTGAGGAGGTCACTCAGGAACAGAGGACATCACTGTAAGAGGATTCAGAGCCAGGACTCCCACAGTGAGATGCCACCACATGTCCATCACAATATCCAAAGCCAGTCAGTCACAGGACATAATATGAAGGCACATGATAACCAGCATGGGAGAGGACATGGTAAGATTAGAACCCTGAACACTGCTGGTGGAAATATAAAAGGGGTAGCCACTATGGAAAACAGTGTAGTGGTTCCACTGAGCCAGATGTTCCACCCCTATACATCTGGCAGAAAGCAAAAGACACATCTACAAAAAAACTTGCTTATGGGTGTTCATGGAAGCACTATTCATCACAGCCAAGAGAAGGTGGATCAACCCAACAGTCCATCTACTTAGCCAAGAGAAGGTGAATCAACCCAATAGCCCACTACTTGATGAACGGATAAACAAAATGTGCCATGTCCATATGATGAATTATTATCCATCCCTATGAAGGAATGAAGTACTGATAACGATATGTCATGAATGGACCTTCAAAACATTATGCTAAGTGAAAAAAGCCAGACACAAAAGACCATATGTTACAGGGTTCTGTTTCTGTAAGATGACCAGAATAGGAAAATTAATAGAGACAGCTGGACTGCACAAGTGTACATGGTTTCTTTCTGAGGTGATAAAAATGTCCTAAAATTGATTGTGATGATGGCTGTATATGTCTGTGTACTAATGAGTTGCACACCTAAATGGTGGAATTGTTTAATATGTGAATTGTATCTCAATAAGGTATTATTATTATTCTTTAAATATATAAATAAGAAGGTGCCCATGGCTTGGATTAGTCTAAGTCAGGGCCTCTGTCCCCAGTTCAATCATTAGGTCCAGTCTGGAGATATACCATCTAATCAACACCCATAGGACTTTTATGAACATTTAATAAGAGGAGATCTGGGCATGAGAAAACACACCTGTAGTCCCAGCTACTGGGGAAGATGAGGCAAGATTGTTTGAGCCCAGTAGAGTTCAAGAGCAGCCTAGGCAGCATACCAAGACTCTTGTCTTTAAAAAAAAAAAAAAAAAAAGAGAGAGAAAGAGAGAAGATGCATAAAGTTCTTAAAGGTATTGTGTCTATGCTGTGCGATTTTCTTTAAAATGAGTGGAAAGTTAGATTTAAAAGAAACAACATCAAAAAGCAAAAACTGATCATGGGAAATGGTTAAGGGAGACAAGAAAATGATGAAGTGGAAATGAACGGGATGGAAAATGAAACTGTCATCAGCAAATACTCTAAAGCTTCCTTCCTGTGTAAAGGAAGAGGACACCATCCATGAGAAGATGACAACCTGAAGAAAAAGAAAAACCTCACGTGGAACTTCCCAGTGTCCATGCACAGGGGTATATTTCTTTTCTCAGCTCCTGAAAACTTGTCCCATATAAGTGTGTACTTATCAGAATTCAGGTGCAGATAAGAGAAACCATGATGGATATTTTAACCAAAATCAACTTTACACAAGAATCTGGGGTGAGAGGACTAGATGAACAGCCAGTGAGCTGGGACCCCTGGAACCCCCAACCCTAGCACAGAACAGGCTGGCAAATAAACTTCTGCTTTCATCAATCTCAGACAACTGGGCCACCAAGGAGGCCCTGTCCTCATTATGTCTCTCACAGCACACAGGGTCACCAGGGAGACCCCAAACTGTAGCTGGCTCTAGGCATAGCTTACCTGCCAGCTGGGCCAACAAACAGAGATCTTGACCATTTGCCTCTGCACTTAATTCTTTTTTTGTATTCAAGTCCTACACAAATGAATCTGACTAGCTAACTAATCACTTACAGAATGCCAACTGCCAGAAATATGATTTTCCGCTTTCTATAGTCTACAGTTCAGGAAGGGATATAGGACAGAGATCATAATGGGTGTTCAGCGACTCAGTCTACTCAATCTGCCACATCATCTCCTAATAATAATACCTGAAATTCAGTACGGTAAACACAAATTCTTGGTAAAAAAAATTATCTACCCATTTATCCACCCATCCACCCCCTCCATCCATTCTTCTATCCACCCACCCACTCATGGACCCATCCATCCATCCATCCATCCATCCACCCACCCACCCAACCATCTATCCAACAGTCCACTTGTTTTTTCAACCTAAGGCACCTCTCTCACTGACTGCCCACTCAGATCCAGGAAGTCGTCTCCTTAGAAAAACCCATTCACTGGCTTTGAGAAGGCTGGTTGGGCCAAAGCAGTAAATAAACTGATTTTCCTTCTCCTCTGAAAATCAACTGATTCAAATTCAAAATCAACTGATTCTGAAGAAGAAAAAGCTGCTGTCCAAGCAACACTAGGCTGTAATGCTGTGGAACTGTTTTAGTTTTACAGAAAGGAAATGGGAAGAAATTCCAAATAAAAGTCTATAGCCCAGTGGTGAAGTCTTTCCCATGTTAAGTCGGATTCATGTGATCCAAGTGCTTAGCTGAGGAAGCCCTGGGGGAGAAATGCCCCCAGAAGATGACCTAAGAGTCTTCTACATGAGCTCTAATCCAGGAAGGGCAAAACCAGGCAAAAAGTCTTCTGAAATCCTGAAATGCCGAGAAAATGTCACTGGGTGTCCACAAGCACCCAGGTATGTTTTCACACATGAACTTTCACATTTTGTCTCTCTGTGTGTCTATTCAATTCTAATCACTGCCAGAAGCCAATTACAATAGAATAGACTTCATTTGTCATTGAATTCTACACATTTGTAAGTCTCTGCTTTTAACAAATTAAAAAAAAAATAGATTTAAACCAATTTACTGGTGTCTTAATCTTTATTATTCTTGGCTAAAAATGTCTGGTTTCCTTTCCCAGATTCACATTCTGTCTCAGGAGGTGTTTTTGGCAGATGTTTCCCAAATTTTTGCTCGCTCTTTAGCATCTCCAATTTTTTTTTTCAGTACAAAATTGACTTTTGTAGCTCCTGGGGAAAAAAAATCAATATTTTTCTAGACACAATAGTATGGCAACAAAAAATATCATCTTCTCTCTGTTTTGAATACCAACTCACATCCATAACTAAAAACATTATCAACAGGTAAAAAAAAGAACCAAGAGCTTCAAAATAGTAGAGCAATAAAAAGGAAATCACATCAAAAAATGAGTAGTAAATGAAAAACTGTATTTATATAATCATTTGAATTATTTTATATAGTCTCTTGAATTATTTTCTGACAAAGTCTCTGATATATTAAAATGTTCCTTTATATATTTTATAATTAGAGACTTGCTCCAACTCAAGGAACTTATTTTTGAAATATTTGTTCCATTTTAAAATTATGACAAAAAAGTGATCTCAACCCAACTTTCCTAATGTGACTATCCTGCCCTTAAAACACCATAATACCACACAATTAAAACCCAATGACCTACCCAGTGCCGACATCAAGGGAACAAAGTGCTGGAGTACACATGACATAATTTCAGAATAGGCAGCACACACCATGGCCAGAGCCCTCCTGCCATCTGTTCCATTTAACCCCTAGACACTTATGTACAATATTGTTTCCTTCTCCTTCTTACCCTGAACTTTTAAGCACTGCCATAAAAAACACATCATGTAGTAAGAGGAAGGAAATTAAAATGCCAATGGCAAGCAGGCTGAACTTCAATTTTTAAATTACCCTGTGTGCATCAGGCACTTGCCCCATTCGGAACTGGAAGTCAAACACATGCCAGGAGACCAGGATTTGCTGTACCCAGGGGAGCAGTCAGGTGAGGGCCCATCTCCCACAAAGGAAGCCCAGCCACCAGAAGACAGTCATTCAGCACACACAGCCTGAGACTCTGGGAAAGTTAGTTCATTTTACCTGGTTGTTGTTGTTGGTTTTTTTCTCCCTCTAAAACTTCTTTGCTAGACATTTGATTAGAACCATTAAATGTCTTTTTTTTTTTTAATTCAATCTTTGGGCACTGCAAAGAACTAACAAAGTAAAAGGAGTTCACTAAAGTAGTAAAACACATCATCATTACATCAATATTGATCAAGTCTCACAATTTCGTGACCTCAGATAAGTGACTTCTCTCTGGAAGCTGGTTTGTCTGATGGCGGTGGTATCTTGCTGGTATCTTGCCTCAAAGGTTTATTTGTTTGTCTGTTTTGATCACTACCTAAAAGCCTAGTCCATACTCAGTGCTCAACGGCTATCACTACCATCAAAATCCTGAACCCCCAATCTCGTTCTTGACCACTCCATCTTCCTCACTCTCCCCTTTCGTACTTAACTGCAAAGGCCTCTGCACCACCCTCACATCTGCTCATTTCCCTTTACCTCCTTAATCTAAGCTACAATGATCGGATGAATGAGATGAATCAATGAATGAAAGAGGGGTCATTCTGTCAGTCTGTCACTCTTTGGAAATGCTGCCAGGGTTAGATACATGTGTCAAGTGAAAGCTCGCAGATGACAGTGATGTGTATGAGGCAATAACATTTAAAGACACCTTTGCTTCTGGAAGAGACAATTAGCCCAGCCAGCTACATTCTGCCCAACTTGTGTGTAACTTGGCATGTTTAACCCAGGTGCAGATGTGTCTACATTTGTCTACAACTCATGCCGTGCATATTCAACATCCACAGAACTTACTATGCACAACACTCTGGTTTTTTCTTTCACAATTTATAATCATCTCATTTCCTTTTTGTCTTTTTCCTATTAGGTTCACATCCCTCTGGTCCTTGGTACCAAAATATAAGGCTAGGTCTAACTTCTTATTACTAAATTCTAGTGCCTGGAATAATATTCAACACATAAGAGCTAAATAAATACTTGTCAAATGGATTTCCTTTTTCCTCTTCTACTCTTCCCTCCCTTAAACCCATCTCCACATTGCAGTTGGAATAATTTTTTTAAAAATATACATCTGGCCAAAACCATTCAATGAACAATGATTTCTGCAACAAATGGTACTGGATATTCAATGGAAAAAATGAAGTTAGAACCTTACTTCACACTTATACAAAAATGAATTCAAAGTGGATCAAAGACTTATATGTAAGAGCTACACTATAAACTCTTAGCAGAAATATGTAGTAAAAGAAGCTGCCTGTCTGCTTTCTTGGTCTCATCTCACGGAGCAGCCAGGAAAGCAACCTCCTCTATTCCACCATCAAGGGGTGGGGGGGGAGGAAAGGAAACATGGAGTAAAGCTCCAAGACCTGGAACCAGGCAATGGCTTCTTAGATATGACACCAAAAGCATAAAAATAAAAGAAAAAGTAGATAAATTGGGCTTCATTAAAATGAAAAACTTTTGTGAGGCATATAATACCATCAAGAAAGTGAAGCCAAGCACAGTGGCCTATGTTTGTAATCCCACTGGTAATCCCAGTGGCTCAGGAGGCTGAGGCAGGAGGAACACAAGTTCAAAGCCAGCCTCAGCAACGCATCAAGCCCCTAGGCAACTTAGTGAGACCTTGCCTTAAAATAAAAAACATAAAAAGGGCTGGGACGTTGCTCAGTGGTTAAGTGCCCCTGGGTTAAATTCCTGGTACCAAAGGGTAGGAAAAGTGAGAAGACAACCCACTGAATGGGAAAAAAACATTTGTGAAACGTATTTAATAAAACACTTGTATCTGTACTAAATTAAAAAACTCAATAATAAAAAGACAACATTTTTAAATGGGCAAAAGATTTGAATAGATATTTCTCAAGGACAACATATGAATGGTAGCAATACTTGAAATGTTGGTAAATATAATTATAAAGTCAGTTTATAATTATAAGTGTTGTTAAATATAATATTTAAATGTTGATAAATATTATTAGAGAAAGGCAAATCAAAACCACAATGACATATTACTTTTATTCACTCAGATGGACAGTTAGCATACAAAAGGCAGATGCGGTGAAACTGAAAACTTACACATTGCTAGTGAGAATGTAAAAATGGTGTAGCCACTTTGAAAAACAATTTGGCAGTACCTCAAATGGTTAGGCAGAGTTACCATATGCCCCAGAAATTCGACTCCTTAGCACATAGCTAAAACATATATCCACACAAAAAACTTGTATATGGATGATCATAGTAGAATTATTCATAACAGCTCCAAAGTGCAAACAACACAAAATGGATAAATAGCATGTGGTATGCACATACAATGTATTACTTTTTGGTAATAAAAAGAAATGCTATAACATAAATAACCCTTGAAAACCATATAATACATGAAAGAAGCCAATCACAATGACCATATATTATATAATTCCAGTTATATGAAATGTCTGGAATAGGAAAATCTATAAAGATAGAAAGTAGTTAGTGGTTGTCTTGTATTTGGGGGGAAATGAAAATATTTTAAAATAGACCTCATCAGCAATAGCTGCATGACTCTATCAATATACTAAATATGATTCAAATGTGTGAATCATATGGTTTATGAATGTATGAATATGTAACAACAAATCTCATCATTTTCTATAACAATAATGCATCAATAAAATGTGTGAGGGAAAAAGTAGGATGAAGTCTTAACCTCCATAAAAAAAACTTATTTAAAAATAATTATGTCTGACTCCATCATTCCTTGGTTAAATTTTTTCAAAGGTTTCATATTATGCTTGCTGAGGATTGAGTGCAAATTTCAACCAGGCTTGCAGAACTAAGCAGTCTGGCTCCAGCTTGCTTCTCCAGCCTCCTTTTACATCACTGTTCCCAATACAACACATACACATACTAGTTTCTCAATAAAAAGCAACCAAATGATCTGATTTATAATACAAGTCAATGATACTAGCTATAAATGAAACCAACTTCACCCTTAAGAAGCATCATGAGAAGGAGAAAAGAATAAAATATAGACATTTCCAAGGAAATATTTACCAAATTTCTGTCAATATTTTTTTTCCTATCTTTAGTGTCCAAGTGGAGACCCTAACACTCAGAATTACATTCTAACTCACATTCAAAAGGCTCTCTGGTTCCTCCAAAGGCTTATTCTTTCTCTTACATGGGTGCCGATCTCCCATGTGATTGGCCCAGAGCATGAATATAAAAGCAGCTAAATAAACACCCTAAATTGTAAAATAAATAAATAAATAAATAAAGGGAGAAACAGGTTGATCCTGTCATGATAAACATTTTTATTCTCAACTTTATAACCATCATTGCTGTCTGCATAACTTCAACAACTGTCATGAGATGGGAGTGACTCCGGGTAAGTCAAGGTTTGGGTAAGGTACCACCCCACTCCCTTAATTCATAAACATTGATTGAATGCTCACTGTGTGTTTGATGTCATCTCAGTTGCTGGGGACAGAACAGAGGACAAAAGAGATAAAATTCCTGCTCTCATGAAATCACATCTGGGATGGATACAGATTACCAAACATTAAACAAAAATAAAGTATGTTAGGTGATGAGAAGTGCTTTCAAGCAAAATAAAGCTGAGATGAACACAAGTACACCAGGCCCTCAAAACAGCCTTGCTGAGAAGGGAACATTTGAGCAGGGACCTAAATCAAGGCTGTTTTCCATGTGTGACCTGGAAAATCCTGAAAGGGTGTTGAGCAAGAAGCCTTCTCTAAAAGCTTGAGGAATCTGACATGGCCAAGAGTGTGGAAAGTGAGGGGAAGCAGTATCCCACTAGGCCTCCGAATTTCATTCAGAGAATGGTAGAAAGTCACTAGCAGGGATTTTGGCAGAGGCACACAGCTACTTTTCTAAATCTTGCCTAATTAAAGCAGATAATCAAGGGAGGTACAGAAATCTACATCAACCTATGGCATTACAGAAGCTATTAACTGTTAAGAATTCAATGGGTAGTATTACAGAAAAATATTATGGAATTAAACGAAAAGCAGAATACAAAAGGATTAATACACATGACCATCACCTTTGCAGATTGCTATGTCTCCATGTAAGCAAGAGCTGAAAGGTGATATTCAGAAATGAAAACAGCATTGTGCAATGGTATGACTTGAAGTATTTATACTATGATTTCTTTTTTCAGGAAAATTTTTAATGTTGTACTGTTTTTTTTCTATTACATATATATTTTTAAATTATTTCTGAAATAAATTTAGTATTCTGGGAAAAAAAAAAAGAAGCTATTAACTGTTAAGAATTCATTGTACCCAAGGTCAAAAGTATTTACATATTGAAATACAAGTGAGTCAATACCAAATTCATAATTGTATATTCATGCAACTTGTGTGTGTGTGTGTGGTGCTGGGATGGAACCCAGGGCCTTGCCCATGATAGGCAAGCACTCTACCACTGATCCTCATTCCCAGCCCCCAATCCATATAAATTTTGCTGTCCAATTCTTCTTCTAGACCATGACCCCATGGAGGCCGGACATGCACTTCTAGCCATCCATGGTGCCCACTGTATCCCCAGGACCCATGGCACAGTGTTCAGCAGGATACATCTTTGTGGAACATATCCTCAATACTCATTGTGCACATATACAGACAGATTTCAAAATCATTAAGAAACACAATATGAGCTACATTTGAATAATCCTTGAGAGACATCTGGATTTGCAAAATAGCCACAGAAAAAGTACTAAGTTATAAAAAGAAAAACTTGGGAATCACTAACAGGTACTAGATTTCAGACTGGACTCCCCTAGAATCTTGACTGAGAATCTCAGTTCAGAGCCACAAGAGACTTTTCGTTTTCCTTCATAGTTTCTACATAAAAGGTGCAGAACAAAGAATAATGCTGACTGTCTAAGATTTTGAAAAGTAGGCTAAGATAAATTTGTTCTAAATCAATATCCCTTGGTACAACCATAAAAATAAATTTGGATGGTATAATGCATATGAACTGGCAAAAATTTCTAAGCCAATAAACTTGCCTCTTAGTCCTATCAGAAACAACAGACATAGTAAAAATGATGAAATTTGTTACACAGAATTGCAAAATGCCTTTCAACTTGGAAACAGAAGAAGCAGTTTCTGCTTTTTAAAACTTATATCAAAACTGAAATATGGAATGGTCTAACAAAGCCAAAAATTTAGTAAAAGAGAAGCATACATCATTTTTGAGAAAGGGGGGGATTCAACACAATGAGCACTATCTATATTTTTAAGGATTAAATTGCTAAACTTATTTCAAGACAAAATAAATCAAGTTAATCTTAGGATAGTCTTAATGGAAGATGTGGCATAGTAAACTAAATGCAATCCATTTTCAGTTCCATGAGATTATTCTTTACTTCTGCTTTTATCAAATGAAATAACTTATCTTTTCTGGAATGGCATGGTTTTAAACAAGGAATTTCCAGGTATATTTTATAGGACATATTTTAAAAGCTATTATCTCCTACTCATGAAATTCTCCCCACTCATCATCCCAACCACACCTTCCAACCTTTTTACATACACAGACTCAGAGCTCTTAATATGACTTTGGCTAATAAAAATAACTTCAGTGAGGATGTTTATTAATTAGCCTGAGCAGTATGGAAACCTAAGCTTAGTATTGCTCTTGCTTTCATTATATCTCCCTAAGCAAGAGCAGGAACAATTAGATTCTTCTCATGTATCATCTGGTCCTTTAGAGTCCTTAGAGTTCTGGCAAACCCACAGGATCAGCCTTGCCATTAGTAGCATATGGATCCTACACCAAATAGGCTATGACTTGGCAAGAATGCTTGAAGTCTGCCTTCACTCAAAGCCTTACGTATCAGTTACCTTCCCAGAGGGACTGAGTTATAGGAGAATCCTTCACCTCCCTTGACATTTTCCCCTGTCCTGAGTGTGCACCTCACAGAGAGATTTCCTACAAGGCTTCCCAAGGTTCCAAGGCACTAACCGGTGAAGATCATCTCAACACCTAGTAGTAGAGGAAGATGCTTGGGCTTCTGTGCAAATGAGAGAGTAGTGGAAGAATCCTTCTCTAATGGGGAACAACACTGGTTGCTTGAAAAACCTTGGCTCATAAACTGAAAAGTAAACATCAGTCTGTTGGATTCATCTGACTGAAGTAAAACAAGTTGGCCCAGGACTGAGACTGTAATCTTGAGTCTTTGTTTCTCTCTTTTTTTCTTCTGCAACAGCGTGCACTGACTACCAATGGACATTTTGTAAGTGCTACATATAAAATAAATAAATAAGGAGGCATACAGACTGACAGACTATATCTGGGAGGACATGGATTTAGCAATTCCTACCTGTACCTGCACTGAACACCTGGCAGCTGCTGGTGATTCCACTAGGCTTCACCTCCTAAAAGTTTCACCATCTCCCAATAGTGCCATCAGCTGGGGACCAAGCCTTTAGCATCTGTGCCTTTGGGGGACATTTAATATCCAAACCAGAAGAGACCACTTGGGTTCAAACCTCAAAATCATTTATCAATAGCACAGGATCTTAGAGTCATATCATTCCTCTTGTGTGCCTGAGTTCTCTAAAGTATAAATCTCTTTGTAGTCTGTTTATGGATTCTGAGGTGATACATGCTCAGTGTTTACAGAGGATCTGATCACAGTGACTGAGGGTGAGCATCACTTTATTAACAGTGTTCCCCACTAGATAGCTGAATCTCTGCACCCTAGCCAGGCTCCCCGTTCAGGGACCTCATATTATGAACTATGTAACCATATGTAACTTAACTGCCCCTCTCACCAGATGAACCTCCCATCTAGCAAAGGTTGTGCCCTTAGTCCTTAATCAATAACCTTTATCAACAGGCTTCTACCCTTGGGCCCAGTCAATTCTAGGGGCTGAGTAGGGGCAAGGCAAACACCTGTTCAACCACAAGGAAACAAAGCCCTTTCAAAAACTAATGATCAGACACTTCATAGGACAAAACAGAGCTGAAATAGGCCCCCAAGATGTTTAGGAGTCCTCTCCTTCTCCACAACATTCTCTAAACACACGTGATGCTGAACCAAAGAACATTTCAGCTTGACACAATCTGAAGCAATGGATGAGTGAATAAAGATAACAGTATATTTACACAACAAAATGGTATATTCATCCATAAATAAGGTTAAAATCCTGTTATCTGCAGCAACGTCATGTTAAGTGAAATAAGCCAAGTACAGAACGACATTTGTAGAAGCTGGGAATGTCAATCATAGAATAGAACAGTGGTCACCAGAGACTAAGAAGGGTAGACAAAGGGTACCAAAATATAGTTAGATAAGAATAATTAGTTCTACCTTTCTGTTTGCAAATTTATGAGTGTATATGGTGCAGGGGATCAAACCCAGGGCCTCATACACATTAGGCAAGCACTTTACCATTGATCCACATCCCCAGCTCTTAGTTCTGCCACTATATGGCATGGTAAGGTACCTATATTCTGTAACATTTTATGATATATTCTAAAATAACTAGAAAAGAAGCATCCAAAGGTTCTCAAGACATAGAAGTGATAAATGTTTGAGATAGAAATGCAAATTACACTCATTTGATTGTTATACATTGTATACATATATCAAATTATTGTACCATATTCCACAAACATGTACAAATATAATGTGTCAACTAAAAAAGAGAAAAGTAAGTTAACATCATTTACAATTTTTTTCCTTTAAAAAACTATTTCATCCCTTTCAACCTTAATACTATATTATTCTGAGGTTTAGTAATTTGAATATAATGATATGAAGCACCAGCATTTTAAAAACACTAAATTTAAATGTATATTCACATATTCGTGTTGCTACATAGAAAGTCCTATTTTCTTACTGTTATTTCCTGTATCAGAAAAAAATCAATATGTATTCACCATGATTTTATAAAGGGAAATGAAGGTTCAAGAATCTAAAAAAGGGCAATGTTGTGATAACACAGAACTTGAAATTTCTCAAGCTCTAACATCTTCAAACAACACCCATCCATGAAAACAAATTAGAGCAAGGAAAAATGCACAAACAATTGACAGATGGTTTTAACTCGGCACTTGTATATTTGTGAAAGGATTATCTTCAAGCTGGTATATTTACTTTGGTCTTTAGAGACTGGTGTGTCCAAGTGGTGAAAGACACCAGTATGAATACTTGCTTAAAATGAGGAGAAATGCTTGCTCTGTTTTTCTCGGATGACCCAAGTGTCAAGAATTTGATAGGATGATGAGGGTAGGGGGTGTCTGTCTGTCTCTCAGTCTGTCTGCCTCCCTCTCATCTGCAGGCCTGTCAGGAACTAAACCGCTAGAGACAACAACTCGCTGGAACTCTGGCACAGCTCAGTCAATTGATTAACAAACAACAGAAACCAAATCATTCAGCAGACTCTCTCAGTCCCTGATGACCCAGCATAGCTCTGCAGATGATAATGGTAATAAAGTTTAGAAATCGCCAATCATAAAACTCAAATCCAGCACAAGCTTCCAGAGTCTGGCAACTTTAGTCAACTGCATCAGTCTGATGTAGCAACTGTGGACAATTTACTTGTGACCCTAGATGGGACCAAAAATAAATAGAGTTTCAAGAACTCTGGGAAATGAAAGACTTAAATGTTCCTCTCTTGTCATTTGTTTTGCCTTTAAACAAGTAAGAAATTGAATCAGAGAGGCTTAAAACTGACAAGGGTCTGGTTCTTGCGCAGTGCACCCAGCTATGCATTTCAAACTGGAAGATGGCAAAGCTCCCGGATGGAGTATGCCATGCAGTTTTCAAAGTCATAGGAGGAGCCCTGCCTGTCAAAACCAGGAAAAGGAAAGCATCGATAATTCAGGAGGTGATAAATGAGGGAAAGTGTCAGATGTACAGACAGGAAAATGGAAAACATAATTTTCTCTGGGACCAATTAATGTATGAACTACTTTGCATCCTCTCAATCAGAAAGGTGTCCGCGTTGTCAGGAGAAGGGGTTTTTTTTTGTTGTTTTTTTTTTCCTAATGAAAGTTAACACAACACTTTCTTGTATTAATGAAACACATTCTGAACTACTTCACAGGAAAGAGAAGAAAAAGCACTTTAAGTACAAATACCATCACAAGGCAAGACCTGGGGGCATAAATATTCATGACATAGTCCACATGTTTAATTAAGCTCTGTGCTTGACTTTAAAAAAATTTTTTTTTCTGGTTTGTTTTACTTGTAGGAAAGATGCCAAATATTATGAGCTTCTGCTTCAGAGTTTTGGACCACAGTTTGGCCTCATATCACCCTGTTTCATTTGGCAAGCAGGATTGTCAAGAATGACAAGCACCAATGAATTAATCATTCATGAATTCAGGGAGGGGGAAAAAACACAAGAAAAAAACCTGAAAAGTGACGTGTCTGTGAGTTCTTCTGACATCTCACATAGGTCCCAATGTGTTGAGAGCAGCACAGAAGACCAACAGGAACTCAAGCAGAAACTGTTACAGCAATTCTTAGAGTACTTTCAAAGAGGGAAGACCTTTGCTATGGCCAGAGCCCAGTTTGTAACTGAGCTTCTTTCTGTTCAGAGAGACTAATTGACAATCAATTGAAGGGAATTTCTGTCATGTAAATCATGTTTTAGAACCACAGAGAAAAGGGGATCTGCTCTCGAGGAAAAGTGATATAACAACTGTATAAACAACAACAAAAATCTAAGAAATGTATTCCCAATTGCATGCAGGATATTATTATAGATCAAACCTCATTATTAACTGCCCCATGGTAGGTAAGTCTTTTTGTTTTGATTGCTCATAGATTTTTTTAACAGAAAAATATCCTATATTTTCAGACTTACAGTAAATATTTGTCCATAAACTATATCTCTCCTCACCAAATAATTTTATCAGTTCAGGACATAAGCAACAAAAGTTGGCAGGTTAATTTTTTCTATTTCTCACCTGAAAGAATTATATATAGTGATAATACACAACTTATAGTGCTGGAAGTATGACTCAGTGGTGAAGTACTTGACAAGTATGCATAAGGACCTGAGTTTCATCCCCAGTACCACAAAACCAAACCAAACAAAACCAATAAAACAACCATAACTTTTAGTTAGAGGGTAATCAAAACATCAGAAATTTTTAATAGTTAAAAGTTGATCTGTTGGGTGATTGGAAGAAATTATTTTCTGCAAGAGTTATTTACAATGAAAATAGCTCTTCATTTCTGAAAACGTCACCATCAAAATTACCTCTAATTTCAAAAAGTTTTCTTATTATTGTTCATTTTTTAAACCAGAAAAAATTGCTTATAAGTAATTTCCTTTTCCTACTTGAGATTAATACTCCAACGTGTCAATATATTCTGGCTCCTACAATGGTTCAAATGAGCTACTTTTTTTAATATACTAAAAAAATGTTTAACAAGATAATCTGCATTCTAGAGAAATAGTGGTAAAACCTATAGGTAGAAAATACATTTTTTTAAACTTTTAGAATTTAGAGATTGCTTTCATTCAAGATGTTGCTGGAGAATCATTACATTTGAGAGCACTCATCCTCAACAGAGTAATGAGAAAGACAGTGAAGACCAAAGAAAATTGCCTTAATCATTCAAATAATAGCATTCTTTTTAGAGTCAAGTGAAAAAAAATCTGTCTGAAAATGAATCCTACCGTAATTGCATTTAATCAACATATGTGCAAATATATGCTAAGCCATAATACAAATAACCCAGGAAAGGCTTACAGCCTCGACAATTTAATAGTGGTCCCTGGAATAAAATGTCAACATAGGAAGCTGGCTTACACTGAAAATGCATGATGCTGAAACATCACAATGAAAGAAACTAAAGTTTTATTTTTTCACGTGTGTGACTGGATCCCTACCAACATGGAGGCCAACCAAAACACACTGTGGTACAATTCTAATTACTTGTCTGAACTCTGTTTTAACATAATTCTGTGTATAATTCATAGGCTGAACAATACCACACATAAAATGCCCAAACTTCTGATTCCTATTATCCATCATGCCTCATCAATATGAAGAGCTAAGATGGGGAAGAGACTAAATCAGAAGAGCCAGTTCTTGTCTACACTAAGTGGTCTAAAGTAGGGACAGATGTACAGGGTTTTGGATGCAGACTGCAT
This sequence comes from Marmota marmota marmota, assembly GCF_001458135.2. Taxonomy (NCBI): domain Eukaryota; kingdom Metazoa; phylum Chordata; class Mammalia; order Rodentia; family Sciuridae; genus Marmota; species Marmota marmota. Next base: position 1,111,698 of record NW_025999942.1, read on the forward strand.
GAGAGGTTTGAGTTCAGATCATGGGTAGAAGACTGAGCCAGCTATAGGAATGAGACACTGTCAGGGTGTTAACAATGCTGGGCCGTTTTATTCAGGAGGACAATCTGTACTGCTAACTTTGCAAGGGAGGGTGTACTAGACACATATTTTCTGTCATAAAATAGTCTCTCAACTGCTCCCCTTTCTTGGTGAGGCTAACAAGCTACAGCTGGGGCTCAGAGTCCAGCTAAGCTCCTCAAAGAGGGAAGCATGCAGGTATGGAACTGCAGGCCATCTCTCTCCTACTCTAAGTCAAATAACTTCACTTTTCTCAGATGATGAGAGCAAACTCCACTGTACATTTCTATGGTGCTTACCCATGAATCCATTCTTGTTTTATGGAAATCATCAAGTATCTTTGCAAAGACTTACCTACTCTTTATGATTTAAAAAAAAAAAAAGTCATTATCCTGAATATCCATCAACCAGAAATAGATTGACTGTTTTCCTACAACATCAGCTTTTAAAAAATATTTTATATTACTACTTGACATAGAAATTGTTTATAACTTTTCAATATGCACATATTGCATATATAACCCCTCTTTCAATAAAATATTTTCACAGGAGGAGGTCTAGATTTTAGCACAAATTCTTAACAGTAAATCACTAGTTTGCAACATTGTGAATGCTGATTTCTTTTTTCTTGTTTATCTGTATTTTCTCCCCCCCTTTTTTTGCAAGAGTTATAAATCATTCTTAAGAGTTAAAAAAATAAACCCAAAAAAGTTTTTTAAAAACATTTCATGAGGCTGTTGCCTTTTTCTCTCAACTATCTTTATTCTTTGGTATCACACTATGTTTTTGCATGTTTATCTTTTAATCTATCCTGAGAGACAGAAGTCTAAACACATCCGAGAAAATAAATGATACCTTCTGAAACCCTTAATTTGCACATGCAGTGGAAGTCCCTGCTGTGGGGTTTTCTTCCCACTCCTTCTCCTGTCCAGGGACATGGAGCCGTAAATCATATCCACTAACAAGGCAGCACTTGGGGGCAAGTACAGAGTCATCTGTACTTGTAGGGCACTGTGGAGGGACCATCACTGACTTTCTTACATGGGGGCCACTGATGATATTTTCATGACCCTTTTCCTGATGAGACAGTCATTTAAGATTTCTGAATATTCTTAAGAGGTCAAAGTCCACCCCTCTGGTAGTCTGTGCTTCAAAACTTATTTCCATTTTGACAAAAATAAAGACTCCAAAGAAAGAGGGAAAATGAGAAAGAGGAAAGAAACTTTTTTTCTTTTTTTTTTTTTAACATATTGGGAATGGTTTACACATTTTCTAAATGCCTTCTATCCTTTTAGAGAATGACGAATCCTGTGAGACTTTATGCTGAATATGTCTAAATATTTTCTACAGTCTGAAGAATAGGGTAAAAGCAAAAACTCTAAGATGAAATTGTGAGTATTTATGGGACTGAATGAGCTCACACAGCCAAGTAGGTTCTGACACTGTTCAGATCTAGGATAAACGCTACTTCTTCCATTATGAGCTGAGGACATGGGCAAGATAATAAAATTTAATTTCTGAGGCCTTTGATTCCTCATTTATAGAAACAAAGACAATGCTTATCTTGGATCAACAAATACAAAGAGTGGAATTTCTGGTGTCGATTTAATACAGTCATGCCTACTGATGCTATTGAAAGGTTCTGGCAACGCAAAAGAGAGTGGAGCCATCAAGGGGACAATGAACTTCAAAGATTAGTAAAGGTAAGGAGTGGGAAGGTGCAGGTGGGGGGATGATGGCTAATTCTGCTGATAGGTAGGTCTTGAATTTGCGGTGCCCACGGAATGTGGGTATGAAAAAGTCCTAGACTCAGACGGGGCCACAATGGATAAGCAGATTGTAGAAGTCCTTGCTCTCCATCTTGAATGCCAGTCAGAACCAACCAGGTGTGTGTAAAATTCCTAGAGTTCTGATTTAATTGCTCTGGGATAGCATCTGGCAGTCAGTCTTTTTATTTTCATTCAGCCAACATTTCATTTGAACATTTTTTTACTCAACATACTTTTCATTTAAATAGATTAATTATTTTATTCATTATATTTTTATTGAGGTAAAATTCACATAAGATAAAATTAAACATTTTAAAGTATAGAAATTCAATGGCATTTAGCATAATTACAATGCTGTATACCCATCACCTACATCTAATCCTGCCATACCTCATCATTCTCAAAAGGAAACCCTATACCCAATTAAGCAATGATTTCCATTCCTCCCACCCCAAGCCCCCAGCAACTACAAACCTGCTCTCTGTTTCTATGAATTTGCCTATTCTGAATACTTCATATAATGGAATCATACAATATGTGGTCTTTGTGTGTATGTGTTTGTATGTATTTGTATGTGTGCATGCATGTGCATGTGAGACAGACTGGCTTCTTTCACTAAGCATGCTTTTGTGGTTTACCCATACTGTAGTATGTATCACTACTTCGATTCTTTTTATAATAATATTCCATTGCATGGATATACCATTTTTGTTTATCCATTCATGAAATCATGGACATCTGGGTTGTTCCCAATTTGGGGGTATTGTAAACAAAGTTGCTACTATGAATATGCACATACAAGTATTTATTTAAGGGCCTATTTTTAATTAGTTGGAGTGTATACCTAGGAATGAAATTGTTTGATCATAAGGTACTCTTATGTTTAACTTTTTTTTTTTTAATATTTATTTATTTATTTTTTTTTAGTTTTCGGCGGACACAACATCTTTATTTGTATGTGGTGCTGAGGATCGAACCCGGGCCGCACGCATGCCAGGCGAACACTCTACCGCTTGAGCCACATCCCCAGCCCTTATGTTTAACTTTTTGAGGACAATGTTTTTTTATAAGGTTCTCCAGATGATTCTATATAAAGCCGGTATTGAGAATCATTAATGTGTAAGGCAGATAATGTCATAAGAACAGATAGAATGCACATATGGAGCAGGAAAAGGAGAGGATCAGAGGCTGCCAGAAAAAGAGGTTGTAAAGAAGACAGATAAAAAGGGAGAAGAGAGGTGTCACAGAAAGAGGAGAAACTCCCTGGAGGGAAGAACCACCAATAGCAAAAGCCAAAAGGAACCGAAAGAGTCTTTTGCATATGGCAAGATGGAAAGATGGAGCATGCTAGCCTCACTGAGGGTCAGACTTTAAGAGTCAAGGGTGTACATGAGATTCAAAGAAGGCCAATACCATAATCTCTAATTCATTATTTGCACTTAAGGGAAAAGACCAGATCTTGCCTATTCTTCTATGACATTCAGAATGTGCAACACAAATATCAAGTTCACAATCAAAATCCTCTTTGACTGACCAGTTTACCCTTCAACAAATAATGGGTAACACTGCTGTCTTATACAGTGGTAACTGTATAAGATTACTGATCAGTAACTACCCCACTGACTGTATTATGACTTTTATAGGATTTTATCTACATGGAAAATATTTAAGTTCTGAAATATATAGTTAGCAAAAATGTTTGATTCAAATTTCAGTAAACTACTTAACAGAATCTTGCATTGGTCCCTTTTCTACTGATTAAAGTATCGTTTTAGTTTAAAGGTATGTACCCATTTTTGTATAACATTCACCAATCTCTGAATCAATATTTTTAAATTTGTTCTAATTAGCTATACATGACAATAGAATACACTTTGACATATCATATATAAAGGGAGTGTAACTTCTCATTCTTCTGGTTGTACATGATGTAGAATCACACCAGTCATGTAGTCATATATGTACACAAGGTAATAATGTCTGATTCATTCTACTATCCTTCTACCTCCATATCCCCTCCCCTTCCTTCATTCCCTTCCGCCTAATCCAAAGTGACTATTTAAGAGAATGTGTAATTATTTTACAGAAGAGCTCTTTTCTGAAAAAATAACATTTTTTCCTTCTGTAATTAGAGAAAGGGGTAACTCCTACATGGCTACATTTTAAAGACAGGGAGAATTAAGACTGACCTCATGTTTGAAGTGACATATTAAAATTAGCTTAGGTTTAACTTCTTGATGAATGTGTACTCATGAAATATATAAGTGCTTTCTTTAAGGCTTTTTTTTTTAAATCTGAAGTGTGAGATCAGCCAATAAATATCTCAACAGCAGGAAAGTAGTGCACCATCCTGGATTCTCCTCCTTTTCAATTAAGGCTTCTATTTTGTAGACTGTCACAGTATTTAATTTGAAATTTCCCCTTTCTGTGCCAATTGCAGTTTGAACTCCTTCCTGCAATACCCTTAAGCATACAGCCGTATGGGACACACAAAGGACCGTGAAAACAGCTAAAGCAAGAAGGGGAAAAAGATGTTTTTCTTTAGTATCAAGCACCTGGCAAGAAAAGAGCATGTTCCCGTAAAGCCTTAAGGCTTTCCTGGCTCTCCCCTGAGAATCCAAACGGACGGCATTCTGGTTTCCCTTTAAAATAACTTTATAAGGTTTTAGCATGTTTGCCTTCAAGTCACAGGTCAGCAGACTTTTCCACGCTGTTTCTCGCTGTTTCTGGTGCTGCTGCTCATTTCTAGCCACTGACAAGCCGCTCCCTTACCAACATGGCGGTTGGCAGGCAGACGTGACCCACTTACCTGGACTTGTGACTCTAGGGTCAGCACAGTAACAACCTCCAGTGTTGAGGAATTCATAGAAATCAGGTGCCTGCCCCTGCCAGCAACTTCATGCCATAGACACAAAGGGAAAACCAAGGAAAAAAAAGTTTCCCATCACCTCTCTCTACCCTTCTTGCCATCTGCATGTCCTTGGCCTTTGGTGGTCATTCATCTTTCTAGGAGTTTATTTTCTTTATAATTCTGGCTTTCAAACCTCTATCAGAACTGGATCTCCACACAGCCAGTAGTCATGGAACGTAACAATGTCCCCCCTAAAAAGCCTTCCCAGACTCCACGAAGGACCAATAAAGACCAGAGTTGAATCTTAACACAAAAATTGGTATCATATGAACCCAACCAGAGTTCTTCATTGACCAAAAAAATACTTACTGAATATTAGGAAAAAGGCATCAAAGCCCCACAAGCCTTGGGAGTTAAGTTCACACATTCAGAACAAGGAGCCAACTAGGTGGGACCCTGGTAACTTCTCATGCTGGCTTGAGGCAGATGTTTTCAATATTTCCCCTTATTGTGAATAGGATCTAAACCTCTGATTCTTCTTTTGTCTTCTCAGAAGGCAATAAAGAAAACAAAAACATAAAAGACACTAACTGCCTTCTGCAAAACCTGTGAACCAACAATTAAAGATAATCTTGTATTTTTGTTTTGCTTATTTTTTATATATATATAAAACTTGACACCTAGAACTCCCTTGCACCAATTTCTTTTACAGACACACAGAATGCAGGCATGTCAGGACATAAACTAGACACAGCCTGCAAATTCCCACCTGCAGCATATGACCGCTTTACAAGACAGCGCCAAATCGAGGAAGCTTCTCCGGACTTCGAAGGAGAGGGCATACTTGAGGGTATGGCCATCGATGATTAGAGCCACATCATTTTCCTTGCCCAGCAAATCTCCAAGGTCTGTGCAATGTTGGGTGATGGCTGCCCGAGTGGCCTGAAAGAAGAATGGAGGGGATTATTGTTACTGTGCATTTAGCATTGGCAAAACAGAATTCAAAGGCAATGACCTTGAAATGAGAACATGCCCGTTCTAATGTAAAATATAGAAACAGTTCAGAAATCCTAATATTAAAATTTGTTGGAATGCTCTCTAGGGATGAGCAAAAACTTGCTCATAGTGAGACCCATTTGATATTTACAGTAATCCACTCTACTTGGGGTCTACAGCTGATCTAGGGATCCAAACTCTTCTCCACTGGAATTTTAATTACTAAAGATTTAAGGACTGCCTTTCTCTCTTTATACTACACACATGTTATCTTTGGTGCCTCTAGAATAGGAAACTATATGAACAAACATGTTTTTAGGGAAAAAGATAGCATTATTAGAACTCAAATGGCAAATGCTATAACATTAAACTGCCAAAACCTAACAAAATATTACTACCAGCCAAAATAAGCACCCTGGTGTGGTGCTTCTTGTCACATGGAATTAAAGCATAGAAACATTATTAATATTGGGAAAAAAAGACATTCTGATCATCCCAAGGAATATGTAACTATGAATAGGATAGCTGCCTCAAATATTAAAAATGCAGTTTGAAGTTTATTGAAGTACAAAAGTCTGGTGAAATTATTGTCTAAACAATGGTCTTTTGGTTATTAAGTTACATTTACATGCAATTTATCAAATAATAACATGCATTATGATCTTAAAGAAATATGTTTAACAAACAGGAATCTTGCTCCCTCCAGTTCAGTTGAGGATCAGCTGCTATTGCCAAGTGAGAAACAGTTTCCATTGTCTTAATGTTCATTCTCCCCAAAAGACCTTTTTTTTTGTACCAGGGATTGAACTCAGGGCACTCAACCTCTAAGCCATAACCCCAGCCCTATTTTGCATTTTATTCAGAGATAGGGTCTCACTGAGTTGCCTAGCACCTCACCGTTGCTGAGGCTGGCTTTGAACTCACCATCCTCCTATCTCAGTCACTGGGATTACAGGCATGAGCCTCTGTACTTGGCCAAAAGAAAGATGTATTTTGGAAGGACATTTTCTAGAGCCCTGCATTGCACCCATGCAGCCTGAGATCTAGTCCCAACCTTCCACTTAGTACTTCTGTGGCCTTGGGTGGGGGCAAGATACTTAACCTCTTTAAACTGCAACTTTCTCATGCATAAAATGGGGTTAAGAACACATTATGGCACTTTTGATATGAATAAATGAGCTAATCAGTGATAAGTACCTGGAATTGGACTTGGTATATAGTATACACTTAATAAAACCCATTTTCTCCTTAATATTTATTCATTAAGAATTTCCTATATTAAGTAAAACATATATATTCTATTTCCAACAGTGAATAAATACAATCATTGATAATGCTTCATTAATGATGTAATTATAGACAAATAATAAACAGAATAATGCACCACGAGGTAAAAGTTATACTTTTATTAAAAATGAAGATAAAACTGTATATTTGCATTGATAATTATGCATTTCTGATCTCAGTAAGCATCCTGAAAATGTCTATATTCTCTTAATCCATGAAAACAGCCTGTTCTTTAGAATTTTTGTAGGGAGAAGAAAATTCCTTCCATTTAGGAAAATCCCAGTTTGACACCTAGGTGTGTTCACTGGGGAACTTGGACAGGTCTGGGCAGTGCTGCCAGGGGTCCATGCATGGAGGACTGAAAAATCTCCTGAGAAATATGTCACCAAAGGAATGAAACTCAGTAGGCAGATTTGTCACCCTGCAGGCAAGTAGATCCCAGGGCAGCCCAGTGCTTTTTGCTTCTCTGGCCATCCCCATGGACCTATACCTGAATCCAAACAGGGAAGTCAAGGAACAGACCATTGCCTTCAGCTCGCTCTTGCACACGTGCTCTCTCTCGCTCTAGCTCTCTTTCTCCCTCTCCCCCTCCCTCTTATTTTAGAGAACACTGCATGAGCAGAGACATTCAGAGTCATATTAGAAAGTCACCTTTTATGCTTGGGGTTACTGCTGGAGCACACTTGAGGACACAGTGGACACCAGTAGCCTTCCTTCCTTGGCTACAGGTGGAGTGGGGAAGCCCCAGCTGTGAACTACTGGCCCCTCACCCATATGAGTGAATGGGGATAGAACAGTAGGCATCACCAGAACAAGTCTGAGTGCTGGGAAGATGACTGTCAGAGATAGGGTGCTATAGCTCGGATGTGTTCTCAAAGTTCACGGGCTGTGACTTCATCCCTCACAAATGGACTATCATCATAATTGTGAGAGTGAGCTTGTTATAAAAGTTAGTCTAGCCCTTTCCTGCACACGTGTGTGCTCCCTCTCTGTCTCTCTGTCTCTCTATCTAATTCTCTCACCTTCTTTTGCCTTTCTGCCATGGCATGACACAACAAGAAAGCACTCATTAGATGTGGTCCCTCAGTCTTGGTCTTCTCAGCTTCCAGAACCACTCATCAAATAAACCTCACTGTTTGTAACTTACCTGGTCTGTGGTCTTCTGTTAACAGTAATACAAAACAGAAAAAGACATGGTAACTGAGAAAGCTATGTTCCTGAGAGGTGTACAACCCACCACTCAAATGTGTAGGGGAAGGAACTGAAAGAGAGCTGGAACTTGAGTGGGGTGAAGGGACAGACAGAGAAACCCACCCAGCCACTTTTCCTGAAAGCCTTTACCATCTCACAACCAGCCACAGCCAGGGAACCACGGGTCCTACACCAAGGTGTGATATTTTCAGGTTGAACCACAAAAAGTGCACTCTAGTTCCCCTGAAATCCCTATATCAAATCCCCAATTCCCAATGAGATGATTTTAGGAGGAGGGGTCATGAGGAGGTGGTTAGGTCATAAGGGTGGAGCCCTCATGCTGGGATTATGGTGTCTTCTTCTCTCCCCAACCAAGACACAGCAAGAAGACAGTCATCTGCAAAAAGTGACCTCACCTTGATCTTGACTTCCAAGCCCTCAGAATCATGAAGAATAAATTTCCATCAGTTAAGCCACAGAGTCCCTGGAAATTTCACTGTAATAGCTGGAGCTCAGAAAAAAAAAAAAAGTCAAGCTCTTGAGCCCACTGGTAATGCAGCACTATTTTTGTTATCATGGGTACACAGAAAGGACACAAGTTGGGATCACAGCAATGGGAGGATACACAGTCAGTGTGATAGTAGTGTTTACTGTCTGGACTGAGCCTTCTAGAACAATATGGTAAGTGCCATTATAGACATATGCATAAAGTCACTGTCTTAGTTCCTTTTGTGCTGCTATCACAGATTACCTTAGACTGGGAAATTTATAAAGAACATAGTTCATGGCTGTGGAGGCTGGAATGTTCAAGATCAGGGGGCCACAACTGATGAGGATCTTCTTGATGGATTACCCCATGGCAGAAGGCCAAAGAGACAGCAGGAGATCAAATGTGGAGCCCCAAGTTCTTTTATAATTGGATCAATGTGTGGAGCCCTCATAACCTAATCACCTCTCATTAGGCTTCACCCCCTGAGACTGTTGCATTAAGGACTAAGTTACCAACACACGGAACTTTAGGACACGTCCAAACCATCACAGCCACAAATGCAGTGAGGACAGAAGGTCAGGACAAGGCCTCCTGGTGCTGGGATCCATGTTAGAGTGAATGATCCCTCTGACCTCCTGGCTGAGTTGAATCACAAAGTGTAGATAACGAAGCAGCCACCCTCTCCACTTGCAAATAGAAAGTCAAACTTTACTAAGTTATGCTAGAGTAATAAAAAAAATTGACATTTACATTCTGTTGAGCAGTGATTTCCTCACACAGTACACTAATAGTTTTCTCAGGCAAACAATTAATAAGCAGTCACATGCTAATTCAATTAAGTAGTTGCATGAGTCAAACCTATTTTAATCACCAACCAGGATATAGTTACTGGAGTAGCTACTAAGCTCCAGTGAAGATAAAAAATAAATACCAAGCATGCAGGTCTCATGTAGTCTACTCTTAAAAATCTGACAGAACAATCAATGTGACAAACACACAAAAATAAGGATGAAATAAAGCAAACATAATAATCTCCTATCTATCATCACCATTAGACCCTAGCCTGCTTTGGCTCATTTTTGTGGTTGGCTAGAATTACACTAAATTGTAAATTCGATGAAGGCAGAAACTCCCTTTGTCTGAATAAATGGACCAGCAAGTGAGAGGCCAGGAGGAAAGGGGGCAAGTGCTGGGGAGTGATGTTGGCCATATTATATTGCTATACTATGTGCATGTGCAAAAATTAACAACAAATTCCACCATATGTACAACTACAACACACCAATACAAAATACAGAGACAGAGAGAATATTTAAAAAAAGAAGAAGAAAAAGAAAAGTCCTTTTGCCAACCTCTAATCATGTTAACCCACGGCAGGTGCTCAATAAATGTGTTGAACTTGCACATGAATTGATGTGTCTAAGTCTTGATTCTAAATATTGCCATGTAATATCTAGGAAAAATCATTTATGGGTCCTGAGGGCATCTTTTGACTTCCTTATGAACTACTTCACCTTCCTGGCATTTACTGCATTACATTTTCCTTAAATGACTGATCAGTCTCACTTCTTACTCCTCATCTCTTGGCCTTTTTGCCCTCAACTTCCTCTACTCCTAACTTACTTTTCATCCTGTTCTGTCTTCGCTTCAACTGCTCAGAATCCCACTTTTACTTCAGAGACTGAAAACCTTTCCTAGCACTGAAGCCTCTGCAGATCTCTCCTCCCAACTCCACCCTTGACTTGTCTCCAGCCTCTACTTTGGTTTTAATTCCTACACTTTCCATGCCCACTCAGCAATAATCTTTGATCAAACCCAGACTAGCCAGGTTCACCACACACGTGTGGAGGAATATAGGTCCCTTCTGTGCAGTTCTCCAGCAAGCCAATGGAAGGTATTACTATCACAAACAGTTCCTTATTCTCAAATGGACTATGATTCAAAAGTCTATTTGTAAGGTAGTTATTGGGCACTTAGAATCCATTTTCCCAGAGGAACGATGTTACAAATTGTGGTTGGATCTCCGGGCCTGTTAATGCCTATTTAGACCAGTTGCTAAAATTTATACTGCAGTCTCTTATTTTAATAAAAAACCAATTACTGAAAGTTACAATGGACTTAGCTGTTATGAGGGGAATAGGGAGTTGGGGCTGGGGGTTTCATTCCCAGAAAGATAAGAAACATTCCAACATTTTTAATTTGAATTTGGCTTCTAGGTGTTAATATTAAACTATATATTTCCAGCTGTTCATTCATGTTCTACAATTTCATTTTCCTTTGCAATTAAAAACACACACAATTTAGTGCCAACGTGAGTGAATGCAACCTATGACTGTCCCCTTAACTATGCTGAGCAAAGTCTACTTTTTCCTAGTTGGGTTCTACAGTAAACCTTGTATTTTTAATCATGAGGTCAGTGCTGGCCTTTGCATCTCCCATGTTTGAAATAAAATTATACAAACAGCATAAACAGAAGAGATGAACACTTCTGGATGCATTTCTAATAATTTGCAGAAGGCAGGAGTTTTCTTCAAAATCAAACAGTTCTAGCAACACCGAAATCTGTCAAGGCAGGTGCCCTTACTGTCTGTGAGCTAAGCAGTGCCTTAAGGGATTTCTTAGAAGCCAGGGTAGCAGCAGCTGCGTCAGCCCTCACTTTGATGTTCTGCAAATTCCAAGGGGCTATGAGCTGACCATGCCAAAAGCCAGGCTGGTTCAAGTTTCATTAGCAGTACTTCAACCAAACCAGGCTTAGCCTTCAAGTTCAGGAGCAGATACCCTGCTCCTGAATTAACCTTGTACAAATGAGTATCTAATGACTGCCTGTCCTCTAGACCACAGGTTCGGTTTTAGTGTTTCTTCCCCATCCCCCATTCTACCCATCTATTACTCCTGTGCTTTGGTGACTGTCCCTTGCATCTTTTCTCTCAATGGCACCCCTCCCATTCTTCAGATAATTCCCATTGCCCAGTTTCTCATACCTCAGATAACTGCATGCATCATATTCCTGCCACTTTTTTTTTCTCTTTGATGATCATTTTCACTTCTAGTATCATCATACCAACTTCTTGATAGCATTAATATTGTCTATGCCATTCCATTTTGGGGACTTAAATGAGTGCAATGTAAGTTTGTAAAACTTAACCCAAAACCCTTACACAGCAAACTCCTTGTCAGCTATCAGGCTGCCAAAACTGACCTCAAAAGAATTGCACATGGCCTCTACAGGAGTGGCTGGTAGCAGGCAGAGCTGGTACCCTCATGCTAGGGTGTTTACTTTCCTCCAATCCATGAGAATTCTTCATTTCATGTGTATGCTTTCTTTTATTTTTATTTTTTGATATACATGACAGTAGAGTGTATTTTAGCCATCTTAGAAGGTGTGGCGGGTTAGAGTCAATGGCTTTAATATGCATTTTCTAAATGACTAATAGTGTTGAACATTTTTTCAGGTTTCCATTTTAATGTACAAAATTGTATATTGTACATGGTGTTTTGAAATACATATGTATATTATACATATACATATAGTTATACATACCTATAATGTATATTATAGAATGTATACATCAAGCTAATTTAATTACCACATGTATTACAGAACTTCTTTTAATGTGTTCTGAATTAAGTGAATTTCTACTTTCTAGGATTTCAATTAAGAAACCATTTAAGTGGTACACTGGGGACAATTTTAGTTTTGTGGGGGAAATTAACAATTGTACACATGAACAGGGTGATTGGGATACCTCATTTTTTAGTTTCTTCTTTTTTACATCTCAAATCTCCAAAAGAGCCACATTTTCCTAAAGAGGCATCCCAGACAGTATGAGAGGATAGATTCAGGAAGTGGCTGCTAACGAGCAAGCATCACTGTTTACTCGCTTGTACTTCACAGACTAGAGAGTTTGAAAACTATCAATCACCACAATTTATTGAAAGAAATTGTGATTGGCAGTTTTGACAGAGCTCAAATTATTGAGGTTAAAAAAATCCTAAAAATGTACCTCTTTTTACTTCTCAAAAGTTGTCAAATAACAAACCTAATGTGTTTAATTTATTTTCTTCCTCAAAACTACATTTTTATTTTAGTACTAGGAATCCTTTCACAGGCTAAACAAACATATTCTTGAACAGCAATGTATATTAAGACCTCAAAAATAATTTACATGCTTTAAGAAGCCTTTACTATTTGAATCTCAACTATGGGTCCTTTTTGAAACATTTCAAAATGTGGAATTCTTCTTAGAGAAATCTTTTTGTGTAAGAAAATGATTTCTCAGTGTCCCTCCCTCAGAAGGAATGTGAAATCAGCACTTGTGATCCATCACTCAGCTACACATAAATGACCTCCCTAACTTCATGGAACAGTTGCTTGTCACACGTTTGCCCAGACAGGGTTTGGAAGTCACTGTATACTTTGGGGATACAATGAATCACTACTTCATTTAGTATCATCATATTTACTAGGAATAATTTTACTGTGAACTTAAGCCTAATTACTTAATTTCCTAACCTTTTAGGATTAAAAATTTTTAACTCAACATGTCAATGATGCAGTCACTGCACTATTTCTAAAGCCTCCTTGATTCTTAGAGGAATTTTCAAGGGCTCAAAGGAAACACAATAGGGATTGAATTTATTAATTAAAAGAGAAACTACTGCCAAGATTAATTTCTAGACAACTACAGTTTGCAGGGTGCTTTTAATGAAGTAGGTGATTAAGTAGGTCAGGTAAACTTTAATAAAGCATTACTAATCTCATTAAGATCTACATTTGGTTCACAAGGACAAATGTTAATATCTTCCATGTCATCACAAGCAGCACATCATAAGGTCCACAGTCATTTCAATGCTCAACACCCTTTTCTGCTTTACGATGAACCAGTTTCTTAGAAAACATGCTAACTTTTTGATGCTATCAAAGAAAATGAAATGGGTACCTTAACATAATTATTTAATTTCCTAACCCTTGGGGATTAAAACATTTTTTAATATTTCAAAGATAGAGCCAGTGCATTCACTACTCCTAAAGGCTCCTCAGCTCCTAGAGGAATTATAATGTGCCCCAACTGCATTTAGCCTTCTGCAAAGAGCAAATGAAATGGTTACAAAAAAATTCTGAAAGCAAAATGGTGAATGAAGATCATTAAAGTTTTCCAAATGCACGTGTGGCAGGTGCAGGCTGTGCAATCAGGCAGAGAAGGGACAGATGAAAGCCACATGGAGAACGTGGGAGCAAAGGCTCACATTTGGTATCTACTGAGGCCGAGGCACAGGACAAAAAGGGCTGTGGATAGGCTGCCACCCACAGGCTTCCAGGCTGCAGCCCAGTTGATATGGGCCCAGTGCTAGGCAGCACCTGCTAATGGTACCTCCTCAGTGTTTCTTGAACCTGCAGGAGCTGGGGTACAGAGAGAGTTATGTGAGAACAAAGAACAACTGGACACAAATCCTTGGCTATGTTAGGAAAATACCTCATGTTTATGTGGTCACCACATTTAAAATTGGAAACAAAGTCACCCTATTGTATTCTCAGGGGATTAGATCAGGGTCCCTCTCCCCGATTCCCCACAGATGCCCATGTTCCTGGTATAGAATGGAGTACTATTCACACAAAACCTATGCACATCCCCCTGTATACTTTAAATCATCTCCAGATGATTTATAACAGCTAATACAATATAAATGCTATGGGAACACTTGCTATATTGTATTGTTTAGGGAATAATGACAAGAAAAAAAAGTCTGTACATGTTCAGTACAGACATAATTTTTTCCCCAAATATTTTCAATCCATAGTTTGCTGAAACCTCAAATGTGGATCCTGCAGACACAGGGAGATGACTGTACTTTTCAAATAAGTTTCCTGATGGTAAAGGCAGTAGCATAACTTGTTATATATAAACTATTTGAAATTTTTTTAAAAAATATAAAAAAATAAATAAACAAAAGGTATAGAAAAAGTCCCATCTCTCCAGGAGACCCTGGCACTGAAGACAAAGTGAAGACAGAGTCCCCCAGACAGAGATTCCTGGCCAGAGGCTCCCCTGGTTGTGCAGAAGCAATAACTAACCAGGGGAGGTGAGGACAGGCTTTGGGGCAGGCTGGAACACTTCACATTCTTTTCTCCACACAGACTGGCAAGGAATTAAGATCATGGAGATGGAAGTTCACACTATAAAGCAAGGAGGAAAAAATCCTAGAATTAATCTTTAGCCAGTAAGGGCCTATTATGTGCACAAAATGTTAGGGCCTGGAGAGCCCCAGGGATAAAGAATGACATAGACCTAGAGGTACAGAAGAGCTGAAAATCACTGCATGTCTGGCATGGTCAGGCAGCAAATATATGAGGTCTGTAAGGAGATGGAATCACAGGCTGGAGGTAGGAAGGTGCCAGAGGGTGGGGATCCTGGCAGGCCAGGGTGAAACATGTGGATTCATCCCAGAGCCTACAGGGGACCTGCAAAGATATATATTATACACACACAATATATATATATATATACTATATATATATATATANCTAAATAAAATAAAAGGGCTGGGGATATAGTTCAGCGGGAGGGCACCACTGAATTTAATCCCCAGTAACGCATGTGCGCACACACACACATACACACAATACATATCCATAAGAATAAGGACTTCCTAGGAATAAGCTTTTAAAAATTGCTTTGTGTAGAGAATCCATCTTCTAATATATGTACACACAAACACATATGAACACATTCAAAATACACACACACACACACACACACTTCCAAATAGCCAGCATTTCTATAAGGAAAAATAAAGTATGAACTCTACTATTTAAAACTTTGACTAGGATAGCAAATAAATTGAAAGGAATTAGTGACTTCTAGAGTCCCTATGAAAACTTCTTTCTTCCTATACATATCTTTGGGTTTCCAAGACTCAGTACTAAAATGCTTGCGAGACCAGAGGAAAAATTATTCTGGGGAAAACATACTTTTCATAAAATATATAAAAATATACTTATCAGCTATCTATATGAAATACATATAGGTGCAAGAGAAAGGAAGAATGACTTTGATATTATTGTTATGAGTACCTGAAAGGTTAGTATTCATCTATCCCTCCAGGTGTTCACATATATACATTCATACATATGCTTGTGTGTGTATATATACACAAAAATATATATAAATATATATATATTTATACACATAAATATATTATTTTAAAAAAATATATATCCAGGGCTGGGGATATAGTTCAGCGGGAGGGCACCACTGAATTTAATCCCCAGTAACGCATGTGCGCACACACACACATACACACAATACATATCCATAAGAATAAGGACTTCCTAGGAATAAGCTTTTAAAAATTGCTTTGTGTAGAGAATCCATCTTCTAATATATGTACACACAAACACATATGAACACATTCAAAATACACACACACACACACACACACTTCCAAATAGCCAGCATTTCTATAAGGAAAAATAAAGTATGAACTCTACTATTTAAAACTTTGACTAGGATAGCAAATAAATTGAAAGGAATTAGTGACTTCTAGAGTCCCTATGAAAACTTCTTTCTTCCTATACATATCTTTGGGTTTCCAAGACTCAGTACTAAAATGCTTGCGAGACCAGAGGAAAAATTATTCTGGGGAAAACATACTTTTCATAAAATATATAAAAATATACTTATCAGCTATCTATATGAAATACATATAGGTGCAAGAGAAAGGAAGAATGACTTTGATATTATTGTTATGAGTACCTGAAAGGTTAGTATTCATCTATCCCTCCAGGTGTTCACATATATACATTCATACATATGCTTGTGTGTGTATATATACACAAAAATATATATAAATATATATATATTTATACACATAAATATATTATTTTAAAAAAATATATATCCAGGGCTGGGGATATAACTCAGTTGGTAGAGTGTTTGCCTCGCATGCACAAGGCCCTGGGTTTGATCCCCAGCACCACACACAAAAATATGTGTGTGTGTGTGTGTGTGTGTGTGTATCTCCAAAATCACATTTGTAAATCTTAGGAAACAATTTCTCAGGCCCACAAACATTTATAAGGCTGTTACATGTAGGTGATACTCCAAGATCTGGGCTGTAAAGATAGATAAACCTCTGCCCACTCCACCCTGCATCCTCAAGGGTATCACCTTCTACCAGGGACACAAAAATTAAAGCAGGATAAGTGCTATGATAAAGAGAAGACGAAGAAGAAGAAGGAGGAGGAGGAGGAGGAGGAGGAGGAGGAGGAGGAGGAGGAGGAGGAGAAGGAGAAGGAGCAGCATATAAATGAAAGAAAGGAATACTAACAGGGAGGAGTCAGCAGCAGAAGGATACTACCAGCATGACGGAGGTTAGTTTATAACTGAGTCTGCTTTTAAAAGGGAGTAACACAAGGAAAGTGGTGGAGTCATGTGGATGCACAAAAGGGCCTGCCAGCAAAGGAAATGGCTCTCCAACTGCTGCTTGGTGATCATGCTTGCCCCCCGACACATGTGGAAGCAACACTAGAGCACTGGAAATGTAGGCTGGGGCCACAAGGCAAAGATGCTGGTGTAAGAAATCTGCATTTCTAAATTCTATAAGAAAAAAGTTTCACGGCTCAGTCCAAAGACCTTCCCCTTCTGTGTCTTTACAGATCTCATCTGGTCTGACTTAAATACCATCTATATGTTAAGACTGAGTATAAGCACCATCCCAAATTCCAGCCCCAAACATCCAACCACCTAACCCGCCCTCTGCATAGTTGTGTAATGAGGCATCCCAAGAAACGATGTCTCAGACTGAGCTCCTGGTTCCCTCCCTCTCACCTGCTCTCCCTTACTTGGGACGATTAGGGAACATCAACCATGAGGACATGACAGTGGACACTTTTTTCCCTGTTAATTCAGGACAACTCCATCCTTCCAGGTACTTATGCCAAAAATATTGAGGTCATTCTTCTTCCTTTCTCTCACACCTCATATATTCAATCCACCAGTGAATCATGTCACCTATGTCTTAGAAATGCATCCAGATCCTGACCATATCTCACCAGGACACAGTCACTTGCCTCCCGACCTGGCCCACTACAACACCCTCTTCCTTGATGTCACCTTCTCAGGGAAGCCCTCTCACTGTGTAAAATCACACTTGCCCATGCAAGCTCCTCATTTCCGCCTCCTCCTTTATTTCTCTGGGGGCAGTTACCATGTTCCACCTTCTATATCATTTCCTTATGTCTTCTGCCCACTGCCTGCCCTCCCCACTAGAATATCAGTTCCTGGGGACCAGGGATTTCTTGGCTGACTCTTTAACTGGTGCATCTTCATGGCCCAGCACAGATCTTGGCTATGGAATATATCTGAATCTTTACAAAATGAAAGGATGGCTTAAAGAAGTCAGAAATGGGAAGCTGGGAATCAAGTTGAGAGACTATGCCGACACTCACAGGTCTGGACTAAGGGAAAGGCAGGATTGAAGACTTCACTGGAGCAGAGAGCTCAAGGCGGGTGGCCTGTGAGATGCATGCCCTGTGAGGAGCTATATCAGGGGTTACTGACTTGGAAAATGGCTTGACAACCTTCATGGCGACAGAGAAGGCCAGAGTGAGGAGAGGTGAGAGAGAGAGAGCAGGGGAAGTGAAGGCTTGACCAGTTCAGTCTTTGAGCATGTTAACTAAATGAGGCACATTAATACATACATTAATATATCCTTCTTAGGTATAATTCAAATCCCACTAAACTCTTCCGAGAAAATTTGCAAGCTTTAAATTATTCCTAAATTTAATAAGCCCAAAGACCCAGAAGGGCTCAGATTCATGTATTATATATATTACAGGTTTCACACCATGCTCCAGAACAAAAGAAGAGTCACAAATGCCAGAAGTATGTGGAAAATGATGATTTGCAAAAGACCAGAGTGTCCCCAGTGTTTCAAACTATGTAGAGAATAAAAAAGAAGTGGCTCTGTTCGCCAGACTTACATTTAATAGGCTCTAAATCCAGCACAGATTTGACCTTTGCTTTAAATAGATTTTCTTGGAGAGGAGGGAAGAAAACACTGATTCATCTGAGACTCCTGAACGACCTACTGTTCACATTACTTGAAATAAAGTCTGCTTTAAATCAGAATTCTTGAGACACCGAAATAAATATACCAAGAGGTTTCTAATTTTGTGCTTTCACCAACTGATTATTTTCATTCATAACAGTGGACGAACTCGATATGGTCTTTCCAGAAAGAAAGGCCTCGCCACAGAGCCCAGCACACGGTGGAATCAATCACATCAGTGCAACTGGTCTCAGACTTCAGCTTGTCTTGAGATCAACACTTTGAACAGAAAAAATAAGAGAAGTATGCAAAAGGGAGATGACTTTTCAAGCTTTCCAAGGCCCATGCTAATTCAGCAATGTTTGGGCAATAAGGGAAACCTAGAAGCAAAAAAAAATGTTTCCACTAAAACTGAAAAAGGTGAACAGGATCATTCAATATTTGGACTGTTCCCTCGACACATATGAAATATGCAAACTTCCCATTCTGCTGTACTTTGCCATTAAGAGCAATGTCATAGACATTGGGATGACGATACAACACGGTATCCTGGACCTACACCATTTTAGTTTCATCTTTGGAGATTTTTGTTTCCTCTCAAGCATCTTGAGCAGTTCACTGCTCATTTTTAAATCATCATAAGACAAGTGGAGAAACAAAATATAAATCAAATAGAAGTCTTGCTTTATTATCTATTTGCTTCTGTTTGGAAAAGAAATATAATAATGTATTTAGGGTACCCTGGAGATAAATGACCTCAGGACACCAGGCAGTCATAAAGGTATGATTGAGACATTAAGGAGTGGTGTGGTCTGTAGCCACTTGCAAAGTGCTTGTCCCACCTAACAATAGTCACAGTGCTCTCCAAGCAAAACGGAATTGCAAGCAAAGTGTGATCTGCTGATGATTAATCTGCCATAAAACCAAGCATGATCAGAGACTTTTCAAAAGAGAGAAAAGGATGGTTCATATAGTATTTTTTTCAAAAAGCTAAACAACATTTCAACATGAATTCACAGAAGCCACCATTTATAATTCCATGTCCCTTTCACCTTCCTCCAGGTTAGAGGAAAGCAATGGCACTTTAGGTAAGATGTGAACTCACATCTCCAATCATGTCAACGCTCTAATGCCTAGAATAAAAAACAAATGTGTAGGCTGAAACACTGAATCAACCTACAGATGTTATATACCCACACACATAAAATCCAATAGAAGTCTATTACTTTACTAGTATACTAAGCACTTTGAGAAATATGTGTCTAGAAAACTTGCAACCAAGAAGATCAACTGTAGCCCACAGAGACAGAGCTGATGGAGAGACCACATAAGAATCATTCTTCTACAGGCTCAACTAGAGCCTCCCCTTGGATGTTGCCACTGCCACATGCGTAATGTCTCAGGGCAATGTGTTAACACAAACCTCCTTCTAAGCTATTTCCTCCTCTATGTCATTCTATATTCCATCATTAAAATGATGCAATATTGTCACATGACAACTGATTGCTGGATATTACATACATAATATTCAAATTATAATTCTAGCAAATGATTTTTCTGTTTATGGTCTTTCACTATTTATGTCCTATCGAATACAACATTTAGAGGTCCATTTCATACTTACTTGCTCGGTTGGTTTAATGTTTTACATCTGTAGAGCTTTCAGCCTTTTGGGGCAAAAGACCACAGAATCTCTCTCTAATTGTACAAGGAATTTCTTCTTGAAAACTTAAAACAAGACGATTAGGTGTAAAAGAAAGTCATAAATAGATGTGAAACCAGCCAGAAGGGAACTGGCTTGTACCAGAGGCCAACTCAGAGCTGCAGGCCCCGGGAGAGTACTACCTCATAGTCCTAAAGTAATTTACCCACCTACTGGGGGGAGAACCCTTTAATGTTCCTGTAAACCAATATGCACATGTGAATCCTCAGGGCAGGCCTAGCAGAACAAGGGCTTTGGGGAAAGACATCCTGCAGCTGAGAACTGGGCTCAACATTCTTCAGGCTGTAACTCAATCATGGGGCTGCAGAAACCCACCAAATGATGGAATTCTGAAGAAAGTGAGTAGAAGGGGCTAAGCAGATAGCCAGCGGTGTAAGAGAAAATCACCCACAATGAGGAAGGTGGAAGAAATTACTCTCACATGAGCTTTAAGGGTGTTCATGAAAGACGAGGAGAACTGTGGCCAATTAAAGCAGCAATACAATGAAGAAAAACAGCAGCCAGAGAGCATGCCAGGCCGCTCTGGTCTCGAAGTCTGGAAGGTGTTGGGGGTCCCTGAGCCAGATGCAGGAAAGGGTCTTATTCCTGATTAGCATCCCTCAAAACTACAAGGTGTTTGCAGAGGAGGCTGGAGGAAGGATTCAGTTAACAAGGGAAATCAAAGAGGAATAGAACCAGGTTGAGAAGACAGCCCTTGGAAATGCAGCATCACTGACCAAAACTCCTTACATTAAATAAAAAGATGAAGGTATAAAGGACGGTGATCCAATATTTTTTTTTAATTTTGCTTTTCTTCAGCTATGGTTGTGCATAAAAATTGATATGCAGTGGGGTTTTTTTGCCTCTACTTGACTCGTTTTTCTTGTACACATCAGCCAAGGATTAGAGTGTTCTTTTTGACCTGGATTATATCCCAACACGCTCAGCGGGAGCGCACCTCTCTATCAGTTACAGGGTAAACCAGACCACATCCAAGGCAGTCAGCCCAAAGTCTCCCTCTGTTCCCAACTATTAAAGGTACATAAGAATGGAGCAACCCAATGGGGTTTCTTTCCTTTTTAACGTCTAAGATCATCGTTTTCACGCCTCTTTGGCAAATAAAGCTTTTGGAGGTATTTTTAAAGAGCTGTCTGCTTTATTTTGGCAGGGGTGGAGGAAGATAGAAAGAGAGGAGCTGAATACTCATATTTAAGAAGGAGGAAACAAAACCTGTCTACAGGTTCATTCTGGCTCTTTCTCTTTTCCAGCAGTAGTGACCCACCATCATGCCATCCCCATAAGCTACATGGAAAGCTGTGTAGGACGGCTCCCTGCTGCACACTTCCCTGTGTGGACTGAACAACGGGGATCACTGGCCTGCACCCTGAACAATCAGGAATGCACAAAGATCATGCTGTCACCCAACATACCTGTCAGCCTCTGCAAGAATGATAAGTCCACAAAGATTTAATTTGTTACTCCTATGGGAACATTCTAAAACATTAGCACCTATCCCAAATTCACTTTCAAATGTAGCAGCTCCAGGATAAAATGTGAAGATGTTCATTTTCATCATACCCAAGCCTTCTGGAGTCCTGGGAGAAAGTAATGAATACTGCCAGAGACTGAGCCACTCTCAACATCCTTAGTATTGTTAAGTCTGGCTTCTTGGACAAAGATTTTTTTTTTTTTCCTTTTCCAAACAGCTCCCCAACCTAGAAGGCTCTTTTTTTTTTCCAGAAAGCCAGTCTAGAATTTCCAGTTTTCCTGGAGGACCTTGTAAAAGGAATTCGTCACTTCAATACCAATTATTTCCCTCTCCTCAGAAAAAATATACTGAAGTGTACTGTTTGATTGAGTTGCCTGCACTTAGAATCTTTGGGGGCAGAGAGTAGTGGCTCATTGAACTGATTTAACCTGAAGCACTCAGTGCTGTTAAGATGGACACTCCATCCCCTGGCTTTCAGAATTCCTCCCAAGGAAAATAAGCACCCACACCAAGCGCAATCTAAACCCACTATCAGGAACTAACAGGATGGCCTGCTAAGACAACTACAACCGTGAGTGTAGAAAGCACCTCCCTAACAAGAGCAGAAGCCCTTCAGTTTACTTGTAAAGAGACTGAGATACAGAAAGGCCTCTGAGAAAGCTCCAGAATACTCCCCTCCGTTTTCTTGTGTCCAGCTTGCCCCATTATTCTCTGAACCTCCCATGCTATGTCCATGACTCATATCACTTTGGTCTTGACAGTCTTTACTTGAGTCACAGCCAGTGTGCCAGGGCTGCCATAACCACATACACAAACTGGGTGGATTTAAAGAATAGAAAGTTAATCTCTATTAAACTATGATGGGCTCAAGTACTTGAGAATCCTAAGGCTAAAAGAACAGAGGTATTTAGTAGTGGGACTTCTCGAGGGTTGAGGGTTTGGAAGTCTGAAGTCAAGGTATCATCAGGGCCACATTCCCTCTGAAAGATGAAGGCAAGAACCTTCCTAGCCTTGTCCCCACTTCGGGTGATATGCCACCAACTCCTTAGTGTGCAGCTGCTGCTATCTTCGTTCTGCTTGTCATCATCTAATCATCTCCCTCTCTGTATACATTTCATCTCTAATTTTCATAACGACATCAGACACTGGATTTAAGGCTCATCTCATTCCAACATGACCTCATACCAACTAATCTGCAATGACTCCATTTCCCAACAATGTTGCATCCTAAAGTCCCAGGGCTTAGGAATTCAACGTATCTTTTGGGAGACATGAATAATTCAACTCGCAAAAACTATGCAATCAGCACAATCACACACAAGAGGCTACACATGAAACTTCCCACTCCTTCCATCACTGTCTGCCTTCAACATCACCTGTCCCGTTCTGAAAATATGGTTTATTCTCTAAGCCACTGACAACTTGCCCTCCTGTCAGGTTGTTCTGTTTGACCTCCCTGGACAGCTGTCCTGAATTTCACAGATATTGACACTGTCCTAATCCCCCTAACTTTCTGTGATTTCTATTTTTTCAAATCCACAGTCAATAATCTATGTTCTCAACTCACATTCTCAATCTATACAGCATCAAAGGAGAAAGACATTAACAATGTCAGTGGTCTCATCCGAATTCCACTTGACTGGGTGTAACCTTAACCCAGCCGTCTCCTCATCTTACTACACAATGACCACTTTATCTTGAGAAATCATTCTTTTGCTCATTCACTCCAAAGAATGTTTGATGAATACTCACTAGGCATTTGACTTACATTCAGGGTTTCAGGATATAAATGATTAATACGATCCTGGTGCTGGTAGAATTAAGAGTGTATCAGGAATATGAACATGTAAACATGTACTGCTAACTCTGGTAAGTTCCCAGGTCATGAGAGAAGCAGCTAAGGAAATTATGGATGTATGTAGGAAGACTTGACATCAAACGAAAATAAACTGCATCATATACTCCAAGAGTCTATTCCTAGTCTTCTTCTGATGCTATACGTTTGTCTTGTCTTTGTATTCTATTTCAAAATCTCAAATAGATTTTGAGTGGTTGGCTCCCAACTCTAGCCTCAGTATTTTCTCTGTGCTTACAACTATAGTTTCCTCCGATGTTCCAGTAGCATCAGGAATTCAGAAAGAATAAAACAAAGGCCATCACCCTGATTGCTAATCTTTCCCTGTATACCCACTTCAGTCAATTTTACCACCATTTTTCAGTCATTTGAACTTAGAAAGCTGATATCTTTCCTAACCCTTCCTTCACTTCATCTCACTGCCTTTCCACCCACATGTCATTTTAAAACCCTAACTAGAAACCCTTCTCTCTGTTTTCTCCCTAATTTTTTCATTCCCATTGGCTTGATTAGTGTTTGCATCAATTCATGGTAAGTATTGTAAAGACATTTTCACTGGGTTATCTATCTGAAAATGTAAACCCACTGCCACTCAGCTTACAAATAACTTGCATTTTGATACCATATAACAGCTTATTAAAGTGCTTTCACAAACAGAACTTTGCATCCATACATTAGCCTGTAGTGATAGGTAGAAGAAGCAACAGTCTTAGAGGTTACAAGTGACTTGCCCAAGGTCAAGAACAAATGAGTAGCAGAAGTATAATTTCAAATGCAAAGTTCCATAGCCATACTGCTGCCAAGTCGTCTTCCCAAAGAACAGTCCAGATACCAAGCTTGCATAAAACGTGTGCTCAAAAGCAAGCAACCTTGGCAACATCTTCCAGAGATGACAGTCATGGCGGCTCCTCTGCTCATTTCCACCAACTCTGGCCTCCTGCCCTAGAGGCCTGCCCTTGGGCATTACTCTCAGGGCCCCGCCAGACTGGCAGTGCAGTGCCAGAAGCTAACCCAGCAGTATTTGCTTTGGCACCTTGGGTCCAGGTAATTCAATCAACTTAACAGGTCTCCAGTAGGGTTTTTGACTTCCATAAACTCAGCAATACTCCTGGCCACATCCTCCACCTGCTGCCAGCACAATCACTAAGTACCTCCGCCTTTCTCCCCAGCTACTCTCTGTCTTTTTCATTCGGTTGCTGAAATTCCTGCCCAAGGCATAGAAATCTGTTATGTACCAAACTCCATAACTATTCAGCTTGATCAGCCCAAACTCTGCCCACGGGAAACAAATGTTCAGTAGGAATCTATTAATCATGGAGTGCTTCTCAGGTGCTAGGGAAAGTTGAAAGCTAAGTTCTTGCCATCAGAAACTACTTGTGCTTCCATTACACTATCTACTGTATCCTCCGGGATCCTGAAACTATCATGAGACAACTTTCATTCATCTTAAACTTCTGAAATTCGTACATTCTTGGAATCATTAAAAATCTTTAAAATCTGACTTTTTCTAAAGGAATCACTTGTCTCACAACCTCTGTAATTTTCTATCTTTCTCCCTACATTCTTTTAATTCTGTCATTTGTACTACGTCATCACAGTGTTGACCTCTGATTCCATCTCTCTTCCCACTGATAGTCTTGTTCCCATCTTCCTTGCAATTACCAAATCTATTCTTTCATGTTCGCTTTTTGAGGACAGAGAAAGTAGAAGATGTCTGAATTTAAATACAGACTGAAGACCAAGAGAAGACACTTACCTGTCTAAACCTAAAAGAGACTTCAAGCCACCTATCTTTCTCCCATTGCCCATTATCCAACTTGTACTTTACAAGACCAAGATTTTCTAAACTCCCTAAACTGATCATATTCACATGCTGTCCTGAACTACCTTCTATCACCCCTTGCTGTGCCTAAATGCCATGCATTCTTCAAAAAGGAACTGAATGCCTATTCAGTTACCTAAGTCTGCATGAGATACAATGGATTTTCTGACCACCTTCTATGTCCCCCCTGTTTAATATTATATTCAGTCTCTATAGATAGCAAGATTTGAAGAGGATTAGAAGCCAAGCTAAAAAGTTCACCTTTGAATTCTTAAAAAGTTTGGGTTATGATCAGGATATAATGTATCTCCCAAAAAAAGCTCATGTGATAGACAATGCAGGAATATTCAGAGATGAAACAATTATCTTATGAGCGTTGTAACCTAATCAGTGGATTAATTCATTTGATGGATCAATAATCTGAATGAATTACTAGGTGGTAACTATAGATAGGTGGGATATGCCTAGAGGAAGTAAGTTACTGGGGGGATGTTTTTTGTGGATCATATTTTATTTCTGGCTCCTTGCTCTCTTTCTTTGCTTCCAGGCTACCATGAGCTAAGTAGCTTTATTTGTCATACCCTTGCGCCATTATGTTGTGCCTCACCTGGAGCCCAGAGCAATGGAGTCAACTAACCACGGACTGAACTTCTGAAACTGTGAGCCAAAACAAACATTTCCTCCTGTGAGCTGTTCTTGTCAGGTATTTTGGTCACAGTGATGAAAAGCTGACTGATGTAATTAGGAAACCAGTAAGGGTCTATCTAGATCCATGTTGTCCAACAGAACTTTCTATGATGGTGGCAGTGTTCTGCACTGTCCACAGGAGTCTGCTGAACACTTGAAAAGCAGGTAGTACAACTAAGGAACTAAAATCATAAAAAATTAAAAAAAAAAAAAGAATAATCAGTGTAAATTTAAATAGCCACATGTGGCTAGTGGCGATTGTAACAGGCAGCAGAGTTTTAGACTAGTTGATGCCACAAAGAAAGTTTTACAAAAGTGAGTCAAATCCTGGAGGACCAAAGAAAGCATGGAGGATGTAAAGCAAGGGAAGATAGATACTCTGGCAGTGATCTGGGCAGGAGAATTCCCTTTTTCTGGAAAGAAGAAAAAAATTACCCTATCACTAAGTGACTAGGAAAAAAAAGGAGTTCATTTGCTAAATCCCTTCAAAAAAAAAAAAAAAAACAAGACTATAGAACTCAGGACACTTTTTTTGTTTGGAAGTCTTAACATATCAAATTGGGAATTTCATATTGAATAAGTACCAACCACAGATTTTGATCCCCTACTAAAATGTTTACACGTTCATCAAGTCATACACAAAAATACTTAGTTTTCAGAAAGAATATATAAAATGTAAAATAATCACTTAATAAGAGGTCAATATTTTCCTTCCCACTTCAGATAACTCAAACCTTTTACTTAGGCGCACATGAAACCATAGATTTCCAATGAAGTGTGGAGCGGCTGGCAGAGATAGAAGGGTACTATGATATGAAATGTGCTACCAGACAATGACTAGAATATCCTGAGGCAGATTCTCTGAAGGGATTAGATCTTGCACTTCTTTACAGAGTCCCGGTTATTTCCTTACCATCTTCCTCTTCTTACAAAGGTGTAAACCTTCCTAGTACAACTCAAGTCAAGAGGAGAGCTACCTAGTATAACAAACATAGAAATATATAAGCCAGATAGAATAAAAAAAACAATAAGGCTTACTCAAATACCTGTGAACACTACAGACATTTAAAGACTTAAACACTACAGACATTTAAAGATACCCATGCTTATATAGTCAAGTTAGAAACATACTCCTTCATTGAAAATTCCAATTTTCCAATTTGTCCCAGGAATCCAATTGTTTGCTTGAAAATACTGCCTATCACCCAATGCAAATCCTAAGAACAAAGTCCACAATATAGATATGGCATTGCTGCCATTCCAAAAATTTTGTCCTGTTAAACCTTAAAGGCTCCACCACACCTAGTCCATCTATTCACCTTTACAAAACTGATGCTAATAATCCGACAATATACTCAGGCAAATGCCTGGAATTTAGGGATGAAAGGAATGAGAAAAAGCAAAATTACCCCTAATTGGATCCAGAATGCTCCCACAAAACAGAGAAGACAGAAAAATCCAGCAAGGGATTTGTCCTTCTATTACAGTCTCATACTCATTCGACAACTGCAATTTGCTCTCAATCTACTCAGAAATATGATCAGTGAACTTGATATGGTCAAAGCTCACCAGAAAAGTGATCTTTCAGAGGCAAGTAGAGAATAATCTGGATATGGCTTAATCCTGTAAACAACTTCAACACATCCTCAGAGGAGCAGAAATGGAGAAGACCCCTCACAGGGAACCCTTTTAACTTTGTCATTCTTTAAAGGACATGGCCAACAAGCATCAGAAATATTAAAGGCAAGCTCATCTCAACCAATT
This sequence comes from Marmota marmota marmota, assembly GCF_001458135.2. Lineage (NCBI taxonomy): Eukaryota > Metazoa > Chordata > Mammalia > Rodentia > Sciuridae > Marmota > Marmota marmota. The sequence continues at coordinate 1,139,708 of NW_025999942.1, forward strand.
CCAGAGTTCAAATGATTAGATATGAGGGCCTGAAACTGACTGGAAAGGGAACAACATTTATATAAAGGTGCATAATTTATAAAAGACCTGATTTGCACACTTACTCCCACACATAGTAGAAGACAAGAAAAAAAGCAGCTAAGAGAATGTGATGGGTCCTCACAGCACAGATTTAGTCTCTTGTGGGCACACACATGGACCCTCAAGAGGAGTCTGGAAAGGGCACTATGGCCAGGATGAAAGTGTTCACGCTAACATAAAAAGGGGCAGGTCTGGCGGCTTCTGTGAGTGCAGAAATATCACTTTGGGCCAGAAAGTAGAAATCCCTGCGTGGCTGGTTTTTAACTGCAGACATCAACACCATGAAAATTCCTAGACCATTTCTAAGTTTCATGCTTATGGCAGGATACAGTCCTGGCAGACCCAAGACCAAACAGGACTCCATAATCACAACCATGCAGCTGAGTTTCCTCTGCTGAACCACAAAAAATAGCTTGTTTAAAGCATTAGCTTAATGATGACAAAGCAGCATATGGACTATTTAATTTTCACCAAACATTCTGTACCATCTTTCACTTACTTCCCCTAAAATTGTGTTCCTTTCATCCTGTCCCTATGTGAAATCAAGTGTAACTAGGACCACACAGGCAAACGCAATTATAAATATATCTTCTGAATTGGTGGATCCTTTTTGTAAGTTAACACAATGTCTTCCTTGCTTGGTCCTCCCTCCATTCCTTCTTTCCTTCCTTCTTTCCTTCTTTTTCCTTCCACTGCTGAGAATCATCTTTTATCAGCCTAAACCATTTTCCCTACTCACCAAGAGTTGTTCCTATGAGATGTGGAAGACTGTGATCAGATTTGTATCTGGGACAGAAAGAAACAAGCTTAACAGAGGAACAAAGCAGGGTACACAGGGAGGAATCAATGCCAATTTGGAAAAATATAAATTTAAGGTAAATTAGTTGTAGGGTTGCATGATTTTTAGTATCATATTTGTTAAAATATTTTTGGCTTCTAGTCTTATAATCACATTGGTATTATACATTCTAGGACTGGAGTAAGGAGACCAAATTTCACACATGATAGCTTGAAATCAGTTTGCCTCCTAACTATACCAGTTGGTCTCATTTGCCGCATCCTAGTAATCTTCTTGTAACCTATCCAGGATCTTTGTGATCTAAAACAAGAATTATGAAGTAGAATTCCACATTACTTTACAGAAGATCATCAGTATTCACTGCTACAACTTCTAGAGAACTCTGCTGAAAATGTAGTCTGAAAACCACAGGAACCACAAGAGGTGAAGACAGCATTGGGTCCGTCTATTCCTCTCCTCTCCTCTTCCACCCTCACAGGAAAGACGTAAGAGTGGAATGTAGAAACATCATAGCTAGGTGATCCTGCCATTTTTCAATCAAATATACTATTCATGGTTACATTCTGAAGAAGGAAGCTGCAGAGATTATTTCCAAGGAATACTGACCATAAAAACTACCAACCGAACAAAGACTTTTGTCTTGGGCCTGTTCCTTGCCTCTTTCCCACCAATACCTTATGTGATTCACATCTCCCAAAGTCTCCCACAGCACTCAAGCCCGTCCACTCACACTCTGTAATTGCCTCCTTCTTCCTCTGTAACCCAGTCTCTTCTGGTCTTAAATAAGCATGTTCACACTCCTAAAATATTTTAATGGCTATCATATGCAAGGAAAATTAGATGGCATATATTAGCTCAAAAAAAAAAAAAAAAAAAAACCAGAACTGAGCTCAAAATGTACTATACAGATTCTGACCCTGTTCTAGCATCAAATTCATCTCTACTCCAACAGAAGTGAAGCCAGCACCTGATCACTGGAAGAGACAGCTCTAGAAATGCTACAGACTAAATAAATTCAGAGAAGGAAGAAAACAAAAGGGAGGCTCCAATTAGAACTTGGAAAGTGAGAAAGAGTAAGTGCCCTCTTGTTTTAAAAAAGAAGGCACATATTTGAAAGACCCATTCCTTGGAGATTGTAATTGAACTCCCCTTACCCAAGGTGTTTGAAAAGAATAACTTCCTGTCCCGGAAGAAATGGCAAGATTCTGCTACTGTGACAACACACTGCTGTGATGCCAAGAGAAGAAGTTTTATAGAAAAAAGCCAATGATGCCACAGGCTGAAAATAAGACCTGAGACACCTTCTCTTCAGTGGCTCGGAAGGACAAGCTTGAACAGAGTCAGAATGTCCCTGGGCATCTTGCATTGCCCCTGTAGGGAAAACCAGTCTTCCAATAAGACAAAAGTATACAAAGAAACAGGAGGAAAAGAAAAGTATATAAGAGACCAAGAGGCAGGCACTGGCTCCCAAGTCAGTACCCAAGCAAGGTGGATTCTGTGGCCACAATATCCCACCGAGCAAAACAGCACCCTGCTGCCCTATCTTTCCAGGGACCACAAGCACAGGGGCAGCGAGACACATAACAGAACTGTCAGTAGGAAATGAAATAAACTCCAGGAGGAATCTTTAGATGAAATGAAGCATATAAGCAAATACTTGGATGAAAGGAAATCTGGAAGTTTCCAGTTAAGGCTTCAGGAATAACATCTTCTAAGACATGAAGTGTTGCTACCTGTTTTGCTTCCAGGAAGTCAAAGGAAAACAAGCTAAGGGCTCTCCCAGTCAGACTCAATAAATTCATTCAAATATAAAATCTTGTTTGTGTTAGTAATACTGGTGTGCCAAAGGGAAAAAAAAAAAAGCATTTCTAAAAAATGATAAACTGCTTTCATTTTATGTAGCTACACTTAAGTACTCATTTACTTGGCAAATATTAGTAAACATTTAAAATAGTAGGCATTGTGCCAAGAAATTCAGAGAATCCAGAAATGAGCCAATGTATGCCAGCCGCATATATCTTAAAAGTCTAATAGAAGAAAAAGGACTTGTACCAAAATATCTATAATTCAAGAAACTAAATTGTTAACACCTAAAACAGAAGTAAAGTTAAATAAAAGGAATTTTTAAAGTTTTACTTTGCTTTCAATTGACACATAATAACTGTATCTATTTATGGGGTGCTGTGTGATGTACAAACATTCATTGTGTAATGAGAAAATCAGGGCATTTTCCTTCTTAATACCCTAGAACTGAAAGAGCTGATATCTAGGCTACCTTTTGAGAAATAGACGACAGATACAAAATGAAAAGAAGGTGATGAAGGGGACACTGGAAAAAAAGGAAAGCACAGAATAAGGACCTCTGCCTTATACCAAGGCCAGGTGGCTGACTTAATTTAGTGGGAACAGAAAGGAACAGAATGGGAATTGGTGAGAAATGAGACTGCAAATGTAGACCCAGATGGACTATGGAACTGAAGGTGAGTGCCAGAAGTTGAGGTTTCATTTTAAAGGTATTAAAATGTGTGTGTAGGGTGTGTGTGTGTGTGTGTGTGTGTGTGTGTGTGTGTGTGTGTGTTTAAGTGACCATATGAAAGCAGTTCTTTGAAAACTTGATTCAGGGTCGAACACTGAGTAATGGCATGAAGGGTGGAGCCGCTCAGGGCCCAAAGCCACAGTGAATATGCAGGTGGGATGCCAAGGAGAGTCCATAGAGATACCTTCAGCAAGAGGAAAGGTGACTAGGACACTCCCGCATACTCGAGCCAGGCCCTGCAGCCTGGACATAGGGCTGCTGCACAGAACATCTGATTCAATTTCCTTAGGTAGGAAAACTGTCTTAGGTTCTAAAAATCTGCTTGATAATAGTATGCTTTAATAAAATATCAGTGCTCATATTTCTATAAAATGGGAATATCTTCCTTCAAAAACTAATTGCCAAGTGACATCACAGAGGTGGTAGTTGCACAGCATCATGAATGTACTAATTAATAACATTCATTTTAAAACTGTTAATTTTATTTTACATGGATTTCACCTCAATACCAAAAAGCTAGGGAAAAAAGCAATTACCTCTAATTTTGTTTTCATCCTGCAAGTTGTAAAAGAGAAAAAAAGAAAAAGAAAACAAAGCTTATTCCCTATAAGAGACTGAATAAAATTAGTCCTTCTAAATGCAGAAAGTAGTCGTTTTGGATTCTCTTAGATTACCTGTATCTAGAAAACCTTCATTGGTTGCAAATCTGTCTTGGAGTTTTACTTCCTGATCCTAATGTCTCTGAAAACAGAATTAAGTGCATGTCTGTTTGTCATAGTGCCCACTGGTGTCCTCAAGAGAATCAGAAATTAACATATATAACAAAAGGGAGGAGACACACAAAATACCTACTTTTAAGTCCTTCCTCAAATCAAATAATTATTATTATATTTAACCTGTATGTGATACTGTGAAATGTATATTTTGTATTAATTTTGTTTCCTGGCATACAACTCCTAAAATTCTTGGAATCCCCAAAGTGATGTCCTCTTGCATGCTAATTAGTTACTGCTGAGTAGCTGGCAGCTCTAGGTAGCTTTAGGATAAGGGATGGTCTCCAAATGACTAAAGCAGGATTAGAAAGTGGGACCTTTCAGTCCCACCCACCATCTGAATGTGTGAGGAGGGGAGAGGGGCTGAAGGCCAAATTGATCACCAATAGCCAATGGTTTAATTAACCACAGCTACATAATGAGGCTTTCATAAAAACCCAAAGACTGAATTTAGAGAACTTCTGGATATCTGAACATTTGTAGGTCATTGTGGAGTGGGACACCCAGAGAGGATATGGACGCTCTGTACCCTTCTCTACCTTACCTTATGCATCTCTCCCATCTGGCCATTTATCTGTATCCTTTGTAATAAAACAGGAAATATGCTTCCCTAAGTTCTGTGAGCAATTCTAGCAAGTTAGTTGAACCCAAGGAGTGGGGACATGGGAACCCTAATTTATAGCCTGTCAGAAACACAGGTGACAGCCTGGGACTCATGATTGGCATCTGAAGTGGGAGGCAGTGTTGTGGGACTGAGCTCTCAACCTGTGGGATAAAACACTACTCCCATACACACCCATCAGAAATGAATTAAATAAGAGGACATCCAGCTGGTACTGCTACAGAATTGATTGTTCCTGATGGAGAGAAATCCCAATACACAAAGGTAAAGCATTTTTTGTTGGCTGTTGTGAGAGTATAACAGAATAAACTAGGTTTTTCTCTTTTCCTGTGTCTTTAGCCTATATTTTAGAAAGCAAAGTTCAACATGGAATTATTAATTTTAAAACTAATGCTCTTAAGGTTCAACAATTAAAATAATGCAAGAAACAGCTCCTCCTGAAGTTTAAATCCCTATGTCATTATATAACAATACTTTAATATAAGGAGGCAAACCAGTGTTGGCCTGGGCAAACATTTCATAAATTTGGCTTAAGACCCTCTGATGTCCTTTCCACTGGCCAATAAAAACCAAAGGAGAGAAGAAGAATTCTTAATCTAAACATTTCTACCACATATTTTATGAATATAATAAGCCTTAACAAACAGAATCTGGATTAAGAACCTAGCCAACATGCTTATCATAAATATCCATGGTTTCCAGAATTTAAGACTGAATGACAGGAGTACTGACTGATTTGGGTTAAGCCCTTACCTGGCACAGACACAAATGTACAAACACATATTAGCATTCTTCCCCACAGACCCATATCCTTGGCTACATTTCACGTATGTCGCTAAGACCAGAATGAGAGTCATGTACTAGGGACTGAAAATCTGCCCATAATTGCTCTATACTTGGAAATATATATATATATATTTCCAGTTCTAATTTACATAATCTAAAATGCAACAAAAATTTGAATATTTCTAGGTAGGTTAGCATCGTCCTGATCAAATGGTTATTAACTTGAATGCCTACACTTCTCCTGCCCTGAGAGCAAAGTGCTTGCTCACTGCTGCAACACATTGCACACAAGGCCCTCCACCCACCCAGGCTCCCCTGGCTGTCTTGTACATCCAAGTTCTGGAAGAATATCTGGGCAGGCTGCTCCTGGTCTCAAAGGTTTCATTTATCTCGCTGATGCCATAGGAGATTGTTTTCTTAATTCTAACAATGTTCTAGACCCAAGTATGGATCTTCTTGACTATACCCAATAGATGCTTTGTTTTGTTTTGAATGGCATTCTTCCAATTAATGATCTCTAGCATCCAAGAAGACAAGGGATGTCACCTGCTACCTCAAAGAAAAAGGCATAAAGTTGCTAGATACGCAGAAGAAAACTAAGTCCCAGGAAGCCATAACTAACTGGTGGTAGCAATAAGGAACTGAACGAAGCTTTCATGTCTTTCTTGGCATCTCCATTTGTCTCTGGGGGTCTCTCATTATCCTTAATACATTCTTGATCAAACAGCTTCCTCTGTCTACCCAGTTTTGGCTTCACATGACCCATCAGAGTCAAATTCACCCAAACTTCATTATTTGGCTTTCCAGCTCCAACAATGACTGCCTCATGCTAACTGCTCTGTGGGTCTCCAACAGTTTCTCAGGCATTCTGACTGGCACAGTGTCTGTAAGCCTATGTGCAGTACCTCCATAGGCTGACCTGTAGACAGCGCCTCCTGATGGTGACATCCAAGATGCAATTGGTGAAGAGAGGAAGGCAGGGTCACATGATCCACAGCCCTCTCGGGAAGAAGAAAAGACATGGGTGGGAAAGCAATGATAAAATCTCAAATACTGCCACCATTTTATCTGATCTCATATTATCTCCTACAACCTAATCCGTACTTAAGGACTTTTACTCAATGTACAAGAAAAGTAAGTTACTACTATAATTATTCATCTTCTAACTTCTATAGTTTCTAATGGAACTACAGAGTATCTTCCCCTTATTCTGCCACAGTAATTCCTAAGATGTACAGGTTTGACAACGGTTTTAAATTATTTATGGTTAATAAAGATCCCTAAGAAGGACACCTCCAAAAATGTGTTTGTTCTCAGCAAATGGCTAGAATAGAGGCAAAATGTACAGTTCTGCATATTATGGGTTACGCTTAAGTCTTACTGCAAGGTACTAATTGGGTCAAAGATACTAATTGGGTCAAAGATATTTTATGTCTTCATACCACCAGATAAGAGGTCTAGAACAAAGTGGACTGCAGTTTTGAAAATCCACTTGGTCTGAGAACCTTGAAATAGAGAATGTAGGATACAACTCCAGAGACTGTGGAATATAAGCCTGTAGCCCAGTTCACCTTCAGTGAAACATAAAAGATAGATTCTGAGGCCATTTGAATATTCCGTTAAGTAGCAAGGTTAAATTAAAACTACTCTATTACTCAATTTCATTTCAAAAGCAAAATTCAAGAATACCTCTCTCATGGGAAAACTCATAAATTAAACTTGCCCAGTAATAGAATAAAAAGTTGAGTTTAAACATTTAGTGATACAATGAATTTGAATTAACTTCTAAGAAAAAAATGAATTAATATTGATACAAAAATCATTCCCACACTGAATTAACTTTAAGGAGCATTAGGCTGAGTTTTATTCAACTTACACATTCAGGAGCTGCATCAGCTTAGAATTATTCAGAACTAAATTTAAATCCTGGCTTTGCCATTTACTATGCATGATCCTAACCAAGACTATTATCTTTTTTGCCCCTCAATGTCCTCTATCCGCCAAATGGAGCCATGATATCCTATTTGGATGATTGTGCATGTTTATTGAGATAATGACCGAGGCACCCAGCACATTACGTGGGGCAGGGAACTGAATGTTCATTTCCTTATCCCTTTCCTACTAAAGTTCTAGAACATCCCTTTTCCTTTACATCCAGGATGTTGCCACTCATCTATTCACTTCTATAGTTTCTAATGAAACTACAGAGTATCTTCCCCTTATTCTGCCACAGTAATTCCTAGAAATTGCTAGTAATTGCTAGAAATGAGCTTACATCTGCACATAAGGATTTTCTTCTATGTTATCAAAGGACACTACATGCAAATATGAGAGTTTACCCAAAGAAACCTTCTGCATAGTTCCTGGCTTCTTACCTGACCCTAATCCTAACCCTTTTGGTGCAGCTTCTCAGAACCACCAGATAATAGTTTCAAGGACCACTTGCAGCCTAAAGACATTTAACACAGTATCCCACAGAGTAAGGTTTGTGGCCAAGGTCTGATTTCCCCTCTCCCCAGATTAACCACTAATAATCACTAATTCACTTCAGACCCAGTGATTGTGAACTTGTGCTTCACTGAATAATTGTTTCAGTCTGCAGTGGCTAATTTCCTGTCAGATTTTTGTCAGTCACACAGAACATTCAAGAACATTCTTATTTGTATACCAAATAATCAAAAAATCAGTAAGAACTCTCCCGTGCTTGATAAAATTAAGGAAAAAAATTCATGAGGTAAAAATACAATAATCAGGGAAGCAGTGGACATTTAAGCTTAAATCAATTACTTACTTAGCTTATGAATTCTTTCTTTCTAAAAAATGGGGAAATCATCTTTGAGAGTCTATAAAACTTTGCTAAGGAGTCAGCCCCCAAAATAATTTTATCTTTGGTCTGGTGAGCTTCTTCTGTGGCTTCATTAGCTTTTGCCTATTAATCACAGTAAGTAATGAGAGCAAATGTGTGTAACAATGCTGACAATCTGCTATCCACTCTGCTAAGACGTGGGAACATGTTAACTTACATTAGTATTCACGGCAATCCACGAGATAGGTGTTATTATGAACACCATTTTATAGATGGGAATCCTAGGACTAGAGAGCTACTATAATCTACCCCCAAGACAGAGAGCTTGGAAGTAGTACAACTAGGATTCAAATTCAGGCAATCTGACTTCTGAACTCTTGAGTTAATCACTACCTAATGCTGCCACTAGAGTTCTGGGAAACAAAGATCCTCAATGCATGAGATCCTCTTTGTTCTCACTGGTTCTTGCCACACATCCCCAAATGAATAATTTCATCAAATCAGTTTCACACAATCACTTCAATTGGAATCTCATCCTTTCTGCTCATGTTTAAATCTGATATCATATTTTTGAAATATCCTTCTATAAACAACAATTTACTTATCACTGTACAAGAATGTGTTGAATGAGAGTTCAATGCCAATGGGGGTGTTAGAAATAGGCACGGTGGGCAGTTCACATCCTTTGTGAATCAGATATTAGATCTCACATCACCCAACTGAGATGAAAATATGCTAAAATTTTTTTCTAAGCAGGTAATCTACAACAGTTATTCTAGCACGTTTATTTTTATTTTTGTACATTCTTTTACCTTGCCATTTGCTTGCTTTATTTACCCAAGTGATATAAGGAAAGAAGGTTTCTCCAGAACAAATTGGTTTGTTCTTTAAGTTTATAATCATTCTGTCACTCTTAAAACATTATGTTTAAGTGTGAAATTGAGATACCACAAGTTGATGAGCAAGACAAAAAAAGATAATGGTGTAACCTAAACAGGACTAAGAGACCAGTTAATATACTAATAGATGAATGAATGATTATCAATAAAATCAACAAATTTTCAAGTAGAAAAATAATTTTGACCTTTAATACCATGCATTCTTATAAGTTAATACACATACCTAGACTTGGTGGGATTAGCCTTTAGCAGTGAATGGCAAGTATTTTGGACATGGAATAGTAGAATAGATGGCTCCTATGGTGAATCCCTAATAGGTGGACCAGGCTATGTTCTTAAGACACAGAACCTATGAATCACAATATCCTCAAAATTCACATTTCAGTTGAAGACTCTAAACACCATATCTACACACAAAGTTGACCCTGTTTCTCACAAATCCATCTATGTGTGCCACATATTAACTATCACTACATATTCATTGTTAAAATATACTTAAGTAATGCAAATACTTCTCATTTGGTTGCTAAAGGAACTAAAAATTATTATTAAAAAAAAAAAACACCTAAATAGGGAAAGTGGGAGGAAAAAGGGGAGATTATGAACTGAAAACGATTTCCATGCAAGAGTTTGTCAGGATGGACCCAACTACTATGTATAACCATAAAGCTCTAAGAAAAAAAAAATTAGTTGGGACTAGATAAAAAAAAAAAAAAAAATCTAGCACATGAAAAGCACTCACCAAACATGGTCTATTGTGATAATGACATCATTATCATCAACCTAAAAATGTGTAAAAGTAATCTATTTCTGGGTCACAGATTTTTAAATAAGCTAGAAAGCATACATAATCATTTGTTGTAAGTTTGTTGTTTCCCCCACCCGTGATGAAAACATGCAAAAAGGATTTTTCTAAGCAGATATCTACAATATAACAATTATAGTACATTTATTTATTTATTTATTTGTACATTCTTTTACACATCCGCACATGCTGACACATACACTGGCATCTGCATTTATAGCACTCATTAACCTATGTTAGCAAGTGCGTGGGATTTTACTAAGTAGGTGTGTTAGATGCCAGAAAACAAAAGACTACTCGGCAGGCCCAACTCTCAAGGAGGTCTTGTTAAAATAAAGGAATACTTTTAGCTTTCTGAGTTGGTTCATTGTTTCAAACACGAACATAGTCCTTTTTTCCTATTATGTTTTTTATAATTTAATAATTTGTCATTTTTTAGTTAAGATGGAATATCCCTTTTTATCTGTTTTAAGCTAATGGTGTGGGTAATCAAATTTTGGGCTCCAAATTGCCATCTTTCCATGTCAATATCATTCATAAAAAGTTCTGTCTGACTTGAAGGTGCTGTGTGATAATAAAATACATCCAACTTTCTAGCTAATTATTTCTCAATTGCCCTCTAGGTTTCTAATAATTTAAGTCAACCCCAGAACCTTCAAGCTGAGTGTTTTCAATTGGATCCCAATACAGAGGAGTTAAGGTCTCTTTCCAGGGTCTATTGTTAGGACTCAGGGCTGTAGGACCTTCTGACCCACATGAATTTTAGAATCACAAAAAGATTGCAATGACAATGACAGGTTTTACTTTGAGGGAGAAAACTCAAGCATAAGGAGGTACCCAAATATAAAAAGGGTAAATGTAATGTAATGGTTTCTTCCATTCCACTTGCATAAAGAAATAAATAAATAATAGATATATCGCAGAAGATTTTACATATTCTAACATTTAGAAGAGCTAAAGTTATGCTGATGATAAAAGATTTGGAGCTCCTTTCTTACTGTGTATTGCTAGAAACAACTGGCTTCAACTCGTTCTAGTTCATTAAAAATAAAAGGGGAAAAATGAATAATAGCAAATTCAAGAGAGTGGCTTGGCTCTCCGTAATTCAATTCTCAATGTAATAATATGCTTATTAGAAATGGAAGGTCACTCTCCCAAAAATTTCCCCAAAGGCATAGCTGCCAAATTGACTTCTGATCTAGTCTTTACAACATTATTAATTCAATGACATAATAAAGCGGGCAAAGAAAAGCTTCAGGTTTGCCTTACAACGGGAGACAGCAGCGCTGAGAGAGAGGTTCTTGCAGGCTTCCTAGAAAAGTGACCTGAAAAAGTAAATGCTGCTTCTTCTCCCTTCCCTCCCCCCCATCTCCCACCATCCTGATGAAGGACTGGACAAATGCTTTTGTCTTGCTTTGGGAAAAGCCTAACAAACTGGATTTCCTACTTCCACAGTCTTTATCCTTGCTTTGCCTTCATGCATTAGCAACAAAGCATTCTGTCTCCAGAAGCACAGAGATAGTTTATCTCAGGGTAAAACTCTGAAATTGGGTCTAAGATTAATATTGGCAAAGGGCAGAGTATCCTTGCAGGTTCTCCCCAGTACAGACAGGCCACCGTTGAAAGGCACCTGGCATGGAAGTTGGCCTCAAAACCATGACTTGGCAGCAAACTCTAATTAAATGAAACTTGATCACCGAATGCTTGTTGATTTTAACTTGTCTAAAGTTCCAGACTTGGATAGCAGGTTGAAACCTGCTGTGATTGTAATCAGTGCAATTGATAGCTTTTAGAAAGAACTTTTTCTATGTAGGTTTCAAAGGGTCACCTCTTTCCCCTATCTGCAACGCAAATCAAAGGATGCCTGCAAATCTGCCTAGGCTGACTTACTGGCTTTCCCAGACACTGAAGGGGCAGTAGATAACATAACCTTCCAAGGGAGACTATTTGCTCAATGGCTTATACTTAAATGGATCATTCTGTTTTTACCATCATCCTTCATTTATAAACTTGCCTCCTACAATAGGCCCTGGTACCTTTAATTTTTTCACAAATATTAGAAAGTACACAACAACATAATAAGATCAGACATTTTGTAAAGGCATCGATACTTCTTTCATCCATAGGTCAGTGGGAGCAGGCTATAGTAGAACTAAGTTAAATTTATTATTTTCCACAATTAGGAAGCCTGAAGCCTATGAGAAATTGCTCAGAAGCAATAAAAGTTAGGAGGAACTTGTTACATATCTGGGCTGGTTTGGTGTTCATAAGTTGCATGGTTTTGCTCTAGAGTTGGTGGTGTCAAAAGTAGGGGCGACTCTGATTGGGTATCCAGATAACTTTATCTAGAAGTGGGAAGACCAAAGTGCAGCTAACTTATTAATGGACAAAGAAGTAGAATCACTCAGACAGAAAGGAGGATGTCTGGTCCTTTCACTGGTTTGGAAACAGGCAATTCTAAATGCAGACCTGCCTGTACAGAAACATTTTAAATCCTTTAAGTTTTTCAAGTAGTGCAACTTAGGGAACTATACAGCAAAAGCCAAATATCTGTCTGGTGAGACTTCATTCGGTAATTCAATCAACTATGACTTATTAAAGCAATCATATATGCAACCAAGCCACTGGAATTCAAGACTCCAATCCACAGAATTAACATTCTTTAGAAGGTGATATTGTCAATTAAATGAGATAGAACAAAAGAACCAAAAGTAATGCAGCCATCATTGAATTAATAAAACTTACAAGACAAGGACGGAAATTCCAAATATTTTACAAAATGGAAATTTGTTAATGTGGGCCAGTATCAATTGCTCTCTCTAATAAGAAAATGTGAATTATGTTCTGTGTTAATTTGAAGTAGGTATGCTCTGGGTAACTGAGAGTGGGCATGATAATTCTGGTAAAACTATTTGCCTATTTTCAACATTACATTAAAGTATGTTTTCTTCTTCACTCGGGATATAACTTTTCCAAGGGAGAATTTATTAAATATAATAAATATTTTCTTCTCATTGCAAAGATTGCAAACTATTGGTTTTTCAGCCTGGATCTAATCTAAAGATATGATGTATCCGGGCTATGTAGTACCCTTTAAATTTTGAATGAATTCTCAACATATCAAAATTGGAAGATTGTATATCAAAATCCAGAATTCTGTTTCTTGAAAAAAAAAAATCAGAACTTTTGGAATACAAGGCCTAAATTCTGATAGGAAACAACTGGTTGGCCCTGAAGGGGAACATGCTCTGCCATTGGGGACAGTCCCCATCTAGCTTACCTAGTCATTTGTGCTGTCTACTCACCCCTCCAGACATCTGAGCTTTTAACTCCCTTTATAAAAAAGGATACAGAGGCAAAGGTCAGCTTCTCTGGATCTGGGGAAAGGGATTCTCCCACACTGTAGCCCAGTAGCCTAACCATGCTGCTTCTAGTTCTTCACTGTTCTCAATGCTCCACATGCCTCTGGACGCAGCATTTGGAGGACACAGACATCTCCTCCTGTTTCACACTTTGGCTTCCTGACCTGCACACTGAAGATCAATCATTTTATGTGGCTTTCTAGAGTTAAAAAGCAAGTACAGCTCCCATGTCTAGGCTTTTTTCCAACTCCCTTGGACAATTCATACCCTGAATGAGGAAAGCATACTTTCATACTAGACCATCAATCATAGTGATCTGAATCCAATGAGAATTTAATTAAAAAATGAAAACTTGAAGTAATGTAAATTCACTAAGAATCCCTTAATTTCAGTTAGCAATCTGATCATCAAGGAAAGCTATACTTGCATAACTACTTCTCGGTGATGAAGGCCACCACTCCAGTGTTCATGCTTTATTAGTTACTGTTCTGTGCTTTCACAGGTATGATGAAATTAAGTCCTTACAACTTGCCTATAGAGTTCCAGTGTTACCACCATTTTATATTTAGGGGAACCGAGGCACGGGGAGTTTAAGTACAGCCCCAGATTAGAACAGGACAGGGTCAGAATCAGCACAAGCAATGAGACCTTGCCTGTGAGATCCTACTCCACTGGCTGAAAGAGTCTTAGAAATACCAAGGGCTGCTGTATTTGGAAAGAAGAGCTATTTATCAGGTTACATGTTGCAATCAAGGGATGTCTGCCCAGCTGGCTAAGTGGTTTGAGATCCCTATTCATTCTGCTCATTTGTACACATTTCTTTTTTAAAAAGTAACAAATAAAAATGTACATATTTATGGCACATGTAATGTTCTGAAATACATATATATGCATATATATTATGGAATGACTAGATCAAGCTATTAATATATCTGTTACCTCATAAACTTGGTTTTGTGTGTGTTGCAAGAACATTTAAAATCTACTCTCAGCAGTCTTCAAGTACACAATAAGTCATGAAATAGAATCACCATGTGGTACGAGAGATCTTCAGAATGCATTTTTTCCCATTTAACTGAAATTTTGTAGCCTTCAAACATTTCCCCAACTTCTGCTCTCCTACCCTAGCTCCTGGTAACCACCATTCTACTCTCCACTTCTGTGAGTTCAACTGTTTTTTGTTCCACCTCTGAGCAAGGTCATGCAACATGTGTCTTTCTGTGCCTGGCTCATTTTACTTAGCATAATGTCCTCCAAGTTCATCCATGTTGTCAGAAATGACAGGATTTCCTTTTTTCTTCTAAAAGACTGAACAGTATTCTATTGTGCATATGTACCACATTTTCTTTATCATTCCTCTGTTTCTTCCTTTTATAGGTTCTTTTTAGTTACATATAACATTAGGATCCATTCTGATATAATTATGAAAGCATGGAATATAATTTGTTGTAATCAATCCCCAGTACTTTCCCTCTCCCTCTCCTCCTCCCTCCCAGTCTCCTTCCCTCTATCTACTCTACTGATCTTTCTGCTATTTACTTATGTTTTTTTTTTTTTTAATTAGTGTCTTGTGGGAATACATGATGGTGAGGTTCACCACAGTATATTCATATATGTACATAGGAAAGTTAGGTCAGATGCATTCTACTATCATTCATCTGTTGGTTCTGTATCTTGGCTATTATGAATAGTGCTACAATGGATGTGGGAGTGCAACTATATCTTTGAAATGCTGATTTTATTTCCTTTGCATATATACCCAGAGGCAGAATTGGTAATTTTATTTTTAATTTTTAAGGACCTTCCTATCATTTTCCATAATAAATATACAAATTGACATTTCTACCAATAGTGTAACAAGGGTTCTCTCCACATTTTCACCAGCACTTGTTATCTCTTCTGTTTCTGATAACTATCCTAACACGTATAAGTTAATATTTCATTTTGGTTTTAACTTATTTAATTTAATGATTAATGATGTTGAGCATTTTTCCATAACCTTTGGTTATGTATATAACTTCTTTTTTTAAGTTGGTGCCATAATTTTTTTAATATCTTCATTTATTTTGTTTTATGTGGTACTGAGGATGGAACCTAGTGCCTCACACGTGTGAGGCAAGCACTCTACCACTGAGCTATATAGCCCCAGCCCCTGTATATAACTTCTTTAAAGAAGTGTCTTTTGAGGTCCTTTACCCATTTTTAAATGTTTATTTAATTTCTTACACTTGATTATTTGCATTCTTCATACATTTTAGGTACTGACCGCCTTCTCACATCTATAATTTACAAATGTTTGTTCTATTCTGTGGACTGGATCTTCACTCTTTTGATTCCCTGCTGGGCAGAGGTTTTTTTTAATTTGATGACATCACATTCATCTGTTTTTGCTTTTGTTATCTGTGTTCCTGAAGTCTTATCCAAAAATTATTTGCCAATACGGAGGCCATGAAGCTTTTCTTGTGTTTTCTTCTAGCAGTTTTACATTTCAGGTCTTACATTAGGTACTTATAAATTTTTGAGTTGGATTTTAAATATATGATGTGAGATGTGGGTCTAATTTCATTCTTTGGCATATGGATATTCAGTTTTCCAAACAACATTTATCGAAGAGACTCTTTTCCCCGTTGTATGTTCTTGGCACCTTTTGCAAAGATCAGTTGACCATAAATGCATGGATCTGTTTTTGGCTCTCAGTTCTGTTCCACTCATCTACATGTCTGTATTTGTGCCAGTACAAGGCTGTTTTGATTACTATAGCTTTGCAGTATACATTTTTGAGTACAGGGATGCCTCCAGCTTTGTTCTTGTTGCTCAAGATTTCTTTGGCTACTCAGGATTTTTTGTGGTTCTATATCAATTTTAGGATTTTTAAAAATCTGTGAGAAACATCATTGGAAGTTTGATAGGACTACACTGACTCTAGATCTCTTTGGGTACCATGGGAATTTTAACAATACCAGTTCCTCTAATCCATGAATTCAGGATATCTTTCCATTTATTGTGTTTTCTTCAATTTCTTTCATATTTTAGCATTTTTAGAGTAATGATATTTTGCCTTTTAGGATAAATTTATTCATATTATGTATTTTTTATGATATTGTAAATGTAATGTAATTGGTTTCCTGATTTCTTTCAGGCAGATTTTTATTAGTATATAGAAGCATTACTGATTTTTTGTACCTTGCAACTTCACTGAATTTAATGTTTTATTTTTTTTAAATAACGCTTGGAGTTTTCTATATATAAGATCACGTTATCTACAGAGACAATTTAACTTCTACACACAAAATTTCTAAAGTAAAATAAATTACATGGTGTCCACGTCACATTCACTACAATGAAGTTTTAGTAATTGTTTATTTAAACTATAGAAAACAGTCAAATGAATACCGCAAGTTTCCTTTAAAGACTTAGTTTGGGGCCATGAGCTGGGGAGCAACATGCTGATGCTTCAGGCCAGGTCTAAGGAATCTGAGGATTCTGTTCTCAGTTAGAGACATACGACAGCTGCTCTACCCATCAACTCCCCCAGTGTCTTGATTTTTCTACTGTAGGGGACAATAACAGTTGGGGGAACATTTCAACAAACGAAAATCATCACTATCTCTTACTATCTCTAGTTTAACTCCCAGATGGTATTCCACTGCAACAATAATAGTGTTAAATGATATCAGAAGCTCCATGAGGAAAACAGAAATTACACCATCCACTATAGGTGAGAGTCATTTAATCAGTGTAGATCTAAAACTCTTACAATTCCTCCAACTATCAGACCCACTTTTACAAAACTGAGGTTCACTGAGAGATTAACACAAATTTCTTCCACATGTTCACATCACCCTTCAGTAAAACAGGCACCATAAAGCAACTCTAAATTGGTGCAAATTTTGTAGACATCTCTTAAACAGAGTAGGGAACTAAAAATGTATCCCCAAATGGGGATAAATAAATTTTTTCCATTGAAAAAAAAACTCAGGATCACAGATCATAAAACATGCATCACTGATGAGCATTTCATTGAGAACCACCTGCACAATGACACCTATGAAGAGACTTGAGGGGGGAGTGTTTTCTCCTTGAGGTCAAAGAAGGCAGAAAGGCAAGGGGAGATGACCTTCTTATGCTGCAGTTCAAGGGTGGAGATGAAGGACGGAAATGAACTCTCCAATTATGAGACTGCTCACCCAAGAGGAAACCCCACACCAGCCACCAGAAAAACTCCCACATTTTATGTTTTACAAGTCCAAAGGATGGCCTAGGGATTCCATGGAGAGGCTTAACATCTTAACAACCATTTTCAAAACTGCTACAGTCCTTAGCACCAATTCACTAGGAGTGTGAATTGGCAAAAAAGAACTGCTCTCCATTCACACCCAAAAACAATTTTGTTAAATTTGGGGCGAATAGCAATTCCTACACTGTATTCCCTCATTCCTTACTTCAGAGCATTGAAGGGAGAAAATCTAATGTCACCACCTTTTCCCTACATACCTTTCTTTCCAAAGTCACCTCATCTAAGGTTTCCTATTCACCCAATTCTCTCTTTCACCAGCATCCTGGTGACACCTAAGTCATGCCAAACACACCTCTTCACTCTGAAAACTAATCCCTATTCTCTAATCTGAATAGATCTACTTTAATTCATATGCTCATCCCCATCCTGCCTGCAAAACTTCAAAAGATTTCATTTATCTTTTCTCTATCCTATCTCCTATTCCACCACAACTTCTATATTGCTAAAGCAATATTACTAAAACAAAAACCCATGTATTCTGTAATGGTTTGGATATAAGGCATCCCCCCAAAGCTTCTATATTAATGCAGAAAGGTTCAGAGGTAAAATTATAATATTATGAAAGCTGTAACCTAATCAGTCCATCCTAGTTTGAATGGAATAACTGGGTAGTGACTGTAGGAGGTGGGTCATGGCTGGAAGAGGTGAGTCACTGGGGGCATGGCCTGGAAACATGCCCTGGAAAGGTTCATCGTTCCTGTGGGAACCCTCCCCACTGGCTCCCGCTTCCTGACCACCACAAGTGTAACAGCTTCCCTCCACAATACCTTTCCACCATGGTTTCCACCATGATGCTCTGCCTTACCTTGGGCCCAATTCACTTCACAGATTTATTGAGTTTTCATTAAATACCCTGCTCTTTTGGTTAGGGAGACAGCAGCAAAGAACACACACACACACACACACACACACACACACACTCCATTTAAGGAGTTTACAATCTAGCACAGAAGAGTGATTACACTGAAATAAAGCACAGGAATAGAAGAAGTAAATTAGGTTATGGAGTACATAGCAGGTCATAACCTAGATAAAGAATCAAAGCTGAACGCTAAAGCTTAGTGAATCATTAGGTAGGAGTGGGAGTAGAGGGAGTGATAGAGACTACTCCAGATAAAAGTAAGAGTTGAGCCATTAGTAAAAGGCTGAGTGACACAATCCAGGAACTGAAGAAGCAGAGCCAAAGGGTAGAGTGTGCTTTACAAATTCTGCTTAAAGAAAGTCAACCGCTTTCCTTTACACCAATACTAGCCAGTTAGAAAATCAAGGAAATGACATCCTTTTCACTAACACAAACTGAAAAAAGAAAATTGCATAGCAGTGCAAATCTGCACGGAAGAAATAGTCTTAACAAAAAAAAAAAAAAGGAGTGCAAATTATGTGCAATGGGTGATCCTGTATAACAGACCGTGTTTCATATGACATGTTTAAATGGAAAAACATCTTACTTTTCAGTAAAGCTAAGACTTTTTTAAAAAGAAATAAAAATAAGGAAGAGGGACCAGTAACCTTAATAGACATTAAAGCATATTATAAATGGACAACCATTATGTCTGATATCAATCCAAGAACAGACTATTGATAGAGTCAAGGAGCTGTATTCCCAGCAAGCTCTGGGGTTTAACACACAGAGAGGAGGACTCTCAAACCAGAGAAGAGGAGACTGCTCAATAAATGGTACTAGAAACATCAGGTAGCAAAGTGGGAAAATAAATATGTTTAAATCAACCCTGGTTACACAACAAGAACTATCAGTGATATTTTTCAAAAGCAAACATTCTGAGGTCTCTCCACTCCACCTTAAATCTAGGACTCAGTGAGTCTGGAAGGAGACTGGACAAAGGTCTTTAAAAAGAGTCTGAGGTGATTCTATCATGATGCTGAAATTTGGAATCATTAATTTTTGAGTCTGATTTCCCATAATTGATCAGAATAAAATTCTGGTTATTTTAGGTGAGAGTTTAATTTAGAATCTAGAGATAGAAATAAAATTAGAAGAGAAATTTAAATCTCTAATATCTAATTAAAAGATTTTTCTAAAGTTTAAAAGTAGTGGAAGAAATCACAGATCAAAACAAGAAAATAACTAAAATCAAGAAAACCAGAGATAAACCGGGTGCCACGGTGCACACCTACAATCCCAGTGTATTGGGAGGCTGAGGCAGAAGGATCACGAGTTCAAAGCCAGCCTCAGCAAAAGAGAGGTGCTAAGCAACTCATTGAGACCCTGTCTTTAAATAAAATACAAAATAGGGCTTGGGATGCAGCTCAGTGGTTGAGTGCCCCTGAGTTCAATCCCCGGTACCAAAAAAAAAAAAAAAGAAAAGAAAAAAGAAACCAGAGAGAAATTTATAACTATGGTATCAATTAAAAGATGAATACCTTCAATATAAAAATATATAATTTAGAAGAAAATGACAAGGCAAATACTAAAACCACAATAAATATTAGAGAAATGGACATGAGCAATATATATAACTAAAATGGCTACTAAACAAAGCCTAAATCTGTTCCTTGGAAAGTCTAATACCCCTGATCACATCGCTCTGGTAAATGAGATCTGCAATAACAAGCTGAATGTAAATGGAAGATACTACAGTTACAAAGATAAAAGGATAATGGTTGTGGACAACTTTAAGCCAATAAATTTGAAAATGTAATGAATAAATAAGTATCCAGAAAAAAATGTAGCATAATAGTCTGACTTCTGGAGAAAACTGAATAACCTTATAATGTTTAAAGAAATCAATTCAGTAGTTCAAGTCTTAACACAAATAAAATTCCAAGTGAGTTCTATGAAGCATTCAAGGAAGAAATAATTTCAGTTTTACATAAACTAAGACAGAAGAGAGAAAACAAGGAAGGGAATACTTCCTTAACTCATTGTAGGTAACATAACTCTGGTATGAGAAAAGTGAAAACTGTAAATAAATTGCACTTAAATATAGACATAAAATTCTAACCATATATTTACAAACAAATCCAATAATGAATTTTGAAGACATCATGACCAAGTTGAAAATTTTCAGGAAAGCTAGACTGTTTTTAACAATGAAAACCAAGTAAAAGTAGCTCATAAATTAAAGATTTAAAGGTGTCAAAAATCACAAGATCATTATGCTACAACTAGAAAAAGTATGTGATCCAATTCCACATCCATTCATGATAACCCAACAAAAGTATTTACAGAAAATCGATAAGTATAACCCTTAAAGGCAAAACACAAGAGCTCAGAGCAGAACAAAATCAAGGGAGCCCCATCACTATCTCTGTTTGGCAATGTGCTGGAGTTCCTAGTCAGCAACATAAATCAAGAAAAAGAAGCCAAAAGTGGTGGCACACACCTGTAATTCCAGTGGTTCAGGAGGATCACAAGTTCAAAGCCGGCCTCAGCAATTTAGTGAGGCTCTAAGGAACTTAGTAAGACACAGTGTCTAAATAAAACATTTAAAAGTGGAAGGAGGGGCGGATGCGGCAACTGGGGATATGGCTCAGTGGTTAAGTACCCCTGGGTTCAATCTCCAGTGTAAAAAAAAAGAAAGAAAATAAATCATGAGGATGGGAAATATATTGAAACTGTCATTCAGAAATAATATCACTATTTATACCTTAAATTTTAAAAATCTACATATGGAAAATTAATGAAAGAGTTTATCAAGGTTCTTACAAAATAGTTTACAAAAGAGTTTACAAAACATTACACTAAAATAAATTCCATTTAGATATACTAGCCATGTGTAGGTAGAAAATTAATTTTTAAAAAGAAATCTTATCATAGTATAAAAAAGCATAAGGTTCCCCCAGATATAAATCTAAAAGTATATGTGCTATATTTAAGAAAGAACTATAGAACTTTATTTGAAAAACATTAAGAGTGTATTAAGTACTGAAAGATATTAAGAATGATCATGGGTTATATGATTTAATATCCGTGTCAATTTTTAAGAAAATGATCCCTAGGTTTAATACAATCATATTCAAAATCTCAACAGAGTATTTTTATAAGAAGAGGTGAGGGAGAACATCAAGATTTATAACAAAGCTGTTGCAACTGAGATTATGCCCAACAGTTCTAGAGATCAGCAACTTACTCATGAAAAAGGACAAAAATGTCAGAAACACTCCCACCCCTGTGGGCATTTGATAACAAAGTTGCCACTGGAAAGCACAGATAACTAATCAACCAAGGACAGGCACAATGCTTTATACTCACAGAACAAAATAAAACTAGACTGCTACTTCCCAACCTCTACAAAATTCAATGTAAGACTTAGACATAAAAGACAAAAAGCACCAAAAATCATTTCTGAAACTTCAGAAAGCACAAGCCATAAAAGGGAAAACAACTGATTAACTTACTGCATTAAAATCACAATTTTTCTTTCATGCAAGAAACTATAGAGAGATTGAAAAGACAAGCCCAATTGTCTTATCTTTGGGGATTAATAAGTTTAATATTAAGAATATACTAAGAATTCCAACACAGTAATAAGAAAATTAGCCAACAGCTCAACAGAAAAACCAGCAACAGACATCAGCATATACTTCACAAGGAAGGTGATCCAAATCCAAGTGAAGCCATAAGGATGTGCCATTGATACACAGGTAGACAGCATTCAGGGATCTTGACCACTTACCAAGGGCTGGACAGAACACTGAGCAACAGAAACTCTTAGGACAGCAACCATTACCAAAAAATGAATAAAAATTTAAAATGCTACAAGCACTTTAAAAAGCAGCAAGCATCACTTCTGAAAGTCTTGTATCCTCAAACCTGATGACTCAGCAATTCCACCCCTAAGTGCATGCTTTAGAGAATCTTTCACAGATCAGGGGCCACAAATCAGAATGTCACAAAGACACTGTTCCTAACAGCAAAAAGGGGAGCCACCCAAATGGATGTCATCAGGTGAAAGGAAGAAAACATGACCTTCAATGTAACAATCCACAGCAAGGAAGAGAAACTACACCTATGTTAAAATACAGATGCATTTTCCAACATAATAATGAGTGAATATAAGTAAAACTCAGAAGATCACATATAATTTTTTAAAAAGCTCAAAAGCAAGCAAAACTAAACCTAATATATTGTTTAGTAAAATATGTACACAAAACTGTTTCTAAAGATCAGGGAATATTAGGGAAAATAATACACAAATTTCAAGATAAGAGTGCACAGAGAAAGAGAGTGTAACAGAGTCCCAAGTTAGGTTCTAGAAGGAAGAATATTCAAACCTATGAGTCATTTGAGGGTTATCAATGACAAAGTTCACCACAGGATTCTGTTGTGAGCTTTTCTATATGAATATAAAACGCTGTAACATTTATAGAACTAAAAGAGTGGCTAACAGTTAGCACTGTGAGGACTTTACACACTGTAAATATAATTTAATCTGCCAAATCATAGTTCTTAATGTTTGCTCTATGCAGAGCAAGACTCTAGGTGGAGACACCATAGAGTGTCTTATTTTTGTTTTTGTTTTTTCTTTTTAAAGCCTTGCCCATAGGGAGAAGATCTAATATTAAGTTATTTGGGATAAAAAGCTTTCTGAATTCCAGAATATTCCTTTCTACCACCAAAATCTATTTCTCCAATCCTTTTGGTTCCACCTCCTACATCTCTTTTGCCAGCCTCCACAGACCTGGACCACCCCTGATGGTACTGGATCCTGGCACCTCAGCCTCCACAAGACAGCCCTCATCTTTCTTCTGAGCATGCAAATCTAGACTTGAAGTTTCACAATATCCCCACAATAGGGCTGGTTCTCCCTGTAGAATCATCCTGCAAAAACTAAATTTAAACAACTATCTCACATATCCCTGTAGTTTGCATTTCTGTCTCCTCAGTAAGCTGTGATTCCCTTGAGGATCAGAGTCCACAGGTTCCTTTTGCAGGAAGCCTCATTCTAATTATAGCAATTTCACTTCTGGTGGGGGATTATGAAGACTCTTAAAATTTTTACACAGAGAAAATTTCAAAATTTGAGCATGGCCTGTAAGGCTTCCTGCAGCCTGGCCCTGGCCAAGCTCTTCATTCACTCTTCCGCCTCTAGCAAACAGACTATGCTCCCCAAACCATTTAGTTCTGTGGAATACTATAAGGATTCCGTGCTCAATGAAGTTTAGAAAACTGCATTAAACTGATTTAAGTGAGTTTCTTGGCATAAGATAACTCAGAGAGTTTAGTATACTTATGTGATTTGAGAATCTCCAAAAGGGGGTTTCTATATGTTACACTCTGATATTTAGCCACAATTACCCCTTCACATGGAGCATCTATTTACACAACCTGCAGAGAAAAGATTTAGCAGAACATGCCCCAAACTAAGGCAATTTCCCCCAAGGAAAGGTTTTTCATGCCTTTTGTTTCCCATACACTCTCTCTCCAATTCATTTTTCAGGCTTATTTTGAATATGATCCTGCCCTATATTCCTTTTTATTTCTAAAAGTGCTCTTTTACATCTGCGGGTAAGCTTGCATTTTAAAAACGTTATGTGGGTCATTCTCCACAGACTGAACTTTGTGAATATACTGATTTCCATAGTGGTTGTACTACTTTATAATCCCACCAACAGAGTAAAAGTGTTTCCTTTTCTCCACATCATCTCCAGCATTATTATTTGTATTCTTGATGGCTGCCATTCTAACTGGAGTTGAAATCTCCATGTAGATTTGATTTGCACATCCCTAATTGCTAAAGACGTTGAACATTTTTTTCATATATTTTTTGGCCATATGTATTTCTTGTTTCGAGAAATGCCTATTTGGCTCATTCGTCCATTTTTTAATTAATTTTTTTATTTATATATTACTGAGGAATGCATTACAATTCTTATTGCACATATAGAGCACAATTTTTCATATCTCTGGTTGTATACATAGTATATTCACACCAATTCATGTCTTCATACATGTACTTTGGGTAATAATGTCCATCACATTCCACCATCATTCGTAACCCCATACCCCCCTCCCTTCTCCTCCCACCCCTCTGCCCTCTCTAGAATTCATCTATTCCTTCCATGCTCCCACTCCCAACTATCAATAAGCCTCCTTATATCAGAGAAAATGTTTTCATTTGCCCATTTTACGATTGAGTTATTTGAATTTCTGATGATAAGCTTTTTTGAGGTCTTAACGTATGCTGAATATTAACATTCTGTCAGAAGAGTAGCTAGCAATGATTCTCTCCTATTCTCTCTTCATGCTCTTATTCCCTTTGCTTGTGCAGAAGTTAATTTGATGCCATCCCACTTGTTAATTTATGGTCTTATTTCCTGAGCCTGACGAGTACTGTTGAGAAACTGGTTGCCACTATGTTTTTTGATCCTAGCAGTTGCACAGTTTCTGTTCTAATTCCTAGGTCTTTGATCTATTCCGAGTTGGCTTTTGTGTAGGGTGAGAGAGATTCAGTTTCATCCTTCTGCATATGAATATTCAATTTTCCCAGCACCATTTGTTTAAAAGGCTGGCTTTTTTCCTAATATATTTTTTGGGCACTTTTGTCAAGGATTCAATGGCAGTATCTGTGTGGGTTTGACTCTGTGTCTTCTACTCTGTTTCATCGGTCAATGGTCCGTTTTTATGCAGTACCATGCAGATTTGTTACATAGCTCTATAGCATAATGTAAAGTTGGGTACTGTGATACCTCCTTGCATTGCTTTTGGGCTTAGAATAGTTTTGGCTATTTTGAGTCTTATAGTCTTCCATATGAATTTTAAAACTGCTTTTTTCTAGTTCTATGAAAAATATCTCCAGTATTTCGATGGAGATTGAACTAAATCTGTAGAGTGCTTTTGGTAATATGACCATCTTAACAATATTAATTCTGCCCACCCATGAACATGAGAGGTCCTTCCATCTTCTAACAACTTCTTCAATTTCTTCAGTGTTTTAAAATTTTCCTTGCAGAGGTCTTTCACCTTCTTGATTAGATTTGTTCCTAAGTTGTTGCTGTTGTTGTTTTCTTCTGCTTTGTAGCTATTGTTAATGGCATTGTTTCCCCGATTTCTTTGTCAGCAAATTTTTTATTATTCCTACAGTCCATAAAGGAAAACTGTTGTTTTTGTAGGTTGATTTTGTATCCTGACACAGCCTAACTTTCAATGCCACTCTTTGATTTAAAAAAAAAAAAAAAAAAAAAAAAGATACAGAAAACAAAAAACACCTCATCAGTTCAAACTTGTTAGAAAAGCCTTAAGAAATCATGTATGTATATATATATATATACATACATAATTAGCTTGCTAGCAGTACCAGGAATTGAACCCAGGGGCACTCTACCACGGAGCAACTTCCCATCCCTTCTATTATTTTTATTTTGAGATAGGGTTTTGCTGAGTTGCCCCGGCAGGCCTTGAACTTACAATCTACCTGACTCAGCCTCCTGAGTAACTGGAATTACAAATATGTGTCACCATGTCCAGCTTTAAATCATAACTTAAAAACTTGCAGACAAAATATTATTCATGCAATTTTGATTAAAACAACAGCTTAGTTTGAGGCCGAATTTATGGCACATTGGAATTTTATTTCTGGATGAGCATTGCATGCGACTGACTTTGAAACACATCCTAATAGCGCCCGCTGCAAATAAGAGTCAAATGGCCCCATTTTAAAGGACTAGTGATTGAGAGTTTGTGTATCTAATTTTTAGAAATTATCAATATTCATGGATCCAATTTATTTAATGCCTACTCTATCAGGAGAACAATTCCCAATTGTAGCTTCAGTCCCCCTAGAAAATCTGATGGCTTTTCTGACAACTCACTTGGAGATGCTGTCTGCTGAAACAGCTGTTAACTGAAAGTACAGACTGCTTGTGTCTGTGTCAAGCTTGGCAGCATCAATCTGCTTTAAATACATTCATCTTCTGGTAAGGTTTTCCATGGATTTTCAGATTGAGCTTTAAGGTTTTTTTTAATCTTATCACTTTTAATATTTAGGTGGTTTTTCCATCAACAAAAATATTTGCAACAACAAAAATATTTGCAATGGTGGGTCCCAGCATTGGGTACATACACAAGACCCTAAAAAAAAAAAAAAGCAAATTGTAAACGAATTGAAGAGGGATAGGTTGAGTGGAGGGAGGGGATGTGGGGAATGGGGAAGGTGCTGGAACTGAATTTGAGTGGGTTGTGCTCCATGCTTTTGTGATTACGTCAGGGTGTATCTTGGTGTTGTACATGACTAAAAAGAAGTTTAAAATTTTTTCAAATTGCAAAATAGCCTTTATTGCCTTATGATCTTGATTTAATTAACATTACTTTATAGGTAACTTGTCTCACACAAAGATTCCCAGGATCCAGGAGTTTCCATAGACAGACTACAATGACATAATTATTATTTTTGTCGTCATTATTATTTTGATTAAAACATGCAATTTTTTTAAAGAGAGAGAGTGAGAGAGAGAGAGAGAATTTTTTTAATATTTATTTTTCAGTTTTCGGCAGACACAACATCTTTGTTTGTATGTGGTGCTGAGGATTGAACCCGGGCCGCACTCATGCCAGGCGAGCGCGCTACCGCTTGAGCCACATCCCCAGCCCCCAAAACATGCAATTTTGATTAAAACAATAGCTTAGTTTAAGGCCAAATTTATGGCCTAGTATAAAATGAGCATAATATAAAATGTTAAATTAATTTAAATGTACACACATACGATTTCTAAAAGGCCAAAGAGGCACTCCCCTCACTCATACCCTCATATGTGTGCTCAGTCTCACTGGCTCATGTGCTCTCTCTGGAAGGGAGGGCAAGACTGAAATTCAAATAAGCTCTTTCAAACCTTATGATGTATATTATCTGTCCTTATAGTCTTAGAAATCATACCACTATATAAGATCAATCACCCTAAAAGCACACTGGCCAGTAGTACATGTGGAATGAATACTCCGGAAAGAAAAGAAATTTCTTGACATGACATTCTGAGAGGTGTGCACACTTTTTTTTTTTAAGGTACCAAGAATTGAACTCAGGGGCACTGAACCACTGAGTTATGTCCCCAGCCCTATTTTGTATTTTATTTAGAGACAGGGTCTCACTGAGTTGCTTAGTGTCTCGCTGTTGTTGAAGCCAGCTTTGAACTCTTGGTTCCTCCTGTCTCAGCCTCCCCAGCCGCTGGGATTACAGAAGTGTGCCACTGTGCCCAGCTCTGGTGTGCATACTTTATTTGTAAAATGCATACTTGGTCAGATCTATAATGATATCCAAAGGTTACTGTTATAAAGGGTATGCACCAAGTTCACAAGAAACCTTGCTTCATTTTTCTTTGCTCACGTGGATAAAACAGAGTCGTAACTATATGACCTTCTTTTGGGACTTGGTCAAACATACCAAATACCAGCAGGTTTACTTAAGACTAAATTACAGTTTGTCACTATGGCATAAAAACATAACCAACAACCAGAACTAAACAACTGAATGGCTCTGAGGCCTTCCAGGGCCCCTTCACTGGGGAGGCGATGAAAAACTTAAGAGGATGTGTAAAGCTCAACCTCTCCCATGGAAAAGGGCAGCTTCCCAGTTAGTCAGGTAATTAAAAGACATCCTCAACACACCTACAATCTTACTTTGAACCTCTGTCAAATTAAAGTAAATCCCCATGGAGCTGAACCACATGGCAGCTCTGGTTTTTTGCTTTCATCTGATGCACACCCCAGCCAAAAAGCTACTCTTGTACTAGAATTTTATTTGAGGCCTCCAGGAGTCAACCAGGTAATAGGAAGCCTGAGATGAAGGAAAAGAGCGAGCTATCCAGTAAACAGCAGGGAAGCTGTAGCATAATGTGTGTGACACTGGGAAATAAATATTCGGTCTTCATCTTCATTTCCTTATATACAGTTCCTAAATCGTTGGCATCTCTGGAGTTGTTAGGTCTCACGCTAATGAGATGACTGGTGACTGGGGACCCTGAGGAAGCTTCAGGACAGACCAAGGCAGGATTAGAGGGTTGGGACTTTCAGTCCCACTACCCCAACCTCTGGGGAAAAGAGAGGGACTGAAGGTTGAGCTGATCACCATTGGCCAATAGTATAATCACTCAGGCCTCCAAGAAAACTCAAAAGGACAGGTTCAGAAACCTCTGGACAGCTGGTCCTGGAGAGGTTCCTGGAAGTCGTGACCCAGAGAAGATATGGAGGCTCCACACCCCTTCTCCTGTACTTTGACTATTCGTCTGTATCTTCTGTAATATCCTTCATAATAGACAAGTAAACATAAGCAAAGGGTACCTCTGAGTTCTATGGGCATTCCAGCAAGTCACTGGAAGAGGAGGGGCTTGTGGGAACCCCCTGGCTTTATACAGCTAATCAGTCAGAATTACAGGGCACAATCTGGAGCTTGTGACTGTCATCTGAGGAGGACAATCTT
This sequence comes from Marmota marmota marmota, assembly GCF_001458135.2. Taxonomy (NCBI): domain Eukaryota; kingdom Metazoa; phylum Chordata; class Mammalia; order Rodentia; family Sciuridae; genus Marmota; species Marmota marmota. The sequence continues at coordinate 1,168,846 of NW_025999942.1, forward strand.
GTGAGGCGGAGCCCTTAACCTTTGGGATATGACTCTAACTTCAGGTAGATAGTGTCAGAATTAAGCTAAATCTCAGGATACCCAGTTAGTACGTGCTGCTGGAGGATTCCTTGCTGGTGTGGGGGAGCCCCACATAACTGTTATCAGGAATGTCCTATTGAGTGTGTGAGAACAGGAAAAACCAGTGTTTGCCTGTATCTCTGAACATGTAAAGCTGAAAGAAGTGGTAGTATGATCTTTATTTGACAGTAGCAGCATTTGATTAGAAATCCCCCTGCCAAACATTGTAATAATGTTCCCTGGGTCCCAAAGGTAGGTTAGCATCGTCTGAGCCAGTGCAATGCCTAGTGCAGGTGTATGATAGGTCCTTTCCAGCCTGAGAATGAAGCAGGTGCCCTCCAAGTTACTCTTCACACTCCTCACAAACGTATGTAGCAAGCATTGGCTTTTAGAGAAGACATAATCATTATCCAGCACTTGACAAAATGATGTTAATAAATACAAAATTAATATGACTTCAAAAACATAAGTCTCTTCTCAAATCAACTTAAGACCCAAAAATATAAATTTATCCTGGCATCAACCTAAGTATATTAAATTTATTCTGAACTGTTATGCACAATTGTCTTGGGTCTTTAAAAAAATATTCTCAATCTATTCCATCCAGTATGGTAGCTACCAGCTGCATGTGGCTAATTGCATTTAAATTAAAATTAAATAAAATTAAAAATTCAGTTCTGCAGTTGCACCAGCCACATGTCAAGAGAGGTCTTTTCCAACATAGTCAAATGCTGCCATCACTGCAGAAGGTCCTGCTGGACAGTGCTATTATTAATTCTGAAGACCAGTTTCTGCTCCAGCAAAAACTACAGCTCTGGTTTTCCCTATTTAGCAATTACCTGAGAAAAGTTATTTGCTTGCTGAGCTAGAAAGAAACTGAAAAGCAAATCACACTTAGTGTATGCAAAACCTTAGAAAATCCGTGGTCAACAACTCAAGATGCAAATACTGTAATTAAGCTATGACAGTGAAAGCACCATGTATTTATTTATTTCACACATGGCCTCCGGCACAGCCAAAGGCCTTTGAACCAAATTTAATCCCCAGAAAATTCTCCAAGTCAGTCCCAGAAGCAGTTACTGCTCTGCTAAATTAAAACAAAGGATGAGAACTAGGACTGTACACTTTTTTTTTTTCAATAGATGATGCAGTTACCTTTGGTATGTCCAGAGTATTAAGAGAGAATAAACATCCTGTTCATTAGCCAATCAAATTGCTTAAGTTATCATTCAACACTTCATTTATCTGATTATCACCAACATGTATTATTAAGAAGCATATTTCACATGTATCAACATAAAGACTGTTTTAAGATTTCCCGTGGAACCATTCCCTCAAGGAAAGATCTGGAAGGTCTTTCTATTCATAAGAGTTCCTGAGCGTCAGCTAGTTGCAAACTGCAGCTCTGTCACTTAAAATTTTTAGCCTCAAGCCAAGTTTCATCAATGAGAGAAGGAACAGAGATGCATGTGAAATGAGGATTAGGGCAGGGGTATATTGGCAGGGAAAATTGACACTGTGAAATTAGTGTCACAACAAATAAATGTTGTCATATGAAAGACGGAAAAGGCTTAGTCCCAACTAATTAGTCATCTCTATGGAGATCAATGCTGCCGCTTCTCTTGGGCACACAACAGTACCTGGAATGGACTTTTATTGCCAATGGGTTGTGTGAGTTATAAATTGTTCTATGAATGCATTATGTCCCACTAATTGCAAGCGAAACTAGAAACACTTCAAGGTCACAAAATTAAATCCCTCAACCACCTAGCTTTTGGGTTTCTTTGACCATATGTTCTCAATTCACTTAAAAATAAAACATTAGAAGCAAGCTTACAAAATCCTAGGTTTGACTTTCCTTTCCCAGTCCCCTACTCAGGGGGAGGAAGAAAAACAAAAGTGTCTTCAACTGTATGAGGGTGGTGTGCACGTCTATAACAGAGTAACGAGAATCGCTTCCTTTGAAAGAAATTGCCAACCCAAAGCTTTCAGTACTGCCTATAGTGCAGTTTCTGATGTCACTGATTTTGCCATAAAACCAAATTGTGGCTGTCATATGAACTGCAATATTGTATTACTCCTTTCTTCTACATCTTAGGCCTTCTCTCAAATAATAAAAATATTAATATAATGTCCTTAGAAAGTGGAATAGTTTATGTTAAAAACTGACCAAAACAGAGTCTTAACCTCTAATCTTCCTTTGAGATCAGGGTTTATATGCTAGAAAATAGAAACCACACCTGTTTAAATAGAGTGATAAAGCAAGAGAAAGGTAGATTGATAGGTGGGTGGTTGGGAGGGAGGTAACCATTAAGAGAAAGGAAAGAGAAGGGAAGATGACATTCTGCTGGCCCTGTTACCTGGCTTATACTATCTATTATACAGTCATGTTACCTAGAACAAAATATTTTGTCAACTTTTCAAATACCCAATGGAATAAAAATATTCATACATGTAAATTTGGGGCTATTATTTATAAAACTGAAAGAGTGATTCTAAAGAAGATTGAAAGGAATATGTGAAAAAGACTGAAAATTTGATTAAAGGAAATCACTTTTTTATCTGTTATTCCAAGAAAATAGACCTAATGGAACGGCATTTCAAGTAGGCTTACTTTTAGAAATTTTTCATTAAACCTTTATACTTTTCAGTTATATGATTTGATATTCAATTACTGTTTCTGAAAAAGATTTTGTTGAGTCAGATGATGTCTAAAGAGGGTATAACAAGCTAGCGTCAATGTGTTTACTGGATAACACCTGTGTGTGTGTTCTGTGAACCTTGTCCAAGTGCTTAGGCTACAAAGCCAGTCTTGATCCCTGTCTTCAAGGAGATTCTGGGCTAATGAGAGTGAAAGACAAGTCAGAGGGATAAATATGACAAAAGAGTTAATAGGAAGAGTGACTAATGGGCCTATTAGTCTAACAGAAGGCTAATTATGCTCTCGTGTGAGAGACCATCCATCACCAACTATCAAGCAAGGGCTCAGGATGTTTGCAATTCACTGTTCACACTGAGTCATGAGAGAAGGGGACAGTGTTATGGGTTAAATTATGTCCCACAGTAAAAGATAAGTTGAAGTCTGTCATGGTTTAGATATGAGATGTCCCCCAAAATTTCGCATGTGAGACAATGAAAGAAGGTTCAGAGATAAAACAATTAATTATGAGAGCTTTAACCTAATCAGTGGATTAATCCACTGATATGAATTAACCAGGTAGTAACTGAAGGCAGGTAGGGTGTGGTTGGCTGGAGGAAGAGGGTCACTGAGGATATGACTTTGGGGTGTATATTTTATCCCTAGTGAGTAGAATGCACTCTTTCTACTTCTTCCTGACCATGTCCTGAGCTGCTTTGCTCCACACCACACTTTTCTACCATGATGTTCTGCCTTATCTTGGGCCCAGAGCAAAGCAGCCAGCCTTCTATGGACCAAGACCTCTGAAACCATGAGCTCAAAATAAACTTTTCCTCCTCTAAAATTGTTATTGTCAGGTCTTTTGTTCACAGCGGTAGAAAAACTGACCAAAACAGAGTCGTAACCTCTAATATGATTAGCTACCGAGGTATTCAAGATAAGATGAAGGCATTAGGATGGGCTCTCCTCCAATATGACTGACATCCCCTTACAAATGGGGAAATTTGTCCCATAAAGAGCGAAGACAATGAGATGATACGGGGAGATAACGGCCATCTCCAAGAGAAACGTGCCTGAGGTCTCCAGCAGCTGGGGAAGAAGCCTGAACAGATTCTCCCTCATGCCCTCCGAAGGAACCAATCCTGCCATCACCTTGATCTTGTTCTTCCAGCCTCCAGACTATGAGATGATAAATTTCTGTTATTTAAGCCACTCAGTTGTAGTACTCTGTCACAGCAGCCCTAGCAAACTAATGCAGACAATTTTACCCAGCCTGAATTAGAAAAGCAGGGAAGGGCATTTAGGCAAAGGGATCCGAATGAACAAAGGCAGTGAGGTCTACAAATGCTTCAGTACATTTGCAAGCGTGCACTGCAGAAATAGAGGCTCCGTGTAGAGACTGGAAGGTTGGAGAGATATTTCATAACCTGGAAATGCAGCAAGATTAACACAAAAGATCAATGTGAAGCTGTGTGAGATCATTTTAAAGAGAATGAATGAACCCAGGGCCAGTGGGCCTCAGCTATAACTCAACCACAGTAACTAACATTAAGGGAAAAAAAAAATGGATCAGAAAAAGGGTGGTCTAAGATGAAAACTACCGAGATCTTTAGAGGCATGGGTACCTGAGTCAGCGAAAGTGAGAGTGGTCTCTGAGGGTCCAGCCAGGTTATATAACAGCCTGTCACAGAGACACCTGATGCCTTTAAATATTTAAATTGTAGAACAAAAGTCCTTCTACTCTGAGTCCAAGTTTACCAAGAAACCTTCTGAGATAACACAGCTCCTGAGACAATGTGGTTAGCACAATCCATAGATGTGGTCTACTTGACAGATAAAACTTGCATTGTCAATTTGGTAATTGTAATTGATTTATAACATCCTTGCATCCTGGCTCACAGTATGAGTGAGCTCTGATGCTAAGAGTTGGCTCATGTCTGAATCCAACAGGACACAGTGTCTTCAGCACATTGAGGACCCAACAGTCAGTCGGACCAGCCTTGCTAAGTGATAGATGTGTTTCCTCCAGCTTTCCCCATCTATTAGGGCTTGGATCTTAAATATCCCCCAAAAGCTCACGTGTTAAAGGTTCAGTCACCAATCTGTGACACTACTGTGAGGTTAAGAAACTTTTATAAGGTGGGAATTAATGTGAGGAAGTTAGATCATTGGGGGTGTGCCCTTGAAGGGGACATTGGGGTCCCAGTCCCTTCCTGTTCTTCTCTTTGCTTCCCTGACACCATGAGGAGAGCAGCTTTGTACCACTCCCTGCTGTGACATTGTGCCTCACCACAGGTCCAAAGCAAAAGGGCAAGTGACCATGAACTGAAATCCCTGAAACCATGAGCCAAAATATATATTTCTTCTTTATAAGCTATTTATCTCAGGCATTTTATCACAGTGATGGAAAGCAGATGAACACACACTCTCAGTCACAAGCAACCAAGATCATCTGTAAGCCTGGTCTGCCATAATAAAAGGCCACTAACTGGGTGTCTTGAACAACAGACTTTTTTTTCCCCCCACAGTTCTGTAGTGCAATTCAGTGGTAAAAGCTCCCTTCCTGGCTTGCAGAAAGTTGACTCCTTGTTGTGTCCTTACACATTAGTCTGAGGAAGCAGATATGTCACAGAGGACTCAACCACTCTCTAAAGATGCCCTTCTTTACCACCCAAGGCACTCCTTCATGTGCCTTGTCTTAACAAGGCACTTCTATTATCTTGTTCATTTGTTTATTTTTATTTCCCTGCAACTGAACTGTGAATTCTACTTAAGGGACCTTCTACATCCTTTCTAATCATGTATTCTCAGTTGCTCAAAATCATTCTTACCACCAAGTGGGCCCTCAGAACATCTGCGGAACCAAAGAATAAACTGCCTTTTAATTAGCACCAATCTTTGCTCCCTCCCTTTGGAAAGGCAAATCAAAATCACTTTAGATTTGATTTTGACTATAGAACATTTGGACCATCAGAATAGCTGAAGTTCAGTTAAGTTCGGTTCGGAGCCAGGAGGTCTAGCTTCAGCTATTCTACTTTTGTGTGACCTTAGGAAAGTCATTTCTGAGCCTGATAGAACAATCTATAAAATGGAGATCCGGCCATCCCATTGTGGACTACTGTAGAGTTCATAAAAATCACTGATTTGTATACCAAGGTATGCCTTTTGGTTCCAAAGTAATTTTATTTAAATGGCAGTTATTCAGAGATCAACACAAAACTTTCAGTAGCAGTCAAGTGATACAAGAGACCTCCACTTTCTAAAGCATCCTATGGAATGAAGTGTTAGCAACTCACAAGAGCCTCACAGAGGCAAAGGCTGTAATAAGACACCCGTCAACCCTGCTTCCCCAAAGACCTTCACTGCTCACTGCTCCACACACTGATGCTGGTTCCCACAAGAAGGTGTAATTTAATAATCTTTGAATTGCTGAGGCCTGTGTATTTTTAAACCTGAAGGTTCAATTAGCAGCTAGAGTTCAATCACCATGGTAGCACTTGTAATTTTAGACAATTACTCTCTGCTGTGTAGAAACTTTGGCCGTAAAGGGCTGTGTATTTTAAAGCACATTTGTACTACTGCATTTGTGCACCCTTTTCTAAATAAACACTTGATGTTTTCAAGACTGCATTTGTTCTTCTTCAAAAAGCGATGTGACACTAAAAGGCTTTCTCTGATTAAGTAAAACTTCTCATGCCTCTTGATTACCAGACTCAAACTTGTGTGTCACCCTTGATGATGAGTACCTCCAATTCTATCTGTGGAACCAAGAACAATCCTTAGGATCCACTAATGATCTCTTTTTCCCTCCTACCACAAAATGTACATTTTCTTCTTAACCACCTTGCCTACTTAAAGTTCTTTTCCTCCAAAATGTGACTATATAAAATTGATCATGCAAAATTTATTGTTGCTATGAATTTTTCCTTATACCAGTAAAGAAAAAACAAAACTTTTAGTGCATTTAGAGGAATATGCAAAAACTTTGCCAATCTTAACTGACTCAAATATAGCAGGGGCAACCACTACTCAGAAGGAAAGAATTTCTTTTAAAATGATATTCTTGGTTAAACTTACAGGAGCTGAAAAACAAGTAAAAAACTTAAGGGCTAATCATGGAGTAAATTGCACTAATCACTTTATTTGGGTAAATTGACAATTTTTTCTGAAAAGTAGCTCAGAGACAAGACCACCCCTGGGCAAGTGTAATTCACACAACTTGTCCTTACCCGACTAATAGCAAATCACTAACTTGATAAACACATAATTGCGTACATACCTCAACTGCCTTTAGAACATGAAATTTAAGAAATACTGTAATTTGTGCTTGCTTGGTAAGTACACCATTCAACCTTCACTCAATACTGGGCAATATAAAGTGCCATTGAAAATATACAGGAAGACTATTTAATACTAAATTAAGGATCTTATTAGGTTAACTGAGTCACCTAATAATTTAGTGAAATATAAATCATAACGAGAGAAAATAAAAGAGGTAAAAGAATTTGTGCCCAGTTATAAAAATTGGAGAGTTAAGGTTATAACTCAGTCACCCTGAGGAAGATTCTGTAACCTAATTTCCTCCCAATTTTTCTCCTTTTCCTATTCTGTATTTGTAATACTACAAGCTATCGATAGGTGATGGAGGAATTCTAGTTCCTGACTTAACCATGGTATCTCTATAGTCCTAAATGCCATTACCAGTGACTTGTACAGACCAGAAAAGGAAAGAAAAGCCCATAGTCCTTGTCTTGACAAAGTATGCTGACTAGACAAACAGAAAATAAGTAAATAAATGTAAAAGCAAGACAATTTTCTATTAAGAAATGCCCTTCTTGAGGATTTCAATTCAGTAAATACCTGAAACACTACTTAGGCGCAAACTATTTTAAGGATGGGGGTGGGAGATGAAACTCAGTGATAAAAGTGCATTCTTAGTATGTGCAAGAATCTGGGTGCAATCTCCAGTGCATGTTGTGTGAACACACACACACACACACACACACACACACACATGATAAAATACAATAGGCTCCTCCACCATCAAGAAACAAGCTTATATTCCAGTAAAGAGAAAAAGGGAATCAATTATATTTATATATATATATATATATATATATATATATATATAGAG